>NC_066886.1:28500627-28834127 GCF_022985175.1 Labeo rohita | reverse complement strand
GATCCTCTCTGGCCTTCTTAAAGATGGAACGGCCAGACTTGATGCCTTCAGCTCTTCTTGCGAATTTCATGTACTGGATATAAACCTAAACAATTCAAGGGCATTAAAGGGTCAGTCTGTTTATTCACACACAGTCATAACATTTGTGTTGATTCATTTTAGAAACCCAACACGATTTTTAAACCATTAAAACCATATTTTATTTCCATAATCTCTCCAGTCGACTGTGATTGCGGGAGAGGAGCTGAAAAAAAATCATTTAAAATTTCTTGAATCACTCAGAAATCAGACATCCTATGGGTTGTGAGCAGGTTTTACTCCACAGCAGCTTATTATTATTTTTAGTCCATCACAGACATGTGTCTCCAAAGAGAGCTGGACTCACCAAAGTAGGGTCGATATCTTCTATGGCCAAGAGGCGGTTGTATATACTATGAACCTTCTCGTGCTTCATACGACTCTGTGAAACAGATCAATAATGTAAATGGACAAATGTTGAATTGTCAGATTACAGGGGACAGGACTTTTAATTGCCCTTTTAAAATAAAGAGTCTGATTTGTTAAAAAAAAATACATAAAAAAAATAATCATGACATCACAACCAGGGTTATTATAGTTAAACTACAAAAGAAGTTGCTATAACTTTAACTGTAAAAAAAATAATAATAATAAAGCAAGAAAAATAAATAACTAAACTAAAAACTAATACAACAAAATTACTAAAACTGTAGAAATTAAAATGTAAACAGAAAATATAAAAATCAACATAATAAAAACTAACAGTATCTCAGCAAAAATACAAAAATAACAGTGGTTAAAACCATGAGTCAAATGAACATGCCTGCCCACATCTACATATCCAGTACTAACAAACTTCCCTATCTTGCATAAAAAGTGAACTATGCTTATAAATGCAACAAAAAAGGTGCATGTACATACAGAAGTCTTAAATGTAGTGTAGCAAAACACCCTGTTTAATTGTTCATCTTTTTGGTGCAAGAGACCTTGACTAACATACTGCATGGAAGACCTCAATGCAGCAAAAGTGTAGAATAAGGCTCTTTTACAATTATTAAATCAGTTTGAGATATTTTACCTCTTCATAATCGGCAAAAGAGAAATACAGCAGCATGTTCTTTTTGAGCAGAGTTCCTATGGCACGCTCGTAGATGTTAGCCGCCTCATCACTGAACAGCTTGGCATTGTTCATGTCCTGAATGAGGAGATCATGTGAAATAAGTAGATCGTGGAACATGCAACAAAAGACCTGAGTAACTAAATTCAATCAAGGAGAAATCATTTTGCAATCACTGCCGACAAAACAGTGTTTATATAAAATGATGTGCAAACCAACCCCTTTTTCTGCCAGTAGTTTGCTGGACTGTTCCAGGTACTGGGCAGCTTCGTACCAGATGTCAGGGTGATGGCCAAGCACCAAAAGGCACTGCTCATAGGCGAACATCACTGCAAGTGACAAAGAAAATAATTAGATATTGGATAATTAGACTCCTTACTACTTTTCTGGGTCTTGATCGTGTCAGTTGTGTTGGTGTCTATGCAGGGTCAGAAAGCTCTCGGGTTTCATCAAAAATATCTTAATTTGTGTTCTGAAGATGAACGAAGGTCTTATGGGCCACTGCTGCGTCGTCATGAAAGTTTATCATTTGCACGTGTTTTAAAGCCTTGTTAATTTTAAATTTCAAGCGATCACAGAGAGACATGTCTCTGATGGACAAACAGCCTACAAAAGTATGTCAAAATACTCGTCTTGAAGATTAACTTTGTAGTTTTAGCAATGATAACAGTAGATAATAACAGATGCACCGATCGAGCGGACATATTTCAACCGACCTGTTCCGGGTTTGCACACGAACTGCATGAAATAATTTTTCAAAATATCACGTGTGTGGAAACATTACGAACTCTTTAAACATCCGTTAACAGAGGCCAGAGACACTGAAGACAAACGCAAAGAGGAAAAAACAGTGTAGCAGGCAGACCCAGATCATGGTTCAGAATGCACGAAATATTGGAAATATTATTCTAAATATTGAAACGGGTGTTTATATGAATGTATCTCTGAGGAGTATCTCAGAAGAGTTTACAAGGCTTTTTTTTTCCCATTTCTCTCTGTACAATGCATTTAAACTAGGGTTCATAAGCACCAGGCTGCTTTGTTCAGCGGTAACCATAGAAACATAATATCACTGTTATTCCATAAGCGCCACCTGCTGACAAAGACTGAGTTTGCATTCTTTCCGTTTGTCTGCTGTTTTTCCCTGAAGCATCTTTTCATTTGTAATAAAATATAAATAACACCTAAAGAATTTTTGAACAAACAAATCATGTTTGAACTTTACATTTGTTAGGCTAGTAGGTTTTTCTGTGTTATCAAAATCGGAATTTAATTGCTATGTAAATGTAATTTGGTGTAATATAATCTTATTTATTAAAATAAAAGATAACATGAGTCAGAAACAATGATAACAGCAACTATTTTTTTGTGGCAGGGCCAGTAAAAATTTGACCGGGCAAGTAAAAATTTGAACCACTGGCCCGACCGGGCCAGCAAAAAAAAATAAAAATCTTTAGCGTTGAGCCCTGTGTTTTAAAAAAATCCTTTAGAAATAAATGAGATGCTCTACACGGCACTAAAACAGCTGTTGATCTATTGTCAAAACCTTCAGCTCATTATTTATGAATCTTCCTGTGAGTCACCTCTCTTGGTGATGAGGGTCTGATCTTCGGTACGCAGTGGGTTGCTCTTCTCCCATTGGATGTATTTCTTCCACATCTCCACCTGCTGGGCCTCCTGTGGGGAGTTCTGGGGCGGCACTGAAGGGGCATTCCGGTCCAAACCCTTCATCACCGTCTCATACTCCTGAAATCACACCATCAGCATAGAGTAATTAATAATAAAGCAGACAGATGTCTGTTTTTTTAACTAATGGAGAATGGTAAATTAAATGTTCTTACCTAATGAAGAGTGGTAAATTCAAAACTAAATTTTAAGAATTTGAGATTATGCTCTAAAGTGCACTGGCTACCAATAGCTGCTCACATAAAAATTCAAGGCATTAATGTTTTGCTACAAAATCACCACTGGCTCTTCATCCCTTTACTCAAATTCATTACTTCAGACTTATGTGCCCTCTAGAAGCGTATTATTATTATTTTGCCACATTATTTTGCCATCCCAAATCACTTTCATAGACTTTTACATTAAATGTTCCCCTTCTGGTGGAAAGACCTGCCCATCTCAATCCGAGTCTTTAGCCATCTTCAAGAATCGGCTAAAAACAAATCTCTTATCTTTATTTGACCCTATAGCACACTCTTTTCTTATTCTGTTCTTTTTAAAAAAAAAAAAAAAAAAAAAAAAAAAAAAAAAACCTTAGCACTATTCATTTACTAACTAGTTTTCTTAAAAAAAAAAAACTAACAAAAAACCTAACACTAGCTTCTCTATGCTTTTTGTATACCATTGGTGTTTCTTTATTTATTATACAATTTAAAAAAAAGCAACAAAAAAGGCCTCTAACACTAGCTTGCTCTATTCTTTTTCTATTCTATAGGTTTTCTTTTTATTATATAATTTTAAAAAAACCTTGCTATGTGTACTGCGTTATGCTAACTGAGACTTGCCATAGCACTCTTTTCTTGCTCTTTTGTTGATTTTTATTTGATCTTCGTCCTCATTTGTAATTCGCTTTGGATAAAAGAGTCTGCTAATCAATACTACATCAATACCACATAATCAATAATCAGATCACATCAATACCACTGATATATAACAACAGTACTGAAAAATATATTCATATATGATGGTATTTGCAGGGTAATCTAAGGTGTTGCAAAGAATAGCATGTCCTAAAAACCACAGTAGCTTTGTGTTACAAATTTAAAATAAGATTACTACTAGTAAATTCCCACTGGGGTTCTCTCCTTATTTAGGTGTATTTTTTTGTGTATTTTAGAAACTAAAAGAGTCAAGAACCAAAAAAGATGCAAACAGCAACATCAGGTTTATCAGAAACTGTGTTGCTGTATCACATCACACTTGCAGAACGCACCTTGGCGACTCTCCTGGCATTCATGTAGTCTCTGCTCCGGTCTTCAATCATCTTTTTAGCCAAGTGCACATTTATGCCCTTTATAATGGAACAAAAGCAATTTATGACAAAGTAGAGATGGTACGTGCACATTACAACCAAATCAACAAAGTTTTTTTTTTTCCAAAAGAGTGTCTTGAATCAGAACAACACATCCATTAATTCTCACTGTACTCACCTCTTCATATTTGCTGTAGTCCCTCCAGAGTTGTTCTATGTTAATCATGGGGTTGACGCAGCCTCTCTGATAAACACGTCTGACGGCTGTGATGCGCTGATTTTCAGCGTACGACCCCACGGCCTCTCTAGAAATGCATATGGAGAGCTCGTCAAATGCCTTGCCTTTGCTTATGAACTACTTTAATAAACGTATGAAATGAGTTTGTACTTACACTCCTTTGAGGAAATTGATGTAATCCACCCAAATCTAAGAGAAGGAGAAGAGTTGAGTTCATGTCCATGAAGGCACAGAACAAGTTGGGTTAGAACGAACTGTCAAAACAACTCACCTGATAGGACATAATCTCCATCCCAATCTTATCCAAGGCAAAATCATAAGCCTGTGCCATCTTTTCCCTGCCAAAGAACAGCAGAGTATAAGTATATAAAGCCAGTTTTTAACTGTGACCAAAAAAAAACAAACAAAAAAAAAAAACATACAACTAACAATGCACTAGAAAGTGACCAAGTGATATAATAATCTTCAACAATAATGTCCAACATTCTGTTTAAAAATTTGTTGTAAAGTTTAAATGTAAAGTTGTAGTTTGTACGGTCACTGTCGAAATTATAATGCAGAAACTGATATTTTTCCTATTCATTCTATATCATCTATTTTATTTTTTAACCATAAAGTAATTTCTGTCTAGGTGTCTAGATTTTGAATCCCAGATTAAATTGTGTTCCTGACCCCACTGTATTTTAGTGTATTATAGGTCATATTTGTCTCTAGATAAAGTCATTTGATGACTACTTTAAAGCCATATAAACACAGTTGTGTGACATACTTATAGCTGGGCAGTTTTCCTTTGGTTTCCCGTACATATGAGAGGTAGCACTTCCACAGGTCAATGTGCAGAACCTTCATTAAGCACCTCTGAAATAACTGAGCAAGAGATTGAACTGTGAACAAACCCATCTGATACACAAGAAGCAAAGCAGCACAGCACAAAACTATAGTACTGCCTCAAGCACACTTCATATAACTGCAATCCTTTACAAAAAAAACACTATTGTATAGATTTACGACTCCAAAACCATGATGGATGTAAATACAAACATTTCAAAGTAAACAAACTCTACATTATGCTCCAATATGTTATACTATATGTACACCTTGCTGAATCTGCAAGATCTTTATTATTTTACCCACATAAGAGAGTTCAAATGCTCACTGATGCTCCAAAAGGACACCCAGTGCATTAAGAGCTGGGGGGGTGAGAACTTTTGGAGTTTGAAGATCAGAGTAAATGTCATTTATTTTGTCTTCTGGGGAACATGTAAGTATCTTGTTTAGCTTCTGAAGGGCAGTATTAAATGAAAAATATGACATTTAGGCAAAATAAGAAAAATGCACACATCTCCATTCTGTTCAAAAGTTTTCACCCTGGCTCTTAATGCATCATATGCATCATGTTTCCTTCTGGAGCATCAGTGAGTGTTTGAACCTTCTGTAATAGTTGCATATGAGTCCCTCAGATGTCCTCAGTGTGAAAAGATGGATCTCAAAATCATACAGTCATTGTTGAAACGGGTTCAAAAACACAATGCTGAAAAACCAAAGAGTTTTGGGGACCTGAAGGATTTTTCTGAAGAACAGCAGGCAGTTCAGCTGTTCAGGACAAACAAGGGACTCATGAACAACTTTTACTAAACAAAAAACACAGCTGTGGATCATTCAGTTAACAATACAGTATTACGAATCAAGTGTATGTAAACTTTTGAAAAGGGTCATTTTTATAAATTCAACTATTATTTCCTCTTGTGAAATATCTTATTCAGGTCAGTACTAAAAAAAAAATAACATGCATTTGTATGATCCATATCATACTTTGGAAAAATAATTAACATTTTGCAGATTCTGCAAGGTGTATGTACACTTTTGACTTCAACTGTAAATAGTAAAGCATATTTAAGTTATAACTATAGTGCAGATGCTTACACTGATCATAAGTTGGCAATACCATTGTACATTAATATAATACTGAATGATTATCATTCATATATCATGGCATTTGCATGGTAATACAAGTTCATGCAATAAACACCATGTCCTAAAATCCACGTAGAACCATGATCCTTTTGTGTTCCAGTTTCCACAAACAAAAGGGTCATGTGAGGTATGTGACTCAAAAATGCATTAAGAGTGACTGGCTCACTGAACTGGGATAGATTAGATAATATATCCTTCAACAAGAACAAATCTGTAATTTTTTTCTACATTTATGGTGTCTGATTGCCCATTTGCTTCAGGAGAGCAAACAGGATATATCTAGTCAGGCAGGGTGTTATTTTATTTGATTACAACATCTTGATATTTACTCTGCCTGAGCTTTTGAGGGCCTAAAGTGGCAACCTAGATAAAGCTCAGCTTTTATGATCTCACACCTGTGTACTGTATGTGTCTCAAGTCAGAGTAATATCATACGATCAATTAATTCAACATGTGGCTTCCATGCGATAACAAATGCTTACCTTTTCAACCTTGTCATAGTTTTTAGCCTTGATCTGTGGACACATTTGAAAACCAGTATTATTAAAAAAAAGTGATAGTCTGTCAGAAGACTGATTTGCTCCACACGCATGCACACACAACCCCTTTTAGGTCAACAATGTGACATTCACACAACCCTGCACAATACTGTGTCACTTTCACAACTTATGCCCTCAGTTAACTAATTTATAAACTACATGTGATGCTGCATATAATCACAAGATTCACCAGAGCTAGAGATTGAAGAATGACTCATTTCATGGGTGTGTATGCCATAAATCAACAAATGTTGTGATGGGTATTGGGCATTATGTTCTGGTAAAAATGTTCATTTTTGGAGTGCAAAATCTTAAAAAAAAAAAAAAAATATTGATCCTATGAGGTGCATCTGAAGCACTTACAAAGATAATGTTTTGGCACAGTAAGTAAAAAGTACTAGAGCTTGGCTTGTGTCATAAAATATCATGCTCAAATGACGATAACTTAAAATACAGGTTTACTCAAGTTTATTTCTCTTACTCAAAACAGACTACAAAGCAATTAATCATTTCCTAGTAACATCTAAACTTCAAGTAAATGCTTTGCTCTGAATAAGAGCTGGATATAAACAGCAAAACTATTGCCATACTATGTATTAATAATACACACAAAAAAAAATAAAAAAACACAATGTCTCACAGCATTTCTCACCAAGTCATACACAGAAATTTAACTTCAAGGTTTAACAATAAGGATTTATCTTTGCTGGCAAGACACAAATATAATAATTCAGCTCTTTTTGTGTGTTTTGGAACTAATATGATTTAAAAATCTTTCCCCTAAAGCTGCCACAAACAACTATGATGTAAGTTCCATAAAAGCATAACATTTCTGGCATGGGATAAAACAAAATTAAAAAAAAAAAAAAAAAAAAAAAAAAAAAAAGCTAATTGCAACTTTATCTCACAATTCAGACTTTTTTCCTCATGATTTGGAGTTTATAAATTATTGAGAGTTATCAACGAACACCTTGCAATTTTTGACTTTTTTCCTCAAAATTACAAATGTGCAAGTCTACAAAGAAAAGTCAGAACAGTAAGGCAAACAAAAAGAAAAAAAAAAAAAGAATTGTAAAAACAAAAAGCAGCACATTTTTTTTCTCTCCAAGCAGCAGAAAAAAATCTGAATTGTGAGATGTAAATTTAGAATGTTGAGGGAAAAAGTAGGAACTCTCAGAACTGCTAGAAAAAAAAGTTGCAACTACTGAAATAAAAGTCAGAATTGTGAGATAAGTCAAGTTTTTTTTTTTAGCTTGTGGCAGAAATGGGTCTGCATAGCTATAAATTAAAAAAACATGCTTCACACTGCAAAACATTTGTTATTTTTAGTCTTCAACCTATTCCAAGACATGTTCCTAAGTCTACTGCTAGATGTTCTGAAACTTCCAACAAAATCCTCATTTATTAGTCAGTTAAAATAACAATGATTTGTAACAAATGTTCAATAAATCACCGAAATCTAGATGTCTATTTGCAAGGCATAAACACATCATGGGACACATGATTTAGCGCTGAAATGACAGGGGAATTGATTCTGGTAACTGGCCTACTATGAGTTATGAACTTGCACAAGCTTAGGTGTTCTAAAAAGACACAAATGCTAGTGCATTCATGAAGACAAACAGCAGTTAAGTGTGGAAATTCTCACAAGTACTTAACTAGTGCAAATTAAAATGTTTCAGAGGTACAGATGCTCTGTAGGATTATGTAACTATCCTGTTGGGCCATAAATCATGCATGACAAACAACTATCCTAACGAGTGTGTGTTGTATAACTCCACACAAGAGCCAAATGAGTGTTTAGAAAACAAATCATAGATAGATGGGACAAAAATAATCCCATGTTTTGTCTTGTTTTTGAATAGAGATTACCCAAAAATGATTGCCTAGTATCAAACAGGCCATCAGGGACTGAAGCGTTTTCACTGATAATAACATAAATGGTAAAGGCAGATTTTTTGCCTTAATGAATTATGTTAATTCTTAATTGTCTCTGCAGTTGAACTACATTCTAGTATAGTACTAAATAAATAAAATTGCTAACATTAGATAATATGGCTGTTATCATTAAAAGGATAGTTGACCCAACAACAAACATCTTTTCATCATTTACTCACCCTCAGGCTGTAACCTGTATGACTTATTGTCCTCTATGGATCACAGAAGAAAAATAAAAAAATTCCCTCCATACAACAAAAGTCAATGGGATCTAAAACAACACCAGCCCCCATTCACTTTCATTGCAGAGACAAAACAAAAACATTCCACACGTTCCACAGAGGAACGTCATACAGGTTTGGAATGACATGAGGTTGAGAAAATAAATGACAGAAATTTAATTTTGGGATCAACTACCCCATTAAAGCCATTTCAGATCACCTCTGCGGTTCTTCGTAATGTTAAATCGCATTAAGATCACTGAGGTCAGCTGTGAGAGGTTGTTGGCAGTGCGTCTGTGCTCCGGGGCAAACGGTGACAGCCTGACATACTTAACCAACCACTCAAAAGCTCCAAACGTAATCAAAGCTCAGCATGACACAGTGTGAAAAATACTGGTTTGAGGCAGAATGGCTCTGGGGCACGATCACTGCGGGACTGCCGTCTCCATGCCTCGGACAGACGCACGCATGCACACACACTCACTGACACAAAATTACGATGCACATTACAATGACAAGCCAAACTTGTTACAGTGCATTTTATTGCGGTAGGGGTGAACAGAACAGCTTTGTCAAAACTAATCAGTTTTGACTATGGGTGACGCTTTTAGATTAATCAAATGCTTAATCATATTGTATTCTGATCCAAATCCAGAACCAGATGAGTGTATAAACATTTAAGTGATTTATCCCTGATTGTTCTAATATCCACCTTATTTTTGACTTAGGAGCAGCTTGAATGTGCGAGGCTTCCAGTGTCATTCATTTCCAGTTATTTTAGCTGTACAAAAACAGTCTGATGTAGCTTATATTGCAAACTGGCATTAGTTATGTTATTTTAACTCATTATCACAATCATAAACACACTGGATTTACCATTTACCGCACTTTGTTATTTACCTACACCAGCTAGTGCATCTGAAGACTTGCACATTCAAAGAACACAGCTTATTTCCACGTCGTAAAATAAGGTGAATACTAGTTGCGATATACTGAAACAGATGAAATATAGTAGTCAACATTTGAAGTGGGACAAAAAAAAAAAAAGCACTTTCAAAGTTGTCCTAAAACAAAAAGTTCTTGTCTTAGGACAACTTTGATTAACTTTTTTGATCCACTTCAAATGTTGACTGCTGTATCATTTTTCAGACCCTTTTAAAGTTAAAACCAGATGATAAAGCAAAAAAAAAAAAAAGAAAAAAAGTCACAATGGGGATCTGAAACTAAGAAAACCAATATTATTATATATAATTAACCTCAGCTCTCCAATTATTTGGATAAACAATCCATGCTGAGGTCTTTTTCAGAGAAAATTGCAGATATGTGATTGGAAAAACAATCTTTACTGACCCTTTACTAAGATCCATCCCAATTTGTTGCTGAGACGCATCCCATAGAATAACATGTGCTCAAAGTGCTAAAAATCAATCAAAAATGTTTATTATTTGGACTGAAATTATGAAAATGCAGCGCATTTTATCTTTTGGATACAGCAATGTTAAAAAACTGTTGAGAATGCAAATCAAAATTGACAAACACTTCAACTCTAAAGAAAGTGATTACAAATAATTGAACAGAACTGTTCAAAACGTTTCTACATCGCATTTAAAATATTACTGCAAACTGTTGAAATCAATCACTACAAAAATGCCATCAAGTTAGTAACTTATTTTAATTTATCTTGTAGGTAACGTTGGTTGTTTTACTGATATTATACATTTATTTAAGAACGAAAAACAACGTTTTGGAAAAGGAAAAACTCAACTGTGTAGCATGTGTCACTACTATAAATGATTCACCAACAAGAACATTTTTGGATAATTTCCTTCATAACTTTACATTAGGAAAAAGCAAAAGCTTTTGAGAGTATGGTGGATGGCAACTGTTGCTTAGTAAAGGGTCAACTGTAACGATCAACTAAGCAAAAAAATAAATAAATCACGGCAAACAACCCTCCACCAAAAAAGTTGTATAAAAAAAAAAACAAACAAATTGCCCATTTAGTTTTCTTAGTGATGTTGAATCATTTATACCCAAAAGAAAAAACAAATAGGGTTTGCCAATTTAATGGGCAAAAACCTTAATATACGAACATAAGAGTCTTCAGTAGTTAATGTGAAGTTAGCTAAATGTAATGTGTGCATGTAAATGATACTTACCATTATAATACTTAATCTGTTCCTAAACTGCACACCTACTTTTATGCTTTTTTCATATTCCCTTACAGAAATATCAGTCATTTTAAAAGTACTTGGCCAGGTGTTGCATTTTGTGCTGCAAGTGTGCACACCATATAATTCGCCTCAGGATTTAGACAAACTAGACTTTGTTAATGTGTGGACTAGCAGTGTGCATGCTGGACTATGACTCAACATGTATAATATGAAATGAGGGACAAGAGAAAATTAGACGCTACTATGGACAAAATCTTGAATTATTAATTACAAACAAACCACAACAACCTCAAAGAAATGACACAGGAGGCAAGAAATTGACACAAGTAATAAAGGCTAAAGCACTCCAATACCATTAAAATTGTTTTAATGCTGTTGCAGATAAAACATGCAACAATATCACCTCATAAAACTGAAAAGTATAAGGAAAAGAATGACTTGAGAACCCCTAAATGATACAAGCTATGAGTTTCCCTTGACGCCCTGCGATTGTTGGTGTTGTGTGAATATCACATTGTTGATCAAAATGGGGAGAAGCATAATCATGCACAGATATGCAAATAATTAAAGTATAACCTCAGCTTCAATGTATAGCTTCCAGAATCTGCCCGAACTGGGAAACTGGGCGACAAGGCGCTCATATGTCTTCCTTGCTTTGTCTATGGGTTGATTCTAAAAGAAGTAAAATTCATTTACATACAGAATCACAAGGTACGTCCCAAAGACGTCCCGTTTACATGAAATGGCATCAGATGTGCTATCAGAGACCCTCCCGTTCCCTCCCAAAACATGTTACCCCGGGTAAAAAGGAATGCAACCCTGTGTCACTAAACCTGTGCTTCACGAATCAGTATGCTCCAAGCGTCGAGGTCATACGGATTTTCTTCCAACTTCTTCTCTGCTTTCTTCACCTTCTCTGGGATGTACTCTGCCGCCTGTGGAGGGGAAAAAAACAAATGTGATATGAATGACATGTGAGTACATATCTATACTTTAAACATATAACCGTGAGCGGAACTACTAAGTCAATCTCCAAATCAACTTTAAAAAAAATCTTGGCACTGAAGCATTGCAAATCTCTCTTCACACATTAGGCTTATGTCTTGGGGAGTCTGTTAATGATTCAAAGCTAATGCAATTAATAAGGCTTGTCTAATAAAAGACATATAAACTATCCAGTACTAGAAACATCGACCTAGGAGACCAAAAACTCATATTGAACAACAGAATTCCTATTTTAGAGCTGTTACTTCTCTTAAAATACTTAAGGATAATCTACATGCTTTCATCAGCATAGCTACTGACATCAGTAAAGACATAAATCTGAGTGTTGTTGGGAAAAGTAAGAAACAATAGCATCGTGTTGCGTTGCAGTCACACCACCGCCATCACCTGAGTAACAGCATTACGTCAACGCTTGTCTATTTTACTACGTTACCTCAACGATTTCACTAACTTGCTACAGTAGAGCAAAGTAAAGCAAACGCTGCACAAACACTCGACGCTTTCTATCACTGACATGCAATTAACCTGTAAACATCGACATAACGTTCTGCTTTAGGAGCGGTCTCGGCAGCTAGGCCGCAAACACGAGCACTTGATCTCAAACACGCCACATATGTCTTTATTTTACCTGGTCCGGTGGAGTTTCGGTGGACATGATGGAATATGAGTGCGATCCGAGCAAAGAAACGTCGACTGCTCTACTATCACAAATAAACTAAGCGCAGACCGTGACTATTGCAGCATTGTTTATTTGTGCAGATTCTTTGTGCGGCCGCTCGCCCCTCACCGCGCACTAAAATGGCAGCAGCGCGAACTAGACGTTGAGCCACGCCCACCGGAAACGGGTAGTTTCAAAATAAAGGCCTCTAAAACACAAATCGAATTAATAATAACAATAGAATTATTTTGTAATTATTTGGAACTATTTTGTAATATATTAAAAATTAATGTAAACATACACTACCGTTCAAAAGTTTGGGGTCAGTACATTTTTATTGTTTCTGTTTTTTTTTTTTTTTTTTTTTTTAAGAAATTAATACTTTTATTCACCAAGGATGTATTAAGTTAATAATTAAAAGTTTATTAAAAGTTAATAATAAATAATTTACATTGTTATAAAATATTTATATTTTGAATAAACACTGTACTTTTTAAACTTGTTATTCATGAAAGAATCCTGAAAAAAAAAAATCACAGGTTCCAAAAAATATTTGGCAGCACAACTGTTGATATTATCCAACATTGATCATTCTAATAATAAATCCGCATATTAGAATGATTTCTGAAGGATCATGTGACACTTAAGACTGGAGTAACAGCTGATAAAAATTCAGCTTTTAATCACAGGAATAAATTCTATTTTAAAGTATGTTAAAATAAAAAACATTATTTTATATTGTAAAAACATTTTGCAATATTACTGTTTTTTTTCTATATTTTTAATCAAATAAATGCAGCCTTGATGAGCATAAGAGACTTCTTTAAAGACTATTACAAGTCTTACTGACCCCAAACTTTTGAACGGTAGTGTATATTTATGCAATAAAATAAAATGTTATAAATTAAGATTTATTTCATCTTTACATTTTGTTTTAAAAATGTCACGTTGTCAGACTATTTAATAAGCATCCACCTTATTTTTCCTATAAGAGTGGGCGCAGTCATTTGTACATTTTATGGGTGTGGCTTCCGGTCCCATCTGAATCCATCTTTTTTTAGCTGTTCAAAACAGTTTGTTTTACTGCTTGATGTGTACTTGGCCACATGTCAAGTCCTTTTCATTTGATATCGCAGATTGGTGTGTCTTTTAGGGAAATAGCGAGAAGAATAGCAACGTTTGCACTACAAGCCAGTGTATTCATAATTAAGATACATTACAATAATATGGTAAGATGCACCAATTTGCAATAACAAGCAGCAAAACGAGCTGTTTTGTACAGCTAAAAATAGCTGGACACAGATGAGACCGGAAGCCACACCCATAAAATGTAGAGATTGCCACGCCCATTTTTACATTATATGTATGTGTATTCCTCAAGCAGTAGTCTGCATTCCTCAAACATTCCATTAGAATGTTTGACTGTATCAACATCACACACTGTAATGATGTCATAGCCAGCAAACTATTAGTGAAATTGCAGGAGTCCGTGCCACATTCATCTGAAAATTGGAACATTTACTGTAACTGGTTTTGGATTACAGTGGCCTGTAATAACAATGGCTTGTGATAATAGACTTCAATCAGAGCATCACCAGGAACTGGCTTTTGCGGCCCGTTTAGCTGCACAACTTGCTGTACCACAGCTGAAGGATGTCACATTTCAATCAATCATCTGCAACTTCATATGGAATCTGACAGAGCAGTATGTCTGTTCTTTACATTAGCGTAATTCTATTATATTCTAATGTTTATATTATATTCTCTTGTAATATAATTATTGTCTATCCATCCATCCATCCATCCATCCATGCAACTTATCATATATAGTGTATATTCTATTCTATTCTAACTGCTTGTCCTATGTAGAGTATTATAGTATATTATATTATATTATATTATATTATATCTTTTTAATTTTATTATTTACTCTTCTACTATTTTCTCTTGTACAATTACATTATCCATCTATTCATCAATCCTTCAATTTTTCAGTCTGCTTGTTCTATGTAGGGTATATTCTAATCTATTCTATTCTATTTTATTCTATTCTATTCTATTCTATTCTAACTGCTTGTCCTATGTAGGGTATTATTATATTATATTATAGTATATTATATTTTCTTATACTACTATTTTCTCTTATACAGTTATATAATCCATCCATCCTTCAATTTTTCAATCTGCTTGTATTATGTCGGGTATATTCTATTCTATTCTATTCTATTCTAATATTTAATTCTGTTCTATGCTTGTCCTATGTAGGGTATATTATTGTATTTTATTCTATTCTATTCTATTCTATTCTATTCTATTCTATTCTATTTCATTCTATAATACCTTTTTATTTTATTATTTTCTCTTATAATATAATTATATTATCCATCCATCCATTTTCTAATCTGCTTGTTCTATGCATATTATTATATTATATTATATTATATTATATTATATTATATTATATTATTATATTATATTATATTATATTATATTATATTATATTATATTATATTATACTTTTTATTTTATTATTTTCTCTTATACTACTATTTTCTCTTACAGTTATATAATCCATCCATCCTTCAATTTTTCAATCTGCTTGTTCTATGTAGGGTATATTCTAATCTATTCTATTCTATTTAATTCTATTCTATTCTATAATACCTTTTTATTTTATTATTTTCTCTTATACTATAATTATATTATCCATCCATCCATTTTCAAATCTACTTGTTCTATGTATATTATATTATATTATATTATATTACATTGCATTATTATATTATAAACAACAATTGTATATTTTTCAGGAATTTGGAAGTGATACAGGCAGCATTGAGCTACCCAGTAAGTTAACTTTTCCATGTTAATTATTATACTATAAAAGTGTATGCAGATAAAGCTGGATATATTTATAGCAGTTACAAGTTGGAGTTATTAAATCGTTATGTTGTGAAATCTGGAAATCCGTAAAAGTTTAAAAATATAATTATAATTTATCAGTTAAAGCAGGAATCAGGTATTTTATAATTTATAATAGTCTATAGTGCTAACTTGTTAACCCGTCCTAACGGATGTTTGCTATTAGCAGAGGATGATAGTTTTACTTAACAGGTGACTTACATAAACATGTGAAAGCAAAATGAATCAAGAAGAATCATATTGTAACAAATCAAGTCCTTGTTTTGGAACAAA
This sequence comes from Labeo rohita, assembly GCF_022985175.1. NCBI lineage: Eukaryota > Metazoa > Chordata > Actinopteri > Cypriniformes > Cyprinidae > Labeo > Labeo rohita. Next base: position 28,818,073 of record NC_066886.1, on the reverse strand, counting down.
ACGTTCAACAGGTCTGAAAATACCCTAACTCTAACCTAACACAAACTTAAAGTGATAAAAACCAGCTCACGTCATAAGAACTATAATTTATATTGCGTTTTTCCACACAGTTCTCCAGACAGCAAATCTATCAAATGTTAACTTCCATTGCAACGTCAGCTGCCACAACTGCAACTGATTTAATACCAAAACTGTCTAAGATAGTAGGCATAACTCCATCTGCAGTTGTGAACGTAAACAGGCCTTCACCTTCCTCATCCACTGTGGATATTCACCAGGACACATCAGAAAGACCAGTGATCCTGAAGATGGAACAACTTCCATTTGTGTATCCGCTTGAATATTTTTTTGGGATAACGGTGGATGGTCTCCTCAACAGCGCTGACTGCGATTTCAGTGACTCTCTGGGTGAAGACAACTCACGTTCATCTGAACTCGCTGGCATTGTGGTGGAGGAAGTTCTTCATCGGGTGAATGTGGTGATGCATCACAATGTGCTGAAGATCAACGCAGCCTCATCACCATGTTTCGTTTACTTCTGTCCTGGCGATTTCTGCACTGATATTGGGGAATTACTGATCAGTGGTGTCATCAAAAAGCTGAGTGTTTTACATTGCCACATTTCCCGCGCAGCAGCCACGACAGCCATCGGCACGGTTCTTGCGGCAATTGAAGGCAAACTCCCATGTGCTCTCAGCCCAAGTCATTCGGTGGAGGTCACAAGCAATGTAATTGACTACATTGTAGAGGATGTCATTCGTGCCTGGTCAAATAATCCCACTGCTGCATGCAGAATGTGGGAAACTGGGTCTGTTCCAGTTCTGTGGCCGACTTTTGAGCCATCTGAAGGTGGAATGTCACTCATCCTCCTAGAGTCAGACCATCCATCAGGCAGTGACAGGCCAAAGACCACCTTATTTGACTCACTGATGACCGCCTTATATATGTCAAAGTGCAACGGTCACTTCAGCTCGCAGGACAACAGTTACGCAGCTTCAGAACGTCTGAATCAAAGGCTTGCACATTTAATGAACTGCATCTTACAATGCAAGACGAGCGTCTCAAATGAGGTCAGAATGGCAGCTAGAGATTTTCTCCATTATTTTGTGGAGGAGCTTGTGCAGCGACTTTTTGTGTCCTCCACTTTCCCCCGTCCTGCGACGCTCCCTGAAAACACTCCAGTGATGCCATTCATCATCAAAGAAGAGGATTTCGGTCTGACAGTGGTGGATCATCTGACTGAGCTGGTGGTCAGTCAAGTTTTCGACTTGCTGGCAAAGAAATTTCCCTCGGCTGAATCTGTCAAGATTGAGCATCACGACATGTCAACACAGGATGATCTACCAGAACTGACTTTCAAAGAGAAGTTACAGATGATGAAATCAAGCATCCTTAAAAAGGTGTGCTACCTAATATCTGTGCTAACTTATTGAAATCAAGTCTGTTTTACTAATGAGAAGCCTACTAAAACGTTTTGCAACTAATGTAATGTTTTACTAATGTCATTTATTTTCAGCTTAAGAATCGTTTCAGATTCAAGAAGGGCAGCAAGGATAAGGATGATACTGAGGACACAACAGAGGAGAATGAAGATGAAAACACAACAGCTCCAGAACCCAAAAAGAAGTCATTTTCAGGGTTCACAGTTTCCTTTTCAATGAAAATAAAGTATCATACCTGAATTTAGTCCACCAGTGCATTTTTTGCCATCTTGAACATAATTGTACTGGATAAAAACACTGCTGCTTGAGGATGCTCAGCGTTGAAGCAACAGCAGGACAGACAGCTCAGGGAGGCTGACAGAAGGAGTCGCTAAATATAGTTACTGAGAGTCATTAGAAATCATTAATGCACTAATGTCCCTAGAAATTTGCAAATGAAGCCGGGTTTATGTAGAACATCTGCAGCATTTGTATGGACAAAATGACTTTCTGCAACTTTTGGAAGACCAAACAAAATGACAAGAATGTCAGAAAGCAACAAAATGTAACTTTCCTAAAAGCAATAGTCCTTTTAAAATGTAAACATGGCCCAAGTAGATACATTGCTTTATTATCCAGACCAGAAACAATTGTGGAGCAGACAATCATATATTTGATGCTCGTAAATGACCTTCAAAACAACTGTAATGAGTTTATATGCTACAAAGATGGAACTACAGTGTGTTTTTTGTCAGTCATCAGGTTGATTTTGATACTTCTCGGTATTTTATAAGAAGCAGAACTAGGTACACTGTAAAAAATAAAAAACACAATTTGTTGAGTCAGCTTAAAATAAATTGTTACCCTGCTGTCTTAAAATTTTAAGTTCAGTCAACTAAAATAAGTTTGGTCAACTTGAAATGTTAAGTTGTACTAAGTAACGACTTAGATATTTGTGTTTGCTAAATTTAACAGATGGGTAAGTAACCCAGCTGCCTTAAAATTTTAAGTTGATTCAATTCAAATATCTAAGTTGTCACTTAGTATAATTTAAACTTTAATAGTTTAACTTAATAGTAAACTTTTTTTGAGTTGACTGAACTTAAAATTTTAAGGCAGCCAGGTTAAAAATTATTTTAAGTTGACTCAACAAATTGTTTTTTACAGTGTAGAAGGACAGCAATCACAACCAGACAATTTCTGCATACTTGCAATCCTTAGTATAATACAACTGAATAAAAATACATTTACTATTTTCTTTAAAGACTGCAGATTACTGTTGTTGTAAGTCTTACCTGAATTTGATTTATAAATAATTGGTTATCTGTCAAGACCTTGGAGCTATACATTTGATTTTTTTTTATTAATTAAAAAACAAAAACATCCTTTCTAAACACTTTTAATATGTTTTCCTTCAGTGGCAGGCTAATAGAAGAATAAATAAAGTCTAATGAAAGTATGTGTATGTGTGTGCCTGGTATTTATCACGTTATGGGAACCAAATGTCCCCACAACGATAGTAATACCAGTAAATTTTGACATTGTGGGGACATTTTGTAGGTCCCCATGAGGAAACAGGCTTGTAAATCATGCAGAAGGAGTTTTTTTTGAGAAACTAAAAGTGTGCACAGTCTCCTGTGAGGGCTAGGTTTAGAGGCAGGTGTAGGGTGATAGAAAATACGGTTTGTACAGTATAAAAAACATTACGCCTACGGAATGCCCCCATATAACATGGAAACACAACATGGGTGTGTGTGTGAAACAGACATGTGGTACTTTCTCTCTCTGTCTCCCTCTTTATGTCTTCGTAATGCACATATGTGCATATATGTATTTTTAAACTATGTTAACATTTAGTGCTTTGTTTTAAGGTGTAGAAATGCATGCAGAAATAAAGAAATAAATACTAGAAATAGTTTGTGAACAGGTCTATATATACACTACCTGTCAAAAGTTTTTGAACAGTAAGATTTTTAATGTTTTTTAAAAAAAAATAAGCCTGCATTTACTTGATCCAAAGTACAGTAAAAACTGTAATGTGAAATATTTTTACTATTTAAAACAACTGCCTTCTATAATATATTTTAAAATGTAATTGATTGCTAAATTTTCAGCATCATTACTCCAGTCTTCAGTGTCACCCGATCCTTCAGAATGCATTATAATATTCTGATTTGCTCTTCAAGAAACATTAATTATTATTATTATTTAAAACAGTGTTCTTTGATGAATAGAAAGATCCAAACATCAGCATTTATCTGAAATATAAAAATATATACACTATACCATTCAAAAGCTTAGAGAAAGAAATTATACAAATTAATACTTTTATTTAGCAAGGATGCCTTAAATTGATCAGAAGTGATCGTAAAGACATTTAAAATGTTACAAATGATTTCTATTTCAGATAAATTCTGTTCTTCCGAACTTTCTATTCAACAATAAAACCTGAAAAAATTCCACTCAGCTGTTTTCAACATAATAATAATAATAATAATAATAATAATCATCATAGAAGAATATTAGAATGATCATGTGACAGTAATGACGCTAAAAATTCAGCTTTGAAATCACAGGAATAAATTACATTTTAAAATATATGCAAAACAGTTATTTCAAAATTTTACTGTTTTTACTGTACTTTGGATCAAATAAATGCAAGCTTGGTGAGCAGAAGAGACGTCTTTAAAAACATTAAAAATCGTACTGTTCAAAAACTTTTGACTGGTTGTGTACACTTGTCAAAGCGATTTTAGAAAATTAATTTATTATTATTAGTAGTAGTAGTATTACCATTATTATTTTTCTTTAGCTGTTTATGATGATTTAAGGGCAAATGGAAACGTAGTACAATTTGAATGCGAAAAAAAAAACATTTAAAACGCTTTCATTTTAGTCAGGCAGATTTTCAGACACTGCGGCTAACATTTTCCCAGCGTTCCTTGCGAGCGGCCTTTTCCTCCATTTTTGTGACAGAATCAGGTGAGCGTTTTAGAGCTCGACTCTTAAAATGTGACATTTTAGTCTTGTGTGATGTAAACTAAAGCCCAATTTCTACCAGTATTGATAAAAATACATGTGAAGTCCATATTCCGCGGAGTTTTGCCTCCTATGACATAAGATGCTTTGGATTTTAAACGGATTGTTTGATCCGGTTGGCTCAGGCTAAACTGTGAACCGGAGCTCATTTCTGCTAATTACTGTCAAAACACACAGTTTACATGATTATTTATGTCGGTCTCTACTCTGATAAGGTTGTTTTAAGCTTGTGATAAGACGTAGTAACAACTATGAATCATGTATAACTTTGTATAAAAACTTAGCAGTGTAGCATGGATGAAGATAAACATGCTGCAGCTCCGACGCTAACTCTACTGTATTGTGGATGTACTTAATGTAAACGTGTTGAATAGTTTTTGCACAATAAGGGACTGTGTATTTGTTGCCATTCAGACTAAATGTGTTTTTTTTGTACTTTTTGTTATTTTAGGTTGAAAGCCTGGTCAAAGCAGCATCATGCCTGGAAGGTAAGACATACGAGCTGTCAGCAATGTAATGTTTAACCTGAACTGATGTGTAGTTCAGTGAACAGAAATTCATTTAATTCTATAAAACCTATAAAGGTTCAACGTGAAAGGTTTGCCTTTTGTCAGCTGATTAATAGTTTATACATTTTTAGCAAGTGAAGGCCTTTTAGTATAATTGTAAAAATCTTATTTGCTATATATTAAGTTGTTAGTGTAAGTTGCATCTAATTTTTGGTTAGTTTGTGCCTCTGCATAAATTTGTCTTTCCCCATCCTTCAGTGTGTTTCATGTTCCTGCTATATCATGCTATGTGAGCTGTATGATGTAAAACAAACTAGCATTTAGAGTTTTTCTTTTAAATTTTGTCTGAAGATTCAGCAAATGGTTCCGTTCAAAAAAATTAGATGTTTGACTATTATATGTCAGATTTTAACAGATTAAATGTTGCTTTGCTTATGCATGTAGCTGAAATAATTAAACTGTTTTTACTTTGTCTCTTGTAGGCTGTGGAGCAAGGCCATCTTTACTGGCTACAAGCGTGGCTTGAGGAACCAGCGTGAGCACACAGCTCTGCTCAAGCTTGAGGGAGTCTACAACCGCTCAGAGGTCGACTTCTACCTGGGCAAACGTTGTGCCTACGTGTACAAGGCAAAAAAGTAAGTGATGCACAGCCTTCGAAGAAACGAGTGGCATGTGTGAAGAAAGGCTGGAGTGGAAACTGGAATGTTTGTGTGATCAGTCCACTTATCAATCCTAATCGATTATTTCCTGATGCCTGTTTTTATATTTTTTTTCGTCATCATTGGCATTCAGCTCTTTGAATGTCATTTTTTTCACATGGAATTGTCAGATTGTGGAAGCTAAATAGGTTATGCATGACTTTCAAGGGAAAGTCCACTTCCAGAACAGAGATTTACAGGTAATGTAATCACCCCCCAACCCCCCTTGTCATCCAAGATGTTCGTGTCTTTTCTGGGTTGTAAAGAATTTGTTTTTTGAGGAAAACATTTTAGGTTTTTTCTCCATATAATGGATTGATATGGTGCCCTGAGTTTGAACAGCAAATATGCTGTTTAAATGCAGCTTCAAATGATCCCAAATGCAGTTGTAAATTGTCCCAGCTGAGGAAGAAGGGTCTTGTCTAGCGAAACGATCGGTTTTCATTAAAAAAAAAAATATATACATATATACAATTTAAATACTTTTTAATCTCAAACGCTTGTCTTGTTCTGCCTGAACACACTCAACAAAAAAGGTAAAACAGTGATGTAGGATGATTTTGAAGTAACCTAACTGTCATGAACCAGAAAAAAACAGAGTTCAGGGAGAGTAGAAGAAGACGAGCATTTGAGATTAAAAAATATATAAATTGTATTATTTTTATGAAAATAACCGATCGTTACGCTAGATAAGACCCTTCTTCCTCGGCTGGGATCGTTTACAACCGCATTTGGGACCGCTTGAAGCCGCATTTAAACTGCATTTTGGAAGTTCAAACTCGGGGCACCATATCAGTCCATTATATGGAGAAAAATCATGAAATGTTTTCCTCAAAAAAAACAATTTCTTCATGACTAAAGAAAGACATGAACTTCTTGGATGACAAGAGGGTGAGTACATTATCTGTAAATTTTTGTTCTGGAAGTGGACTTCTCCTTTAATAGACAGTTTGAAGGTGATTGTGAAACATTTTAAAATTTGCATGCAGGGACACATTTCATAATTTCTGTCCATGGTCTTATTTGGTTTCTGTCCATAGTTGGCAGTGTTATTTCATGTTTTGTCTGTTGTCTAAAGGACCACTGCAACACCTGGCGGTAAACCCAACAAGGTGCGCGTCATCTGGGGTAAAGTCACACGGGCTCATGGAAACAGTGGAATGGTTCGTGCCAAATTCAGGAGCAACCTTCCTGCAAAGGCTATCGGGCACAGGATTCGTGTGGTAAGGTTTTTAAAGTTTCTTAAAATACCTGTTTCTGTCTCTGAAATGCATAATTACTAGTCTAGCAGATTTGTATGGCTGGTTACTTGGAACTTTGCGTTTGAGTTATGTCCATTTTAATTTGCCCAGTACATGCATGCCTTTACAAAGTGGCAGTGGTAAAAAAATTTTTATTCAAGACAGTGCTGATTTAATATTGCCAAAGGTCATACTAATTTTGCTCTTAGTGCTACCTTGTAAGTTTTAATCAAGTTAAAGGGGAAATAAAAACCTGATAATTTACCCCCATATCATCCAAGATGTTCATGTCTTTCTTTCTTCAGTCGAAAAGAAATTAAGGTTTTTGAGGAAAACATTGCAGGATTTTTCTCCATATAGTGGACTTCAACAGGAGCTGACAGGTTGAAGGTTCAAATTGTAGTTTTAGTGCAGTATTAAGGGGCTCTTAACGATCCCAGTTGAGAAATAAGGGTCTTATCGAGTGTCATTTTCTTAATATAAAATATATGTGAAGAGTTCAGGTGCAAAAGCTTTTAAGTGCGATCTAAAATTTTTCTTCTAAAATTCGTTTTTTCTTTCTCCAGTTCCTATGTTTGTTCAGTTATTTCACTTTGATGGCAATGACAAGAACCTATTAATTGGCATTAAAGTAAAATTAGTAAACCTACACATAGGAGCCTGATATAAATGTTCAGTTTGGGGGAAAATATCAAATGGCACTTTGAGGCTTTTGGATCTGAACTCTTCATATACTTTTTAACCACAAATGCTCGTCCTGCACTAGCTGAAATTCATGCGTTGCGTAATCCTGTTAAAAAGGTCACGTGTGACGTAGGCAGAAGAACCAACCCAGTGTTTACAAAGCAAATATGCAAAAAAAGGCAAATGCCCTTTTCTAAAAAATAAAGTGATTGGATGATTTTGAAGATTTTTCGCCCTACCCAACCTTTTTGAACTGGAATATACAAAGAATAAGAACTAACCACACATGACCTTTACCAACATGATTACACAATGCATGAAGATGTGCATGGGCATTGCAGAGCTAGTGCAAGATGAGCATTTGTGGTTAAATATATACATTTAAAGAGAATTATTTTTTTTATAAAATGACCATTTTGCTAGATGAGACTCTCATTCCTCGGCTGGGATCGTGCACAGCCATTTGAAGCTGTATTGAAACTGCAAATTGGACCTTCAATCCATTGATCACCATTAATCACCATTAAAGTACACTATATAGAGAAATTCTGAAAGACATGAACGGCTTAGATCGGGGTACACAAACTCAGTCCTGGAGGGCCAGTGTCCCGTAGAGTTTAGCTCCAACTTGCCTCAACACACCTGCCGGGAAGTTTCTAGTATGCTTAGTAAGAGCTTGATTAGCTGGTTCAGGTGTGTTTACTTTGGGGTGGAGCTGAACTCTGTAGGACACCGGCCCTCCAGGACAAAGTTTGGATACCCCTTGCTTAGATGACATGGGGGTGAGTAAGTTATCATGAAATTCTTATTCTGGAAGTGAACTAATCACCTAAGTTTGTCTGTTGGTGTTTTAGTGAGTAGTTTGGTCTCATGAGCTTTATGAATTTTTGTCTTTGAAGGTGTATTAATTGAAGTTCTTGAAATGTATCAGAAATCACATTTATTTTGCAAATGTGAGTTTAGGTTAGGAGTTATGCTGGAAAGGAAGAATAGTTTCTTTCCAAATTTACTAATTGCAACTAGAGCAACTTGAATATTTGCCTTCCTCAGGGTCACAGTGGGGTTTTGTAGTTCTCTCACATGTGGCAGCTTTTTAGAATAAGAAAGAAGCACACATGAGAATACATTTTGGTGGGTCTTTGTACTTGACGTGTGACGGGGTGTCCGAACTCCTAGGTTCTGGAGGGCAACCGTCCTGCAGAGTTTAACTTCAACATGCCTCAGCACACCTGTTTCTGGTATGCCTAGTAAGAGCTTGGTTGGCTGCTTCAGGTGTGTTCAGTTGGGTTGGAGCTGAACTCTTCAGGACAGTGGCCCTTCAGGAGTACAATTGGATGCATTCTCTTGTCCTTCTATAATCCGCTTCAAGATGGTGATACATGACTTGATGCTGTAAATGTTTTACTTGATTCACTCCATGTTAGCTGTTAGTATGGTTGCAGCAAAATGCATGAAATGCAATGAATGTAATAAAGCAAGTATTGAGAAATTAACTAATTTTTTGCCTTTGTTTTTCAGATGCTGTACCCATCTCGTGTGTAACATCCTTTTGTGTACAAATAATAAAAAAATTGGTCAAAAAAGTTGCCTTTCTGGTCTTTCTTTAGTATACAAAGTATTATAGTTTCTTCAAGCATGAGCTCGTGTTAGCTTTTTCTAGTTCGAGAAATGTACTGTTGTTTCAAGCCAGATTTGCAGAGGAACCGATGCCCTAGTAAAACAGCCTGTAGAAGAACTGAAAAGAGCCCAATTAGGGGAAATTATAGGTTTCATTAACACTTCCTTACTCAACACTAAAGCTCTTACAAGAACATTTTGTCTGTTTACTCTACATCAGGATACAGAGAAAGGACATTTGATTTCATTGTAAATAAGAGCAGCTGCTGAAACTGTCCAGTGACATTTACCTGTCTTCATGTGACTCAATTTGTTTGCAGAGTCTATTAATCTAGAGTGTAAGTGAGTTTTATACATTAAATGAACAGTACATAAGATTAATTGTAATGTCTTTGTCACTGTCAAGGCTACCCACACATACACTAAATGTGGCATGGTTCTAACTTTAATAATCATATCTTGAAACTAAAAAAGTGAATCTGCTGGGAAGTGACATTAATAAAATATGTCTGGTAACACTTAAATGTTTACAGAAAATATTAGCTATTAAATGTGACTACCCACTGAAACTGTAAATTCTAATTCCAGCTACTTAAATGTATGTGTATAGATATATATGTATGAAATAAACCAGTAGCTGGTATTAAATTAATTTCATTGTCTAAAGTACAAATATATTTTTATATATATAGGCAAATGGACACAAGAACATTCGCTTTATGTGTTTATAACCTGTATCTACAGTGGTGTGTAATCATTTATAATTTACAGTTTTGAAAAAACTTTAAGCAAATATATAATTACATGGATAAACTGATATGTTAAATCATGTATGGCTGTATGTAGAGAGGAAATGCGTGGACATATTTTTGTATTGCTCCATACTTCAGCTCTGGCCGCGTTAAGATGCGTCAGGTGTAATTTCCCATGAAACAATGAAACGAGAGAAATAATGTCCGCATATTTTGCAGTATCATCGCACTGTACTTTCTGGAATGGTAAAATTCCACTCCCGAGCCTCACGCTTATTATCACACTGCAATACTAGCGTTTGACTGCAGAGGATGCGCGTCGCCTTCAGTCGCGCAATAAGCCCCGCCCATTGAAAGAGCTCTGGGGGTAGTGGATTGTGGGTAATGTAGTTCCACCAAATCGGCTCTTAAACGATGTGAACTCGCAGCGAACGCTCGTTACACTGCATTTCCCATAACGGCTTCCATCTGAGTCCTTCAAATAGCTGGTTTATAACGAAGTTGTTTTGCTTCATCCGCTGTTGAAGATCCGCAGACCAACCAGAGGAACAGGTATCAGTTGCAGTGGACACTTTTATCTTTTATTCGATATGTAAAATAAAATTTGTAGCGTAGTGTACTTTGCATGTCACACATCTGTAATTCTAAAACCATAATTTAAAGATTTTAAAACGTTGCTGATTTTACCATCATTTGACATGTTATGGCAAATTATTATATTGACTGTTAAAACGATTAACGTTAAACAAAACGCGTCTTTCATGTGAATATGCGCTACTGTGATGGACATCGTCTTTCTAGGTGTCTTATATCCTGATGTCGGTGACATCTATTGTCTCAGTACAGTTCTTATGATGCACTCTGTTTAGATGGGATATCGAAATGCGTTTATGCAGGTTATATTATTGATAATGCGTGATGATTAATTATAATCCAGATCAGGATACGTATATTTCACAGAATTAAGTGACATTTTTTTATCCAAAAAAAGGCATTAATGTTATTATTACAATAAGAGTGTGATTACTTAAGCCATAATATAAAAACAGATCCATTTGGGTAATGTTAAATATATCTCCTCGCGATTTGTTTAGTCTAAAAAAAAAAAAAAAAAAAAGCCTGTAGATGTGCCTGAAAGAAACCCGTGTGGTTTGTTGTTTTCAATCTTCTGTTCGGGAACTGTTTGTTCTGTTCTGGATAGAAGAGACATGGGGCCTATTACACTCAAATAAACACGAGAAAGACTTAAAGCCTTATGATGCAGTATCCAGTGTCATCTAATGTAGATATCTTTTGTGTTTTCCGAGAATACAGCTATTAGTCAAAGCGTAATAGAGCATTCGCCAGATAAATGCCGCTCTCTCGCTATATAGATCAATATATTAATGTGTATACTCATTTACGACAGCTTCATAACTGTCCGGTAATGTCAAAATAACGGCCGTGTGTTAAAACCTACTGAGCTGCCTTAATAGTCAACATCGTTAGGTCAGTTTTGGTTCATCGCAGGCGAGTGAATCACGTGAATCACGTGAAACATGTCAAGAACATGTTTGTGCATGAAAGAAAAAAATAATAAACTATATTTTGCCAATTGTTAAATCACATAAATGAAAGAGCACGGAGAGATTTTGCTTTATAGTATTATTACATACAATTAAGCACATTTCTCGCGAATTTTCATTACCTTAATGCACTAAAATCAAATTCTCATTACTATAATGTTTAAAAATTAGCTTTTATATATGTTGATAGTATCCGCCGTTCATTTATACTTATTTAAATGACATCAATTGTATTATTTTAATATATTTATTTAGTGTAATACAGTAAGAGTGGCCAAAAAGCATTTAAATAATTATAATTATAATAATTATTGGGTAAAAATTTTGTAATATTGTATCTTTATGGTCTATTTTGATTTAAAATGTGACGTTTTCTTAAATTCAACAAGGAACATATTTTGTCTGGCCAAAAATGCAATCTAGGTAGGTTTTTGAGGCAGCTGAAGGTGCCTGCTAAAACACCTATTGGAATTAATATTGCACAGACTGGCCTATTTTAATGTTTGTCCATACAGTCGTTTGCATACAACTTTACCACCAGACTTCAAAGGCAGGCTTAAATGGAATAAATGGGATTTGTGCATATAATGTGCTCGATCAATGCTGACTAAATAAGAGTAAATAACATTTCCATTCATATTAATCCATCTCTTCTATCATCTGTTCAGATTTGCTGACTTTGAAAAGATAAAGGTCAGAGTTGAAGCAACAAAAGCGCTCCTATGTTGGTAAAAGAAGATGAAAGGACATGATTTGGGAAAGGACTGTCTGGCATCTGGTTCTGCGTACAGGGCCGTACCGTCCAGAGAGACACTACCCGGAACTGAAGCAGACCATTACGAGCTGTCTAAAGTGCAGGTTAGTCCATCATACGCTGCGTGTCATTTCTTATTTTTTTATTAGAAATCAATTGCTTGAATGTACTTCCGAAAGCAGCTCAACTGTAAACTCTTAAACTCTTATGAAAGGGAATAATTTGTTATGGCCTGTTTAAACAAAGGATGATAAAAGATAAAGTTTTAATAACCGTCTTTATTCTGAGAATAGAGAAGTCCACATCAGAGCTATAACATATCACATGGGAATCATGTTAAGAACTGTTTTTTTCCAGCGATAAAAAAACCAAAAAAAATTACAGGCAATCCAACCAACTTCAAATAGCTTGAGCATTTAAAGCAGCGGTCGACAAGACTGCAGTGTGCTTATAATATAATATATAATTCTCATTATAGTTATCGTTATTGGTGTAAATTGGCCTTTATTTATAAATTGTTCTATTTAAAAACAAGCACTGCAACCAGCACAACATTTTTATTATTGGTTCCTGAACCTCTGTTATTTTTTTGTAGATGTGGACAAAGCTCTGTACTATAATACTTTGACATTATTATCTGTACTACTCTTTGCCTTACTGAGAAGTATTGAAAGAATCATTAATGAGATTATTAACAAACCTAAATTATCAGGTATAATCCAAATTTTTGAATTCCTTACAATTACCATCCCGGTATATTTTTCATTCCATATACATATTAAAGCCAGTTTGAATACGCCCTAAATATACTGCATGCCCAACTGAGTGATGTTTTTCAAAAAGTCAAATGTGCTGAATGGGATAGTTCACCCAAAAATTTAAATTAATTTCCTCATACTCATGCCAACCCAAACCTGTATGACTTTTTGTCTTATGTGGGACAGTTTGTATTCATACAATAGAAGTCAGAGCAGTCCAAAACAAAAACTGGCTTTCATTGTGTTTGCAAAAAAAACACCCAGAGACATATTTCAGAAGTCATACAGGTTTGGAACAACATGAGTGTGGGTAAATGATGACAGGATTTTCATTTTTGGGTGAACTAACCCAACAACGTTAATGTTAACATTAACATTAAAATGCTGCAGCTGTTGTTTATGCTCATAAAGGTAGTCAAACCCTTTGTTGTGTCATTTGTCTGTTGCAACCCGTGCCGTCAGCATTTTGTCAGCATGTTAAGAGAGGGTCCCGTGCTGCACACAGTTTTCTTTGTCTTTTTCCATCACGCTACCTTTTTCTCTCTCTCTCTGTATCTCTCAGCCACTCAGCACATCACTAGTGATGCCGTGCGTGCAGGCAGTGCTTGTGATTGGCTGCTTGGCCTGTATTTAGAAGCTGGATCTGTTTACATAATCTAGTCCCGCCTTATTTGGCATGACAGCCAATTGCGTTCCTGGGTTCCGGTGATGCGTGCAGCAGCCTTGCCTGCTGATAGGCCGCTACCCCCCTCAGAGCTCAGGCAAGCTGTATGTTTGTGCAACGTGAGCGCGTTAGAGGTACATGGGAAGAGTACTGAGGAAGGGAGGGGGACGTCCTGCACGTGCTGAGGAGCATAGCAAAACGCTTCACGGCAGACTCTCATTCATCTAATCCAACCAGAGATGTCAAATTCTTCACAGTTTCTCGCTTTTTTTACCTCGAGGCGCTTTAACATGAGTGTTACGTAAATAACGTGACCCATTATACTGTTGTGTAAGTAACATACACGAATGTTCTGTTATAAAGTTTATTTTCTGTCCATTTCTGTTTTCTAGTACCCTGAGCTGTTGTTCTCCGCGTGCCTTTGGTTTCCAGATCGTTCTGTTCTCTGCATTCTGATCAGTCCCAGATAAGGCTGTTTTCAGCCTGTTTCCCATGAGAGCTGGTGACAGAGTTGCTAAAGCTGTGCTGATTTGTGGGGCAGCTGGCTGACAGAAGAAAATTAGCTTTGTGTATTTCAGTGCGTTTGAAATGTCCTCAGCCCATTTCTGTCAAAAAGCATATATATGATTGAGAAATCCAGTCACAGAATTTTGCAAACGTTGAAGAAAAGTTACAGAAATAAATTGCTGTTTTACAGTAGAATGTACTTCTCAAAGTAATAGTAATGTAAGTTATTACAACATAAGCATTTTTTGTCCTTGTTTTAATTTTAAAAAGTAAACCCGTGTTGTGCAGCACTTTGTTTGGCAAAAAAACCAAAAAGAATTGTTACATTTTCATTTGATTAAATTAAAAAAATTTAATTAAGTTGTTAAAGGTTTATGCATTTGTTTGTTTGGCACTGTTTTTGATAATATATTTGTGTTCATAAAACTCAAATTCCGGAAAAATTAAAACAGACCACACAGAACATTTCATAGGGGCCTGTTATTGTTAACGTTTTTATAAATTGTTAAAGTTTTATAAATTTAATTGAATAGACATGCCTTTTGATCAGTAAAATTTGAATTAAACCATTAACATGGAATTTGAGGACAAAAAAAAAAACAATTGCTTGCGGAGTACAAACTTATGTCAGTGTGTAAATGACTCTGATCCTGTGAACAGAATCCATTAAAATTTGCTTTATTGTTCTGTTAATATGACAAATCATACATTTTTATTTATACACTGCTACTAGGGATTCACTCAACAATATTTTTTAACAAAATGAAATTTAAGACAAATTTAAAAGGTGTCTGTTCATCATTTCTGAGACAACATGCTGCACATTGCTTTGTGAAATTGAAATGTCAAATAACAAAACTAAACTGAAATTGTAAAACAAATCTCAAATCAAATAAAAATAAATAAATAAATAATGCAAATAAAAGAAATCCTTTCATATAAACACACTAAGGCTTTGCCTGTGCTCTTTCCATTTAAAATTAGAGGTGACCACTGCATTTTGTTAACAATATAAATTATATATTGTATATATACATTAGGACTGTCACGATTCCTTGATTCATTTCGAGTACTAGATTTAAAAAAATCCTTGCTTTTGCCGGTGTCGAGTAACTAGCGAAATATCGGAAGTGGCATATTCCACAGATGTGAATCCATGAAACGCATTATTAGACTGTTTTCCAAGGCTGCATGATATATTAAACCCATTTTAAAATCATAATAAAGCATATTGTGCTATTGTGAATTAACAAACTGTATGATTTAAATTAAATATATGTTCTTAATTATTTGCACACATGTAGGTTAAGTGCGTCTCAGAACGGCTCCATTCACAGTAAATGCTGCTCCACACAAACTGTTATCATTTACATGTGTGGAGCATCTCAAACTCCATCTCTGCCTGTTGTTGAGTTTGGGTTTATTATAACGTTAATCTGGAAATGCAAGGAGTGCAATTTCATCAGATTTGTAAGGTAAGTCATTTATAAACCTAAGCAAACACAGGAGAATACATCAATATGTCTCTAACTGTTCACCACGATCATCGCAAGTTTTGATGTCCGTATATTTTGAATCATTTTAAAGGCTATTGTTTGCTTAGGTCTGTTTTTATTACCACAAAAAATTATTGTAATTGCCTGATTATGATAATTATCAGAATAATTCACAGATTACTTGATTACCAAAAGAATCGTTAGTGACATCCCTAATATATATATATATATATATATATATATATATATATATGGAGATCTAAATTAGAGGGCAGTCTATAAATACTTAATTTTATCTGAAATACTGTTAATCTTCATTGCTCAGAATTTGAATGAATATTAGTAGATCTACCACTGTTCTTTTAACATGTTTGGCAAAATATCTACAAATACAGCTACATTTTTGGAGGGTTACGGCTGTCAGAAATTAGTAGGAAGTGTAAAGGCCGTTGTTTTGAATGACTTCAGCACATCTGTGGCCACAGAACATTTCAGGACATAGTTTCTCAGACTGCACTGGTGTGATCTCGGTCCACTGTTCTTCCACAGTTAGGTAACTGTAGTGGGTTTCTTAGCCAGAATTGTGTTGCCAAGGATTTTCTAGAGATTTTCAATCTGGTTTAGATCCAGACTCTGGCCCTGCCATTTCATTATTTCAATGTTTTCAACTTCAAGGTTCTGCTTTACCTGTTTTGCGGTGTGACAGGGGCATTGTCTTGCATGAGAATTGCTGGGTGATTGTGAGGTGTTTGCAGGGAAGGAACTGCATGGTGCCGCAGGAGGTTCTGATAAACATTTGTATTCACTCTGCCATGTATCTGTATCAGAGGCACAACTCCTGCTGCAGAAAGCATCCCTCAAACCATGTCACTTCCTCCTCCACCTTTCACTGACTTCTTTATACGCTTAGCTTTAGTCTTTTCTCAGTTTGACGCCAAACAAAATGTCTCCCATCAGACTTACAGAAATAATTTAAACTTGCTCACATCGTTAAAGTGAACTTTGGAGCAGTTCTCCTCTTTCCACACAACATGTTCTTCAGCAGAGGTGAGCTTAGCCTTTTGATCCTCTTTGCTGATGAGAGGCTTGGACACTGAAGAGTGCAATTTCAGTCTGACTTTAGATCCTTACCCTGTTCAGCACTGAACTGGCAAGCAATTCCAGCTGCAGTGTTGAACCGATTCCCCATTGAGAGTCTCAGCATTATCCTGACGACCAGCCTTTTTGGGGGACTTGAATGAATTATAGTCATTGTGAACCTGCAATATTCGAAAAATCACGAATTTGTAACGTCCAGCTTCTCTTGCAATGGCTGAAAGTGTCATTCCTTTGACCTTCATCTGAACATCCTTCTATCACAAGTTTTCAGTCATCTTAGAGTGGCCTGCCATCTTGCACTCTCAGATAATTAAATATTTCAATGAGATAATTAACTAGACACAGGTTAGGGCAAATCAAAAACTATGGCAAGTAATGAATGGGGACAAGGGAAACATTAAAGGAGAAGTCTGGCGAATAAAAGTCTTAGCCAATGGCAAGTCTATTGGCAATGTGTGCATAGAGGGTTGTACATAAACTAATTACCATATTAAGTCATTTTTACCATATTTAGTCCTCTTGGAATTGCTGTTGATTCCTTTTATTTCTCATGATGGGAGATTGTAAAGCGGCTGACTTCAATTGAGCATAGTTGTTTGATAAAATCACTAGCTGTGTTTGAAGATGACCACCCTGCCTTTAAACTGAAAGGCTTTAAAGTACATGCCGTTCCCTTTAGTGAGCTAATCCGGCTGGGTTTTTCTGCCTCCCTGGGTTTTAAAACATTTTTGAGTCTGCCTTTGCTTACACACACGTATACACAGACACACACTCCGACTACTCACAGCACTTAGCCTGGATGTCAGCAGAATACGCCACAGCGCCCGTCACCAAGGGCAACGGCCCATATAATTGGCTGTTGTCTCAGCTGGCTGCAGGCAGCACAAACTTTATTGTTGGCTGGCCTGTTATAAAATACTTTGTCTGTTAGAGTGGTCTTTGGCACATGTCGTGGTGTGCAGCTGCATGTGGGGTCAAGTACACTGGTCACACTTTAGTTTGGAGACCAATTCTTACTATTAACTAACTATTAACTATGACTTTTGCCTCAATCAACTCCTAATTTGCTGTTTATTAATTGTTAGCAAGGTAGTTGTTAAGTTTAGGTATTAAGGTTAGGATTAAGGGATCTAAAATAAGTTCATGCAGAATAAGACATTAATATGTGCTTTGTAAGTAACTAATAAACACTCAATATGCTAGTAACATGCATGCTAATAAACACCTAGTTAATAGTGAGAAATGACCCCTAAGCTAAATTTTACCAGTACATTTTAGGGAAAGTTCACCCAAAAATGAAAATTACCCCTTGATTTACTTACACTCAAGCCATCCCAGGTTTATATGTCTTTCTACTTTCAGATGAATACATCTGAAGTTATATTTAAAAAAAAAAAAAAAAAGTCCTTTTTCAAGCTTTATAATAGCAGTGAATGGTGGTTGAGATTTTGAAGCAAAATAAAGTGCATCCACCCATCATAAAAAGTACTCCAAACAGCACATTTGTGTAAGAAAAAAATCCATATTTAAAACTTTTATAAACCGTAATCTCTAACTGTCATGAATTAGAAGCATAAAACAAGAATTTATAAAGAAAAATGTCTAAGAATATCGATATAAGCCAAGAGGAGACTGGTTTTCTTTTTATGTAAACAAAATTTGGTTCATGCGAAACTAGCATATTCTCACCGCCTACACCCTACGTCATCCGCTGGAATGCCACTCTCTCATGAATGTGCGTCTTTATTTCAGGCTAGAGGAAATAAAACATCCAAAATACAAATGTAAGTGTTTATTTTATTGCACTTTATTTTTTTGCATATATAGATTTCAATTACAGTGCATGTTTTAAGGCCGTTTTCTCAAAATGAGTTTTTCTGCACTTACATACACTAAACTTTACAGTTTTATTCCTATCTATGTTTTAAAGGTTTTTACCAAGGGGTATGTTCATATATCATTCACCAGATTTTGATTTTGTTCTTAAAAATATGGTTATAATTCATATTTTTCTAGCTGTTGATATGAACTTCTGATTTATGTAATGATTAAAAAAAAGAGATATCCATATTCCTCACTTTATTGCTTTTAATATGTCAGCAAAATTAAATAATAACTTGAACCTGAATTTATCCAGTCAGTGTTCATGTTTGTTTTGGAAGTATATGCAAATGACAACATATTTAATTAGATAATGCCTTATTTGCATGTTCAGATTCTTTTCTGTAAATGTGTAACGATTCATTCACATGCTGACGCGACCGTCGTAGTGACAACAGCCAATCACTTTATTTTTCTGGTGTCGCATGAACGCCAGGGGCGGTTCTAGGGTAGGTATCAGAATACAAAGGATACATTTAAATAAAATAGGCTATGCAGAAAAGTTACATTGGCTAAGTGGTTTAGTTTGTTTTTTTTTTTTTTTTTTTTAATAGACTAGTATGATTCATTATAATTTGCACTTACAAATTGCTTTAATAATAATATGAAATTAATGTATTAAATATAAAATTTAGAACACAAAATATATGAAATGATAGAAAAAACATAGAATGATGCTTTTAGAAATTCGATTAAAATTACCAGTAGGTGGCAGCACACCACTGTCCTAATGAGTCATTTGTTCAATCGATTCGTTCAAAATGACTGATTCGTTCAGGAACGAATTAAGAAACCATTTTTATGAATGGGCCAGTGAATCACTATTTCAGAGCGATCAAAAAAGGCGAATTCATTCATTAATAAAACCAAGCGGCAACCTTCCAGTCTCTCTTGAAACCAATACAGAGAGTTTGGAGACTGGCTCCAAATAGGAGTCAGTCCCATAGACACCCCATGTTAAAATGCCCAGCTACCAGCATGCAACCAGTTCCCCCCACGTCCTTCCTCTCTGCCCACTGACACGCAGTTACGCACTGCAAAGATGGTGACAGCCAGCTTCACCCACCTTGGGCTTCAAAAATGCTCTTCAGAAACCTACAGGTGACATCCCAGACACTGTGTCCATGTTTTTTTAAAGTCTATGAACGAAACACAGCTGTGTGCAGAGATGCACAACATGGCTTAGTTTAGAACTGTTTTCACAAAATAAAACAAAAAGATTTTCTCTAGGATTTAAATCACAGGTTGTTAACTTTTGTCTTTATGTGTTGTGTTTAAGGATGCTCCAGAATGAAACCGAAAATGCTTTGTAAATAATTATTTATTTTATTAAGTAATAAAAAATATTTTGTATGACTTTTTAATTTAACTCAATAATTCTAATATTTTATTGAAAGCAACACAATAACATTGGACAAAAAGTATGTTAATATTAAATATCAGTATGTTATTTTTTTCAGTTCTATGCAACAGAATCAGATAAAACCTTTTTTTTTTTGAGTAATTATCCAAATAATGTAGAAAGCTGTTATTAACAGAGTTGCCTTAAGGCAGGGCATAGCGTCACGAGAGTGTTGCCATTTTACCAGCGCTGCCATGTTACAGCATAGTTGTGCTATTGCAAACAGGAACAAGTATACTACATAGAAATTTCCTGTCAGCGCATTATTTAAGCAGATGAGTGGAACACACATTCAATGGAATATTGAGTGGAGTGTCAAACTGCGCAGTAACGACGACCAGAGGGAGAGTGAAAACTGCACTCTGAATGCTGCTGGCAGTGTGGAGTGACATATATTTTCGGCTCATATTTACAGCAGTTTTTCCTCTCTTGGCTGAAATCTAAAAATGACCATTTTGGCTGATCATTTTCAGCAGCCAAAATTTCTGTGCACCCCTAGTGATGAAAGTGTGGTGATATCCATCTTATTCAGGATCATTTTATTTAGCGGAATATCTCACCATTCAATGATGCATCCAGGTCACACTTAATCACCATTATTTGTTTGGTCTAAACAGCAAATGCCCTCTTGTTTTGCCACAGGACAGCAGTTGCATGTGAATTTTCTGTCATCCTTGCAGGACTGTAATTTGAAGAGTGTGCAAAGTACTGTATCTAGTGAAAGTGAATAGCATATATCAGGCACAATACCCACATAAGCATAGACATCAGTCAGTACAATATGTGTCACCTGACTAAAAATGCGTCATCGTTTTCTAATACCTTAGTTGCCACAGTCCACACTGCAATGCAGAATTTTCTAATTTATCCACTTTGGAGAGCTTTTTTATTTTTGAAAAAAAGCTTCATTTTCATTGACAAAAATGCCATCTCTGTGTGGATGGAAGGCCAAAATAGAGAGAAAAAGATGCATTTTCAAAAGCGTATTAGTGTAGAGTCAACAAGGCCTCACCTGTAGTGTCTTAAACCGTGGTGTCCTGCAGAGTTTACTTCCAACTTTCCTCAACACACCTGCCTGGAAGTTTCAAGTATACCTAGTAAGACCTTGATTAGCTGGTTCAGGTGTGTTTGATTAGGGTTGGAGGTAAACTCTGCAGGGACACCGGCCCTCCAGGACCGGGTCTGGTGACCCCTGCCTTAAACAGTCTTCTAAACTATTTTGCTTGTTATTTGTAAAACCAAGACATATGACTTAAACGTGTGTGGAATTTACAAATATAGGCTTTATCAGCTGTCTGTGTTTAAGACCACGTGCAGCACAGGACTTGATGTTTTTTCGCATGACGCTGTGGTTTTTCCCCCAAGGCATTATTAGGCATTATGGGTTGCATGGTTATTGGAGTCTGACTGGTTTCCTTCCTCAGTTTTTTTTTTTTTTCGCTGATGATATTTGTCCTTGCCCAATACATGCTGACGAACATGTCTTCTTTCATTTCCTGTCAACATTTTTTTTGCATTGTCACATCTTTCCATTTAAAAGTGCTGATAAGCCACACTCAAAAACAAAGCTAGCAGCTGAACACCTGATCTGCTTATGTTTCTCCCAGGATGCTTTTGAAACGGCAGCGAGAGCTGAGGGTGGCCTCTCATTGGATGGGGGCAGTGCCGCTGACGCAAAAGAGTTGGAGGACGAAGTCGGGAGAAGCAAATACCACCACAGTGTCTGTGTACTCAAGCCAATCCGCTCCACCAGCAAGTACGTACTAATGTTACTGAACATTTCAGTAAGCTAATCGTGATGGGTAAAAAGGTCAGGCTCTCAAATTTGAAGGTAATTTGAAGGTCAGGCGCTTAAATATCAAAGGCTCAGTAGATGCCAGTAGAAGCATTTTCTAAAACAAATGCTGACAAACTGAACATTTTGAATAGATTACAGAGTCAGCTGTTAATAACAGACTTAATGGAATAGTTCAGCCAAAAATTTAATTTGCTGAAATTTACTAGCTCTCCACACAACTCCAGTCCACAACTCCAATCACTTAGTATCTTGGGAAATAAAAAGCTGCTTTTGTAAGAAACAAATCCATCAGTAAGGGATTTTATCTTTAAACCACTGCTTTCTGCTAAAATACCAGTTGTCTGTCCATAATATTGCTAAGTCTCATAAAAGTTTGTCTTAGAAATGTGCACAGATCAAACAAGTGACAGTGTGACACAACAATGTTATGGATTATGAACTTGTATTTTGGCCGGAAGCAAAGGTTTAAAGTTAAAATGCCTCAATATTTTGTCCCAAGGGAGATGAAATGTTGAGTTTTAAACAAGACCAAAATAAGGGCAAACATAATGAACAATTTAAATGAAACTAAATGTTGCTTGAACCATGTACTCAAAATGCTCAAAAAGACTTTCTCTCAAGTATTGATTATTTTTAAAGGAGGTAAAATTTCAAGGCATAACAGGTTGGTTGAGCAGAAAACATAAATAGTGATTTACACTCAAGAATCATTAAGTTAGTCAATTAACTTGAATGTGAATCTCTATTGAGGTTTTAATGCAAGTTTTTTGATGGATGCAAGAGGTTTTGATGGATTCAGGCACCAAAATAAGACGACACAGGAGACATGAATGTGCAGCATATATTAGGCCTGGGTATTGACACAAATTGCAAGCTATAAATAATGTTTTATAAAGAGTTGTTCATGTATCACATAGGGTTGTAACGGTATGAGATTTTCATGGAATAATAACTATAATAATAATACTAATAATAATAATAATACTGCAACAAACTTTAAGCCATTTTAATGAAAGTATTGATGTGTTCCTTCTGAAAAAAAACAAATAAACAAAGAAAAAACAATTAAAAAAATATAGCTGTAAGGCTTATGTGTATCTATATCACACTTCAGCATTTTAATTAATGAAAAAAAGTTGCATATGCATGGGTGAGATCTTTTTTCTTTTTTTTTTTCCAATCATTTTTTAAACCGGTAGATATGCAAATGTTTACAGTATGATAATCGAGCACGTTCAAACCGTGATAGACCATCTTGCCGGTAAATTGTTACAGGTTTAATGTAGGGATGCACCGATCCGACTTTTTCAGTCCCGATACCGATGCCTGGGCTTTGTATATCTGTCGATACCCGATACCGATCCGATACCATTGTTGAATTCATGGATCGCGGAAGCGGGGGGGGGATTTCAAATATAAAACATTTGAAATCGCAATCACATCGGAATATTTAAACCTGCTTTCCCGCAACCGCTGATCCAGAGAGAGCTCTGGTCATGTAAGTTAAGCTTTACGTTTAAACAAGCTTCACGAGCAGGATACACGGTATAGGCTACATTTCTTTGTTGCAAACATTAAATAATAACTTAAGTATTGGGATAAATGTTCATTATAGCCCAGCACGGGCCTTGTCAGACAGCTTATTGGAATTCTCTGTCCGAGCCCGTCTTCACCCAAAACACCTGTTTCATCTATTGAAATAGCTCAGTTTTAATGGCAAAGTGATTATATTTCGTTTCATTTAGAAAAACATTTGGAGCATTTTTGTTCATCCGACACATTGATCAAACATGCACAGTCTGTTTGATCAATTTTGCCTTCTCAAATCACGACTTGCCTAAAATAAGATCTATAGATATAGGGCTAAAAAAAGTTCAAATATAAAACAATGTTAGTTTCAACGTTAAACAGATAAACGTGCGCTATTAGACGCGTACCCAATCCTTTTTGCGGAGAGTAGAAGCTAAAGCCGAATTGCAGGAAATGGAGGCGCCAGCGCCATTACTTGCTTTTTTTTTCAGTGGAAACAATTTAAAATGTTCCGTCATTTTTGCTCGTAAAGGTAAGAGTAATACATTATTCGGAACTGTTAAGGGTCTTTTGTTTGTGTGCACTCACAATATCAACAAAACGTTGCAAACGGTGCTTTTATTAAATAAAGAAAACAAACATGATGCGCTTTCTGTTGCCTCAACGCTTCACAAAAATTAACGGAAACTCAGCGAATACATACCTCACAGACATGATACATATATCTATAGAAAGCTTGAAATTAGTACTTAACGAAACAAAACTAATACTCTTTCAAAAAAAAAAACTCTTTAATATGTAATCTGTAAAGATGCATTTCTCTAAAGGCGCGTCCAGAGAGGAGAGAGTCAGGATCGGCAACTTCATCCTTGGGAAAACACTGGTTTGTTCATAAATAATTAAAATATCTCCTTTCTATTTCCCCCGACACATTCACTGTAATTACGTTTGCCGGAGCTGTGTGGGAACTTTCAGCCCATTGCGTGCGCTTGATTTGCTGCTGATGGCGGAGACACTAAACGCTTCCGGAGCCGGTCTCGAAAGTGAAAGCGAAAGTGAAGTCTCGTGTTGTTTCCACCAGCGCAGAAATTTGTTTTCATCACCATAATTGGTGTATGTATAAAATATAAAAATAAGGATAAGCCTAGAACAGGCCCGAAGCCCAGCCATGTCTGAACTATGACCTGAAAAGCCCGGACTTATTTATAACATTTTAGACATTGTATAAATTGACTCATTTCTAAAGTTAAAACATTTTTAACTAATAACTATACTATTAATATTGTTTTTAATATTAAAATGTAGACACCCCTATAGCGACCTATATTTATAAGTCACTGGCTGCGACGGAGGAAGAAAAAAAAAAAAAGAAAAAAAAAACTGGATCGGCCCGTGGATCTGTTAATTTTTCCGATCCCCGATCCAGCTATTTTTTCAATATCGCGGCCGATATCCGATCCTAATATCGGATCGGTGCACCCCTAGTTTAATGTTATATTATCCGCCCTGAAAATATATTAAAGGAGAAGTTCACTTCCAGAACAAAAATGTACAGATAATGTACCCACCCACTCATCCAGGATGTTTATGTCTTTTTTTTCTTCAGCCGTAAAGAAATTATGTTTTTTGAGGGAAACATTTCAGCATTTTTCTCCATATAATGGACTGGTGTAGTTCCCCGATTTTGAACTTTCAAAATGCAGTTTAAATGCGTCTTCAAACGAGCCCAAATGTGGTTGTAAACGATCCCAGCCGAGGAAGAAGGGTCTTATCGAGCAAAACAATTGGTTATTTTCATTAAAAAATATACAATTTAAATCCTTTTAATCTCAAAGGCTCATCTTGTCTTGCTGACACTTTCTAACTGAAAAAAGAAAGAAATGAACATCTTGGATGACAAGGGGTGAGTACATTATCTGTCAGTTTTTGTTCTGGAAGTGGACTTCTCCTTTAATTTGACTAGATACGCCAGAGACCGGAAATATAAAACACCACTTCAGCTGGACGAGACTTTCAGAAATGAACAATTTAAATCAAACTAAATGTTGTTTGAACCATGTACTCAAAATGCTCAAAAGGACTTATTCTCTCAAATATTGATTATTTTTAAAGGAGGGAAATTTCAAGGCATAACAGGGTTGGTTGAGCAGAAAACATCAATAGTGTGTTACACTCAAGAATCAGAAAGTTATTCAGTTAACTTGAGTGTGAATCTCTATTGAAGATTTGATTCAGGCACCAAAATAAGACGACAGAAGAGACATGAACGTGCAGTGTAAACTAGGACTTGGTGTTGACACAAAATGCAAGTTATAATTTTTTTACTTCAAGTTATAACAAGCCGATTTTGTTCTTTCTTAAATGGTTGCCGGTTCGTTTTTGAATAGAATACAAACTTTTAATTTTTTTTTTTTAAATCTTTAAATGGCTTAGCTCCAACATATCTTGGTACCTTAGTAAAATGTCATACTTCTGTCAGATCCTTGAGATCTTCTGATCAGCAACTTTTAACAATTCCCAGAGTTAGATTAAAACTTAAGGGTGATCGCGCTTTTTTAGTTGCTGCTCCGAAACTGTGGAATTTGTTACCTTTGAGTATTAGATCAGCTCAGACAATCTCTAGTTTTAAATCATTGTTGAAAACTTAATTATTAACTCAGGCTTTTAATCTCTCTGAGTGCTGAGTTTTATGTTTCTTTGTGTAGTTCTTGTGTGGTGCTATGTCATTGTCTTTGTATATTTATGTAAATGTTATGGTTATGTCTTTGTCCTTGTATATTTATGTAAATTTTTTTCTTCTGTTTTTATTTTTGTTGGTTTGTTTTGGTTTTCTAATTTTGTACAGCACTTTGGGCAACAATGGTTGTATTAATTTGTGCTATAGAAACAAACAAACAAACAAATTCAGTTCACAAGCTTGCAATAATTATTGTTTTATAAAGAGTTGTTTATGTATCACATGAAAACAGCATAGACTGAAATATAGATTCTTGGGATTTAAAGACACAGTTCACACCAAAAATTTTGTCAATAACCTCGTAAGACCTTTGTTTATCTTCATCTCTCTTAGTTCATCGTCTGTATATTATGGTTCAAATAATAAGGCTGGACAAAGAATTGCAAGTCGCATTTAATCAAAAATATCTTAATTTGTGTTCTGAAGATGAATGAAGGTCTTACGGGTTTGGAACGACATGGGGGTGTGTAATTAATAACAGAATTTTCATTTCGGGTGAACTGTCCCTTTAAATGAAAAGAAGTTAAAATTGAGAAATCGGTATTGTCATCCCAGCCTTAGTACAAATTTCTGTGTTGAATTGCAACAAAAGCCACATTTAGGTAGAATTACAACCCTATTAAAATGTCATAGTTCAATGATTAAGCTCAAATTACACAGTTTTACGAGACATACACTGTGTCCCTGAGAAAGGCACATGGGACTCAGACTGGGTGGCCCTAATAAAATAGACCAAATTGCACTGAATTAAAATACTGCAGCTTAGAAACTAATCCACGTCTCTTGTCTCTTCTCTCGTCCCATTTTTCGTTGTGTTATCACAGGTATCAGCATCCAGTGGACAACGCCGGCCTCTTCTCTTTTATGACATTTAACTGGTTGACCTCACTGGCAGTGTTGGCCCATAAGAAGGGTCAGCTGTTTCTGGAGGATATCTGGGCCGTGTCGCAGTTCGAGAGTTGTGAGGCCAATCGTCGCCGGTCAGTACTGATACGTATAAGACTTATGATGCATGATGCAACTATATATGTAAAATGCAATTCAAAGCTTGCAGAGGTATAAATGGTACTAATGTACCAAATGGTTAATGCACTGTAGTACTGCAATGTACTTTAAAGAATACCATTGCACTGGGATGATGCATGTCCAAATCAAATGCTATTGAAGTGGTACTTCTCAGACCTGATGTAATTGGTTAGGTTAAACCTTAT
Organism: Labeo rohita; assembly: GCF_022985175.1. NCBI lineage: Eukaryota > Metazoa > Chordata > Actinopteri > Cypriniformes > Cyprinidae > Labeo > Labeo rohita. Next base: position 28,790,711 of record NC_066886.1, on the reverse strand, counting down.
TTCCACAGGCTGGCCGGGCTGTGGGATGAAGAAGTCAGATCACGAGGAGACGGGGCGTCTCTTGGTCGTGTGGTCTGGCATTTTTGCCGCACGCGTCTGCTGCTGTCCATCCTCTGCCTTATGGTTACTCAACTCGCAGGCTTCAGTGGCCCAGTAAGTAACACCATCTCAGCTCTGTTGTGTCTTTCTAGTGTCTTTTCCCTCTATCTATCTCTCTCGCTCCTGCTCTATCTGTCTCTCTGTGTATTATTAGCTTTGTAGACCCACCTATCAAATCCTGCCCCCCCTCAAATGCTCAGGTGAGTGTTCAGATGGGGAATGAAAAGTGTGTTACATTGTCACTGGGCCTCAGAAGTGATCTGCTTTACCTCTGTGGTGTTTCCAGTGTGGCTCCCAAAACCATTTAACAATTAGTGCTATTTATAAAGTGCCTTAATGATGACTTGTGCCAAGACCAAAAGAGTATTATACAGCTTGTCTGCTGCTTTTTGCCCAATAGTCTGACTTTCGTATCACAATAGGGGAACTTTGTAATTTAGATGTTATGTTACTGAAGTATGTCATATCTGCGCCACTAATGGTACCAAATGAACGTGCATTTGAGCTGCCCAACTGTGTCGGATGTGACAACATTATCTCAAACATAGAGTGCAATAATGGCCACCCACTTTTTCAGCTGTGTTGGTTTTAGAAGTATTTTTCCATAAAATTTTCCCCAATAGGGATTTAAAAAAAAAAGGGTAAGCCATGAAAAAAACAACAAGCACTGAGGTGAATCACAACATTGCAAACTTTTTAAGTGAAGCAAAAAATTATTAGAAAATCATGCAAAAGAACAAAACTGTGTCCTTTATGGTTTTAGTGAGGGGGAAAACTACAATCCCATGAAGCACTGCAAATCATAATCGAAAAGTGTAGTATTTTGACACTTTGTGAGGTCATTTCGCTTATGTTGTTTGCGGTGCTTTATGGGAGTGGGTTTTCCCTGCTAGATCTTTTGTTGCAATTTGCTCACCGCAGCTATTTGTTTGGGGAGATTTTTGCAAAGCATCATGGGTAATGTAGTTTTCACCAGGAATTCCGCTTTTAAACAGAATTCTTGAAATAATGCAAACTGATGCCTTCAATAAAAGCATATATGACCCTGGACCACAAAACCATCATAAGGGTCAGTTTTTTTAAATTGAGACTTATACATCATCTGGAAGCTGAATATAAGCGTTCCATTGATTTTGGACAATGGACATTTGGAAATATTTGATACAACTATTTGAAAATCTGCAATCTGAGGGTGCAAAAAATTCTAAATATTGAGAAAATCGCCTTAAAAATGCATATTACTAATCAAAAATTAAGTTTTGATATTTACGGTAGGAAATTTACAAAATATCTTCATGGAACATGGTTTTTACTTAATATCCAAATGATTTTTGGCATAAAATGAAAATCGATCATTTTGACCCATACAATGTATTGTTGGCTATTGCTACAAATATACTCATTCTACTTATGACTGGTTTTGTGGTCCAGGGTCACATATACCATCGATTAGCAACCTTGTAGCTCACAGTAGGTCTGTCTTTAAAGGTTTATAAGTTATCATTAAAAATCAATTCCCCTGTGGAGAAAAGAATGGAGTTTTTACTTCCGCAACTTGACTGTTGCACTCTACTGCCGTTAGACTGCCAGCGCACTGTGTTTTTCTGTTCTGTTTGGTGCTGCGAGTTGTGCAGAAGTGACAGTTCACTTTTAAGCAAGTCTATTAATTAAGGCCGAACGTTATTAAAGGAGTAGTTCTCTTCCACAACAAAAATTTACAGATAATGTACTCACCCCCTTGTCATCCAAGATGTTCATGTCTGCCTTTCTTCACTCGGAGAGAAATTATGTTTTTAGAGGAAAACATTTCAGGAATGTTCTCCATATAGTGGACGTCTATGGTGCCCTCGAGTTTGAACATTCAAAATGCAGTTTAAATGCAGCTTCAAAGGCCTGTAAACAATCCCAGTCGAGGAATAAGGGTCTTATCTAGCGATTAAAAAACTAAACATTTCTATACTTTTTAACCTCAAATGCTCATCTTATCTAGCTCTGCCATGTGCATGCATACTCTGTGTAATCCAGGTCAATACAGTTAGGGTATGTTGAAAAACTCCCATCTCCCATTTTCTCCTCCAACTTCAAAATCGTCCTACATCGCTTTTTTGTAAAGTCCACTTGACCTTCCTTGCAAGTTTACTTTGTAAACGCTGGGTCGGTACCTCTGCAGCCATGCAGGATGATTTTGAAGTTGGAGGAGGCAGAGCTAGACAAGCGTTTAAAAAGTTTAAAAAGTATATAAAGTGTCCAATTTTTTTTTTTAGAAAATAATCGTTTCGCTAGATAAGACCCTTCTTCCTCGGCTGGGATCATTTAGAGACGTTTTGGAAGTTCAAACTTTCATGAAAGGTTTTGCTCAAAAAACATAATTTCTTTACGACTGAAGAAAGAAAGACATGAACATCTTGGAAGACAAGGGGGTGAGAACAGTATTAAGTGAACTACTCCTTTACTCATAAATGTTCAGTAGTTTTAATAACGCTAAAGATAAATGACTCAAGCATAGTCATCATTTTCAGTCGCAAGAGTTTCAGTTCCAAAAACAAAAACAAATTTATTACACCTGTTCGAAAAAACTGCTGCTCTATGATTGTGCAAGTTTCTGTTTGTCTCTTGCTTTCCAGGTACCAGGTGTTTTATATCTGTGGTGTTATTATCGGGTAGATAATAAGGAAAGTATTTTGTGTTCTTACGGTCCACTGTGAAATGCTAGATTTGGGGTACGACTTAAGTTTAGGGGCATTGCATGTAGCACAAGCGTAGTCTAAAACAAAGTCTAATTAGATCAGGAGGATAGGCTAACACTTTCTTCAAGGAGAGCTTCTGTCACTGTCCCACCATGGGCGACACAGCAAGGCTCTGTCTCCTTCAGCCTTTAGGAGAAAATCGGGCTTATCAAAACACCTGGATTTCAATCTGTTTAATCATCAACTGCCTTTCTCTCCCTGTTGTCTATATTTAGCAACTCCCTGTAGAACATCTCCTTGAAGAGATACCTGTCCTTGCTCTGATGACTGAGCGCGGGGGTGGTTTGTAAAGGAAGGTGGGTGTCGGGGGGGTGGTGGGGGGGTTGTGGGGTTCAGATTGGAGTTAGGGGTCAGAGGTCGCTGGGTCCCCATGTGTGCGACATGTGACAGAGGCTATTCTTTAGACTCCACAGGGTGTCCGTTTAACCTGCGGGGAGAGCACACGGCAGGCAGAGCCGGTGAGGATTCCTGGGAGGTAAGGGCATGTTTCTTATGCAGGGCTGGATCAAGAGTTAATGCTGTTTGCTGCCCGTCTCTCTCTCTCTCTCTCTCTCTCTTTCTGTTTCCCCTCTCTTATTTGATCTCTGTAATTATTCACAACTCATGTGTATTGAAATGATCCAGCAAGAAATTGTCTGAAAGGTTGGGTAACCCTTTTTCATGCAATGTATGTCCGATGACGGATGCGGGCAAGTTTTTGTGCCAATGGACAATTGATTCAGACTCCTCCAGATAAATGCCAGCAAACGGAAAAACGGACTTGCGGGGTGTCTATATTGCTGGGGTTTCTCGTTCTGGACTGAAACGCTCTCAAGTGTGAGAGGTTCGTGAGCGTACAGGCCGTTTTCAGACCCGCACCTCTTGTCCTCAATGTGTTGGATTTTTGACCAGTTTCACGGACACCTTTTTGGCCAACTATGTGGTGTAAATGGGTCTTGTAAGATGTGCGTCATTCAGGGAGGGATCGCTGCCCCACTAACCTCGATTTAAAAATAAATGGGACAGCTTTTAAAGCGATGACAACTCGCAAATGGACTCTGAAGGAACTAGATGTGATTTTTGTCAATGTGTTTTGTTTTGTTATTTTTTCCTTGATTTGCCTGATCCATGTTGTTGTTCTTGCAACATCTTTGTACATTTTTTTCCACAAACTGCTGAATGTTTCAACTCTCAAGGTTAAATATTCAAGGTTACCTTAATAAAATCTAGCAGCTGTGTTCAACCACATGGGTTTGCCCGTGTTCCCAGTTTATGTCTGCATATCCTTGACTGCGTATGTGCATGATATCTGAGAACGGCGTGCGTGCGAGCGTATGTGTGTGCGACTGTATGACTTTCTTGAAATGTGTCAGCTGTTCAAGTTTTCTGTGTTTTGTGCTTGCGCACACTCTGCTACTAATTTAATTGATATTAATTTTCAGGTGTTAAAACAAAAGTACGTCTCCATCCTGTACCCCAACCTGATGTGACTGTAGGTAAAAAGTCTTTGAATCCACAAACAAGGGGCATTATGTCCATGATTATGTCACATTGCTATGTCTCTCGCACAGATGGTACTGTCGGTACTGTTTCATTGTCTCTCTTGTTCTTTTCCAAAGGCTAGAGAAAAGGGCCACATAAGGTAATAAAAACTATTAGAACACAGGCTGACATGCTCTCTCAGTAGACGTTGCCGCTCCCTCACTGTCTCCAATGATTAGAAGTCGTGCATTTTATGATGACGCCCCACACGTAGCATACAATGATCTGCATCCCTCTACCTCTTTCTGCCGAACGATGTAATCAGATGATTTATGATGAGGAAGGTCATGCAGTGTAGATATCGCAGTGCTGGTGCACGGCTGTGTTTGTATCCTCAGTCACGCCTGCTGTGTCCTGTCGCCCCCTTGCTCGTCCTCCCTCTCCGCAGGCGTTTGTGGTGAGGCGGTTGCTGGAGTACACGCAGATGAGCGAACCCGACCTGCCCTACGGCCTGCTGCTGGTGCTGGGCCTCTTGGCCACCGAGCTGATTCGCTCCTGGTCCCTCGCCCTCACCTGGGGGCTCAACTACCGCACCGGCACCCGCCTGCGTGGAGCCGTCCTGACCATGGCCTTCCACAAGATACTGCGGCTGCGCAGCCTCCGGGAGAAGAGCATGGGAGAGGTACGGTGTTGAGGGACGGGTGAGGAGGTTCGCATTAATGAATTAAACATTTAGGAAGGTTAGGAGCAGATATCCTAGGGTGTTGAATGGTGAAGAGATGAAGAGTGAAGGAAAAAGAAGGTGAAGCCCGCATATATTTCATGGTAGTCCATCGAATATCTCGCAGCATCTTGCTGAAGTACGTGCTGCTTTTTTCCGTAGCTGATCAATATGTGTTCGAGTGACGGGCAGCGCATGTTTGAGGCCGCTGCCGTGGGCAGCCTGTTGGCTGGAGGCCCCCTGGTGGCCGTGCTGGGAATGGCATACAACTTATCCGTGTTGGGGCCGACATCTCTTCTAGGCTCTGCCGTCTTCATCCTCTTCTACCCCACTATGGTGAGCTTTTCGGTTCGTGATTAGTGTTGCTTTTCCGATAGGGATTTCCGCTGTAATAACAGCAATGTTTTTTCTGTAGATGTTTAGCTCCAGGCTCACGGCGTACTTTAGGAGGAAGGGAGTAGCCGTGACTGACCAGCGTGTTCAAAAGATGAATGAGATTCTGAACTACATCAAGTTCATTAAGATGTATGCCTGGGTTAAGGCCTTCTCACAAGCTGTACGAAGTAAGTTGTTTTAGCTTGTGTATTTGGATTAGTCATTGATACAATATTGGAATTTTTTATATGTTATCTGTTTTCATATAGATTTTAGTTAAAGTTAAAGTAATTTTTGTAATTTTTACAAATCTTTTTTAGTATGTCTATTTAGTTTTAGTTTTTTGTTTGTTTTAATTTTATTAAATGATATAAAGCTGAAGTAATTTTTGTAAATTTTTCTATCCATTTTATATAGTTTTTTAACTTTTAGTTTTTAATGTTATTACTTTATAATTTTACTTATTTATTTGCTTATTAATTATATATGATTTTCCATAAGATATTAAAGTAATTTTTGTAATTTTTACAAATCTTTTTTAGTATGTCTGTTTAGTTTTAGTTTTTTGTTTGTTTTAATTTTACTCATTTTAGTACGTCAACTTTAACTCAGTGTAAATGAAAAAATTAAATTATACAAAGCTGAAGTAAGTTTTGTATTTTTTTTCTCTTAATTTTATATTGTTTTTGTAAAGTTTAGTTTTTAGTTTTTAGTTTATTTTAATTATATTAGTTTATAATTTTACTTATTTGTTTACTTAATAGTTATATATAATTTATATAAGATATTAAAGTTAAAGTAATTTTTACAATTTTATAATTTTTTCAGAATGTCTACATTGTTTTTTTTTTTTTAGATTTTAATTTATTTTAATTTTATTTATTTTAGTACATCGATTTAAACTAAATGGAAATGAGAATATATATATAAACATTAACTGAAATAAAATACACCCAAAAATTATATAAGTATATTATTTTATATATATATATACTACAAAAAAATACAACAAAATTGTATTATATATATATCTCAGTTAATATTTTAATATTTTTATTTCAAGTAATAAAAAATGCTATTTTAGTATCACTGATATACTATTGTAGTTTTATTTGATACTTTTATTTAGATTTTATTTTTTATTTTCTATTTTCATTTGAATTTTAGTTAAAGTTTTAGTAATTTTGTGTTGTTGTTTTTTTAATATGTCTATATAACTTTATAAAACGTCTTTAGTTTTTGTTAATTTTAGTACTTTTATTTTACTTTTAGTATTTTATTTCTAGTAATTTTTTTTTTTTAAATATACATTTAGTTTTAGTTAAATAAATGGTTGTGGTTGCTGGCTTGTGTGTTTGGCTCAGTGTTGTGTTAGAATCATTGATTATATGATTATATTTTTGTCAATATTTTGAATTAATGTTTTTTTCTGTTTGCAAATTTTGGTTAATAAGTAATGGCCTGCTTCGGCCTATTTCTTTGTAAATGTTTTTGATTATCATCTAACAGGAATAAGAGATGAGGAGCGTCAGATTCTGGAACAAACCGGATATTTTCAGAGCATTACAGTCGGCGTGGCACCTATCGTTGTGGTGATCGCCAGTGTGGCCACGTTCTCCACCCACATGTTGCTAGGTTATGACCTCACTGCCGCACAGGTACGGTTACACTGCTTGTTTGGAGGTGTAGGCATTACCACAGTATTAATGTATTCATGCATTGACTGTACTTCATTTCCCTTTCCAGGCATTTACTGTTGTCACTGTTTTCAACGCCATGACCTTTGCCTTAAAGGTCACCCCATTTTCAGTCAAATCTCTATCAGAGGCATCTGTTGCCATTGATAGGTTCAAGGTGAGCTTTCTCTCCTTCTTTCTCCAAGTTAACTTGTCAAGTCTGGAAGTGTGTATTTTACACGCTGTTCTCACAGGAAATCCAGGTATTGGTGCAGGTGGTATCATTGAGGTGTGTTTCATATAGTCTAGATAGATGATCTTGGGGACGTATTGTTGGTACCATGTTGAAAATCTCCACTCTCACTTCTATCTTTCACTTAATCATGCAGATTATATCTTCATTTCTTTGTTTCTGATTTCAGTGGCAGATGATAAAATCACAAAGTCCCTTTTAAATGACTTAGATCATGCATCAATTAAGTGTTGGAGATACTGTCATAAAGTGGCAATTTTAGGAAGTTGTTAAAGTAAGAAAATGAAAGTGGACACAATAAAGAGATTTATTTGAGCTTAGAAGAGAAAAACCTTTTTGAGTGCTATGATACGCCATCTTGTTTCACATGGGTTAACCAAAGAATGCTCAGCTTCATATATCTGGATCAGACTCTCTTCCATCTTATTTATAAAGTGCTCCATTTAGACACTGTTTAGCAGCCACCTTTTTTAAGACAACTAAAAGCTCTAAACAACACAAGTGGGTGTTACTGATGTATTGCATGTTATAGAATCACATGTAAAAATATCTTACGCTTGTATTCATGTCAGACCTTATTCCAGACATTTAACCAAAAAAACCCATTGACTTTAAGACAGTTAAACTGGTTAAATGAATGCAAACTCATCTCTGGGTTTTGGCCTACAAAAATACATGAGCCCTGCAGTACTCTATGCATTTCAAATTCAGTGCCATCCAAGTTCAGATAGTTTGAGTGTCACGTTGCAATGCTGGACATGCATGATTTAGCTTTGGCAATGCATTGCTTTATTTCAAGTGACCTTAAGAGTAGGGTTGTAATGGTATGAGATTGTCATGGTATGATAAGTCTTTTACGGTATATATTAAACAATAATTCGTATCAGTAACAATGACTCCTAAAAGAATAAGAACAAGTTATCTGTGTGAACAAATCCTGTATTGCCAAAAAAACATTTTATTGAAAGAATCGAAGTCTTCCTTTTGAAAAAAATAAAGAAATAAACAAAAAAAATGAATAAAAAACAACTAAAAGTAATGTGTAAGCCTTATGTATGTCTATATCACACGTTAACATTATAATTCATGTTTTAAAATGTCATGAAATGAAAATTTAACAACTTTTGTTTTTGGAGGTTTACTAAGTTAAAACAGGGCCAGACATGATGTTCTTTAAAAATAATGTTTAAATAAATTCATTATTATAAAAAATATTATTATTGTTGTTATTATAACTTTTAAGTACATTGCATATTGCTAATATATTTCTGTCATAACTTCTAGTTTAATCAAATTTTTATTTTGACAGGTTGATTTTTTTTTTTTTTCTCATTCATTTTTTTAAAACCGGTAGATATGCAAATATTTACGGTATGATAACCATGTCTGTTCAAACCGCGAAACACTGTCATACCGGTATGTCGTTACAGCCATACTTAAGAGTGAAGAAAATTACATAGATTACAAAATATGCAGCCATCCTCTATTGAATGTAATAATTTGAAGGGATAATTCACCCAGAAATGAAAATTACCTCATGACTTGTTCACCCTTAAGCCATCCTAGGTGTATATGTCTTTCTTCTTTCAGTGAAATACAATTGGAGTTACATTAAAAAAATGTCCTGGCTCTTCCAAGTTTTATAATGGCAGTGAATGGCTGTTGAGATTTTGAAGTCTGATGAAGTGCATCAGTCTATTATAAAAAGTACTCCACACGGAAGTAATAAAGACTTTCTGAAGCGAATCGATGCACACAAAAATAATTACGGTTTATAACGTTTTAAATATGGATATTTTTCTTAAATGCATCGATTTACTTCAGAAGGCCTTTATTAACCCCTCTGAGCCATGTGGAGCACTTTTCATGATGGATGGATGCACTTTATTGGACTTGAAAATCTCACCACCCAGCCATTATACGTAGAGCCAGAGAATTTTTTAATATAGCTCTGATTGTATTCATCTGAAAAGAAGAAAGTCATATACACTTGAAGGTCAGTTTTCAGATAAACTACCCCTTTCATATCAGGAAGAAAGACAAACAGCCTCTGTGTACTTTAATCACTTTCATGATTGTTCTGCGAGACAAGTTAGATTAAATTTGTTTTCTCTCTCCAGAGTTTGTTGATGATGGCTGAGGTCAAGATGATCCGTGAGCTCCCAAGGAATCCTTCATTTGCAATAGAGATGAGTAGTGCCAGTTTGGCTTGGGAGACGGGCGGTCACAGCGCCCAGCCGTCGCCCCGCGGTACACCCTACGTAGGCCTCGGAATGAGAGGGTGTCGCAAGAAGCGCAGACAGCGTGACGATCAAAAACAACACGAGATGCTGGAAGAAGAAACGAATGGTCAGCTGTTGAATGAAGTGTCTGTAGACGTGGCATCCGGTCCTGAAGATCAAACCCTTCAAGTGCCAACTATCAGCCAACGGCTGCAAAGAACTCTTCACTGCATCGATCTCTCCGTACAAAAGGTCTTTGCCTTTCTGAATGCTAATTTGGTCAATTTGTAGTGGTTGAGATAACAGGGAACAATCGTACTAATAATCATTCCTGCTTTTGAATCTTTAGGGGAAGCTGGTCGGTGTCTGTGGCAGTGTAGGAAGTGGCAAAACATCTCTGATCTCTGCTATTCTTGGCCAGGTGAGTCTGATTGTGAAGTGTTTGTCTACATTGAAGGCAGCATGCATGTTTTAATTCCCTTTGTGTGTGTATCCCAGATGACTCTTTTAGAGGGGACTGTTGCTGTTGATGGAGATTTCGCGTATGTGGCACAACAGGCCTGGATTCTCAATTCATCCTTTCGTGACAATATCCTGTTTGGCAAGGAAATGGAAGAAGAGAGGTGAGCACCATATAAACGGAACGTGTGAAGACCCCAATATACTCACAGTGAAGTTTGATATATCTAAGCAACAGTATGTTGTTAGCTGTTAGCAAATTTCCCAGTTCTGTCCAAAGCACGAGTGTATTGAGCGTGCAGAGGCACAGATGCACAAGCATGTCGAGAGCGAATATCCCTTTCCCATACAAAGAACTGAAAAGTTTGTAGTTCAGTTGGGTATGTCAAAAGCCAATAAGTAAAACAATGCATCATTTAGCACACACTTCATTTGAATTAAAACTGAATTGTTAGATGTATAATATAGAACAAGCTAAAATTATTTACTATAAACATTTATTTTAAACGTCATGCATACCCCTAGTGAAAAATAAATATACTAAAATGTGTTTAAAACACATTTAAGTATACTACAAAAACATTTATATATTATGTATTTAAAAAATCCCCTGCAATTGTACTTTTAATATACTAAACTGGTATATTTAAAGTCTGCTAAATTGGAACAGCTAATTTTGTACTTAATACACTTTGATTGTGCAGAAGTAGTGCTGAAGTTACACTAAAGATATACTCTATAAATACATATTTTGTGCAAAATTCACTCAATTAAAAAAACACTTTTTTTTGTTTGCCTATTTCAGTTAACATCATAAAACTCGTGCTAAACCAGTAGTAGTACTATAGCTGAAGACATGAAAAGACAAACAGATGAACCGAATCAGTTGAGTGAGTCATTTACGCTGGAACCTCTCTTTTGATAAGTGATGGGTAAAACAGAGCTTTTCAAAACTGAATCAGTTTAACCATTGCGTTGCAAAACGATTCACTGTTTCAAAGTGGTCCAATCGGATTATGTATCACAAATCATTTGATTCATGTTGGGACTTCAGAGAGGGTGTGAGTCATTTGACTTAGATCGTAACTGCATATCGCAAATCATTTGATTTAGATTGGGACTTCAAGTCACGTATCACAAATCATTTGACTTAGATCAGAACTTTGCGTGTTGTGAATCATTTGATTTAGATCGGGACTTCAAGTCGCGTATCAGAAATCATTTGATTTAGATCACAATTTTGTGCATCGCAAATCATTTGATTCAGAACAGGACTTAACTAATCGCGGAACATTCTGCAAACTAAATGATTTGCAATCCACGCTTCGAGTCCTGATCTGAAATGATGATTCACAAATCATTATTCAAATAGGGACTTCAGAGCAGGTTTGCAAATCTTTTGCTTTAGATCGAAATTTCAGAGTGGTTCTTGAATGATTCCGCGAATTGAATGATTCATGTTCTGTGCTCCGAGTCCTGATCTAAAATGATGGTTTGCGATTATTCAGATCAGGAATTCGGTGCACGTTCACAAATCATTTGATTTAATTCAAGGAGCGGTTTCATGAATCATTTATTTATTTATTTATTTATTTATAAACAGTGGAAAACATCAAACCATATGTGAGATTAATTGACGTCATTGAAAATCAAAAAAGTAGTGCTTGAAAAGTCCTGGAATTTCATTTTACAATATCTGCATACTTTAGGTTCACTTTTTTGCATTTAAAGACCAATATTATTTAAAGATCATACAATTCTCATCAGTAGTCTATATTAGTAGTAACATATTTTATGCTTAATATTAAGAAATGTGCATTGTGCACATGTATTACTCCAAATAGTTTAATTTAAATTTTTATATCAGTAAGTCTCAAGCAATCTGTCGTTAAATATGTTAATAGACTTGAACTATAATTAGTTTAAAATAAATGCATTTTAAATATGTTACTTCTTTACTAGGGACACCTCTTTGTTTTAAGCGAATGATAAAAACATGATTAAAAAACAGGACTTATTATTCAGAAAGTACGTTCATTGCTGTTACAAAATGTATGTATAATTAGTGGTTCCCTGCAATTTTAGCCACTGCAATGAAGCAGCTCTAATGTGATATTGAATTAAAGATGAAATATGGTAGAGCAATAAAATGAACAATAACAAAAGTTTGCACAATACATTTTAATATGCATAATTAAGTGGGATATTTGAAGAAAATATCTAATTGGTAAATGATTGAAGCCGTCTAACATGACTCCTATTGTTTTGGTTTCTGTACCTAATATTTAAAAAAATGACAAGTGCTATGAAAATAGAGGTATCTGTATTGGCAAGTACCAAACAGAAAAGTATCAGTATCGGACTCATTCGGGGAAAAAGTGGTGTCGGTGCATTCCTACTTTATGTAATAGATTGCGTTAAAGCAGCTTTACCGTATTAAACATGAAAAAACAGTGGCAGAGTTGCTTTCAATTGGAATTACAACTTTAATTTCTACTATAAAGCAGCTCTCCAGTCTGTTCATGTTTTTAATTGCATTTGACATCAAAGGACTGAAGAAATGAATCACAGACGATTTCCATGTCAAGAAGACGGAGCCGCTGAACACATCTACTTATTATGTAATACTCACAGGCCAACAGTAGTTAAAAGTCATTTACCAGCTGGAGCAAACTTTTCTGGAATATTTGCTTTGGCAAGCTGCTTCAAGCTTCTGAAACGAACTCCAAACAGACTCGTTTTGGCCTAAATATTTTTCAAAATGACGAGTTTCTTGGGGCCTTAATACTGGATACGTCAGTACTTTTTGGTTTGCCAAACGGCTGCAGTACATCAGTGTAATGAGCCATATGAGTCCGTGTGAAGGAGACTAAAGGGCTGAGCAAGTGAAACAGGGCTGTGACTCAGCACAGAGATGAAATACATGCAGATGACCTTGAGCGCTTGTGCTTTGTCTTTGAATAGCGTCCACATGATTCCTGGTATATTTACGGTTGTAATGCACATTGATGTTTTCAATAAAGTATAAGCATTTTTGGTTTTTAATGCAGGACGTTATATGTCTCCTGCAGGTATCAGGCTATTCTGAGTGCTTGCTGCTTGAGACCAGACTTGGCCATCCTCCCTAACGGTGACCTGACTGAGGTAACACGTCCTACACAAAAATCAACAGAGATATTTGTAAGCCTACTACACACTGTGTGATTTACACACACAGGATGTGTCATTGTGTACTCATGTTCTCAAGTCCAAGGCGGCAGTCCAAAACAGTGAATCTAAGCACTAGATACAGGCAAAAGTTCACTTCATGAATGAACAAAGTGCCATAAGTTAGGTGTTTGAATATTACAGTTGAAACCAGAAGTTTACATACGCCTTGCAGAATCTGCAAAATGTTAATCATTTTACCAAAATAAGAGGGAAAATGCATGTTATTTTTTATTTAGTACTGACCTGAATAAGATACTTCACATAAGATGTTTACATATACTCCACAAGAAAAAATAGAAGTTGAATTTATGAAAATGACCCTGTTCAAAAGTTTACATACACTTGATTCTTAATACTGTGTTGTTACCTGAATGATCCACAGCTGTGTTTTTTTTTGTTTAGCGATATTTGTTCACGAGTCGCTTGTCCTGAACAGTTAAACTGAGAAAAATCCTTCAGGTCCCACAAATTTTTTGGTTTTTCAGCATTTTTGTGTTTTTCCCCATTTTTCCAACAATGACTGTATGATTTTGAGATCCGTCTTTTCACGCTGAGAACTGAAGGACTCATATGCAACTATTACATAAGGTTCAAATGCTCACTGAAGCTCCAGAAGGAAACGCAATGCATTAAGAGCCGGGGGATGAAAACTTTTGAACAGAATGAAGATGTGTACATTTTTTCTTATTTTGCCTAAATATCATCTTTTATTCATGTAGCACTGCCTTTCAAAAGTTACAGACGATACTTATATGTTTCCCAGAAGACAAAATAAATCAAAAATTCATGAGTTAATTTCAAGTTAATCATAAATTCAACTATTATTTCTCTTGTGGACTATATGTAAACATCTTTTATGTGAAATATCTTATTCAGGTGCTTTAGGATTTTAGAAATTAGTTTCAGATGGCAAAATTGTATAATGTGCATTAAACTACCTCTTTATATGAAGGTATATCTTTAATACATGGTGTGATTTCTTCTGTCAGATTGGAGAACGTGGTGCAAACCTGAGCGGCGGGCAGCGTCAACGGATAAGCGTGGCTCGAGCTTTATACAGCAACAGGGATATTTACATTCTCGATGACCCTTTAAGTGCTCTGGATGCCCATGTCGGAAATCACATCTTCAATAACGCCATTAGAAAACATCTGCGTGGCAAGACCGTCATCTTTGTCACTCACCAGCTACAGGTACATTACAATTTCATGCTGAGTCATGTGAGTTTCAAGCTACCGTATATGAATTTTTAATTCATCTTTTAAAAAAACCATCCTGTTTCTGTTGTTAGTATCTGGTGGACTGTGATGACGTGATCTTCATGCGTGACGGCAGCATCACAGAGCAGGGCAGCCACGAGGACCTGATGAATCTGAACGGAGACTACGCCGCCATGTTTAACAACCTTCAGCTTGGGGAAACGCCCATCATTGAGGTCAGAAAAACCAAAAATGAAAACTCTGTCGTCTCTTACTTACCCCCATTTCAGGACGAACTTCAGACATAATTGCATTTGGTCCAGAACCAGTGGGGTTTAATGATATTTGACATATGAGGATCAAGGAATGAAGACTTTAATTTTTAATCTGTTCATCCAAAGTGAGTGTGTCACTTCAGAAGACTTGAATTATACCAGTTGAGTCTGGATTAATTAATTTGGGCCCGAGCACCAGTGGTGCTAGAACCCTATTGGAATTGCTCAGATTCTTCTTCATTTTTGAGGGCCTAAACATGCTTGAAAAATCATGAAACTTTGCTCACATGCCAAAAGTGGGGAAAATTTACATCTGATATGGGTTTCAGAAGTGGGTGTGGCAAAATGGCTCAGTAGCGCCACCTATACAATTTCACATACATGTATGAAATTCGGAAGACACATGTAACACACCAATATGTACAAAAAAAGTCCCCTGATACGAAGTCCGAAACCCAGTGGGAAGTTATTTTGAATTTTCTCAGCAAGTTTTGTGCTGTTTTTGTTGAATTTAAACAAAGTCCTCCTAGAGATTTGAACAGATCAATACCGAATTTGGTCAGTGTAATCTAAAGCCCCTTGTGATGTTAAAGGAGAAGTCCACTTCCAGAACAACAATTCACATATAACGTACTCACCCCCTTGTCATCCAAGATGTTCATGTCTTTCTTTCTTCAGTCGTAAAGAAATTATGTTTTTTTGAGGAAAACATTTCAGGATTTTTCTCCATATAATGGACTGATATGGTACCCCGATTTTGAACTTCCAAAATTCAGTTTCAATGCGGCTTCAAACGATCCCAAATGCGGTTGTAAACGATCCCAGCCGAGGAAGAAGGGTCTTATCTAGCGTGACGATCAGTTATTTTCATAAAAATAATACAATTTATATACTTTTTAATGTCATTATGTCGAAAAACTCTAGAAAAAAATAGACTTCACATGTTTGGTAAGAGTCCTGGCCTGAAGATATCTAAAGGCCAGTATTCAGTTATAACCATAGCGCCACCTGTTGGCAACAGGAGACATCTTGCATGTTTGATAAAAGCGCTGGCCTGAAGACATCTACATGCCAATATCCAGTTATAGTCTTAGCACTGCCACCTGGTAGCAGGAAGTTTGGCACTTATAAATGACTTTGACATATTTCTTCTATATTTAGTACTTTAAATGCATATTGCCCACCGTTTGCTATTTTCCTAAAGCCACCGGGTGGTGGTGAGCCCGGGTGCGAGGGCCTTTTCAACATTGCTTGCAACTTTAATTTTACTTGAGCTTGAAAGTTTTGCATCCCATTGAATTTTATAATATGGACAAAATGTCTAAACTATTTTTCAAAAAAATCTTCTTTTGTGGTCTACAAAATAAGGCAAGGTTTTGATACAGGTTTTCATACCGGTTTTGACTGACACAAGGGTTTGGAAATAAGGGAAAGAGTATAATTTTTGGGTGAACTATTTCTTAAGTTCATGGTTTATTCTAAACAGATGAAATCGGGATGATGGTGAAACAGTTCAGAGACAGTTCACCCAAAACCATAGTCATCATTTTCCCTGTGCTGTTCCAGAGCCGTATGACTTTATTTCTTCCGCAAAACACAAAAGGAGAAGTTTTGAATGTCTACACAGCTCTTTTTCAACAGCACCATCGGTTTATGCAAGTCATTGCGTGTTTCTTTCATATGCACAAACCAGATCGAAACCACGGTGGAGCTTTCAAATCTGTTGTTTTGTCATCTCAGGTTCCGAATAAGAACTCTGGGAGTTCCCTTAAGAAACCCCTAGAGAACAAAAAAGCAGGATCTGTCAAAAAAGAAAAATCAGCCAACGAGGGTGATGGTAAGTGTGAGTATGTTAAACACAGTCTCACAGACTCTCATGTAGTCGTGCTTTAACTTTTAATCTGCTTGTTAGCCTCACTTCTGTCTGTTTTCTTTCAGGTCAGCTGATGCAGGTGGAGGAGAGAGGAAAAGGCTCAGTGCCCTGGGCAGTGTACAAAGTGTACATTCAGGCTTTAGGAGGGTGGCCCGTCTTCCTCTTCATCCTTGCCCTCTTTGTGCTCAATGTGGGCAGCACAGCCTTCAGCAACTGGTGGCTCAGCTACTGGATCAAACAGGGCAGCGGGGTAAGAGACCATGGGTAGTTAAAGGAGAAGTCCACTTCCAGAACAACAATTCACAAATAATTTACTCACCCCCTTGTCATCCAAGATGTTCATGTCTTTCTGTCTTCAGTTGTGAAGAAATTATGGTTTCTTAGGACAGCATTTCAGGATTTTTCTTCATATAATGGACTTCAGTTGTGCCCCCAATTTTAACTTGCAAAATGTAGTTTAAATACAGCTTCAAAGGGTCCCAGCCGAGGAAAAAGGGTCTTATCTAGCGAAACGATCGCCCATTTTTTTTTTTTTTTTTTTTTTTTTTTTGGAAAATAAAAATTTTTATACTTTTCAAACACAAAAGCTCATCTAGCACAGGCTCTGGGATGCACGTTCACGTACTATTGAATAACATCAAAAGGTCACGCGGACTGTAGGCAGAACTACAGACCCATTCTGAAGTTGTAGGAGAAAATAAGATGGAGTTTTTCGCCATGTTCTACATTTTGAGCAGGAGTACACAGACGATGAATTTAGACGCAATTCGTAGTAGTGATGAGAAATTCGGATCATTTTAGCGACTCGGACCTTTGAGTCTCGTTCAGCAAAACGGACAAATCTTTTTCAAGTCATTTCGTTCAGCAAAATCAGCATCACGTGACAGCCCCATAAGATGAACAAATGACTCAAAACCTGAAGACTCTAAACAGGTGAACTAATTCCAGTACAGAACCTAATAGGATGTTGCGCATGCACAAAAAAAAAATGACACATCGTTTCGCTAGATAAGACCCTTCTTCCTCGGATGGGATCGTTTAGAGCCCTTTGAAGCTGCATTTAAGCTACGTTTTGGAAGTTCAAAATCGGATGCACAACTGAAGTCCATTATAAAACCTCAAAAACCATAATTTCTTTACGACTGAAGACAGAAAGACATGAACATCTTGGATGACAAGGGAGTGAGTAAATTATTTGTAAATTGTTGTTCTGGAAGTGGACTTCTCCTTTAAGATCAAAAGAAAGGCAGAAAGGTTTCACTTCCATTAGACCAGAGCAGAAGTGTTTAAATATTTCATGTGCTTCTGACCTTAACCGGTGGTTTGTTTCTTTTCTTTCTAGAGCTGTTACTGTTAGTTTGTCTCCATGCATTGGAAAATACAAGTCACAAATTACTAATTATATCACAAAAACAGTCATAAGGGTCATTTTTTTAAAAATGGACATTTATACATCATCTGAAAGCTGAATAAATAAGCAATATTTATTTATTTATATGACAATATTTGGCTGAGATACAACTATTATAAAATCTGGAATCTGAGGGTCCAAAAAAAATCCAAATATTGAGAAAATCGCCTTTAAAGTTGTCCAAATGAAGTTCTAAGCAATGCACATCACTAATCAGAAATTCAGTTTTGATATATTTATGGTAAGAAATTTACAAAATACCTTCATGGAACATGATCTTTACTTAATATCCTAATGATTTTTGGCATAAAAGAAAAATCTATAATTTTGACCCATCCAATGTATTTTTGGCTATTGCTACAAATATACCTATGGTACTTAAGGCTGGTTTTGTGGTCCAGGGTCACATATTCTTTTTGGACAAAATACTTATGCGCTGAGGTATCAATATTTAAAAAATGATTATGAAATTCTTTATTTGGCCTTTGCCAGTTAAGTGTCAGTTAAGACGATTGATCTTTATGCCATATTCATCACAACATTTTTATGTAATTTTGCAGTGTTTATAATAAATGCTTCATCTTTCAATTCATGTGCCCTCATAAGCTTTAATCAAAAACATTAACTTCCCATCACATTTGCAACAACATGTCCTCTAGCAACCTGTCACCCATGAGATTGCAGCAATTAGCATCTATTTATATATTTATATATAACAGTAGGAAAAGAAAGACGACTTTAACGATTAAAATAATAAATATGTTACATACTGTGAACCAACCTCAATTGAAATGGACCCTCCTTTTTGGATGTTTAATGTAACACTATACCTCTATTACCTTGCATTAATGCTGCTGCGGTGTTACTAATACAGCGGCTGTGGGATTGGCATTGATTCTGGACACAAACGTTCATTCATTAACATGTTTCTCTGTTTTCGTGCTCAACAGAACACGACGGTGCAGGTGGGGAACAGTTCAGTACTGAGTGAGAGTATGCGAGATAACCCTCTGATGCAACACTATGCTGCTGTCTACACTATGTCTATGGGAATCATGCTGCTTCTCAAACTTCTGAGAGGCATCGTGTTTGTCAAGGTGAGATTTTACATCATGTTGTATATCAATTATAGTTCTGCTTGATAAACTTGCTGTGTCAGAGAATGAGGTCCACACTTCAGCGGATGATCTTTTGTTTTTTTAAGGGTACTCTACGTGCTTCCTCGAGGCTCCATGATGAACTTTTCCAGAAGATTCTGCGTAGTCCCATGAAATTTTTTGACACGACTCCCACTGCTCGCATCCTCAACCGATTCTCCAAAGACATGGATGAAGGTGGGACCATATTGAGCATCAGACTGTAACATCATTAGATAGGGACAAGAAATTATATTTTCTGTTTTATATTTTCTATTTTGTACTGGTATTTTAGACTAGTGTAGGTTTGTTGTGGACAGCTGATTCCCTAAACTTTTCATATTCTGTGCAGAGAAATTAACATTTTCATTAAGGGATAATATTTGCCTTGTATAAGGAATTTTTTTTTTAGATGTATGCATCATCTTTTGTCAAATTCTTACATTTAATCAATATGTAAGAATAAGAATTAGAATAATAAAACGGTATAGACTGTTACAAGTCAAATTAAATAAACAAAATCCACTTTTGCACAATATTTCGTGCAAAAAAAACGAAATGTTGATAATAATAATGAAGTTTTTAGCAATGCATATTACTAATTAAATATTAAGTTTTGACATAATTACGGTAGGAAATTTATGAAATATCTTCATGGAACATGATCTTTACTTAATATCCTAATGATTTTTGGCATAACATAAAAACATAACATATTTTTGACTATTGCTATAAATATACCCATGCTACTTATGACTGATTTCGTGCTCCAGGGTCACAAATAATGTTTAAAAAAATGGTATTTTAAAATAGAAATTATAACCACCAGCAAATAGCTGCTGGTCTGTGTGAGCCATTGAGTCATTTACTCAACCGATTCATTCAAACGAATCGTTCAGGAATGACGCAAATCATTGATTTGTTTAAAAATTTAAAGAACTGATTCATTTAGCAATGAAAGTTCTAAGTTCTGTTATGGCTTTGTTTGGAGCTATTTTTGATGAAGTATAGCAAAAACAGATAATAACCCTGAAATGTAATTCACAATATTAGCTTGTTTATTGAACTGTTGTGCAAAATTAATATAATTAATACATATTGCACACCCCAATTTTGAGAACAACTCTTTTACCTGTCTCACATTTCTAAACGCTTCCCTTTCTTCTCTCAGTGGACACACGTCTGCCGTTCCAGGCTGAGATGTTCATTCAGAACGTGATACTGGTGCTCTTCTGCCTGGGTGTGATTGGCAGCGTGTTCCCGTGGTTCCTGGTGGCGGTAGGGCCGCTGGTGCTCCTCTTTACGGTGCTACACGTGGTTTCTCGGGTCTTCATTCGAGAGCTCAAACGATTAGACAACATCACGCAGTCTCCTTTCCTGTCCCACATTGCCTCCAGTATTCAGGGTCTGACCACAGTGCATGCTTATGGAAAAGAGGACGAATTCCTTCAAAGGTGAATGCTGGATATCATTTTTATTGCGTGTTTCTCCTTCAATGATATGAATTCCAGTGAGCTCTGTTCATGGACTTTGTCTGTGTGTTGCTCCCCCAGGTATCAGGAGCTGCTGGATCAGAACCAGGCTCCCTTCTATTTGTTCAGCTGTGCCATGCGCTGGCTGGCTGTGCGTCTGGATGTGATTAGTGTGGCTCTCATTAGCATCACGGCTTTGATGATCGTCCTCATGCACGGCCAGATTCCTCCTGCATATGCAGGCTTGGCCATTTCCTATGCTGTGCAGGTGAGGGGAAATTGTGTTAAAATTGTTGTTCTGGAAGTGGACTTCTCCTTTAAGGTGTTTTGATGTGGACCATTTTGGTGTAAAAATGCCTTTGATGGAACTCTTGAAAACAGGCTTTGGACATGGTTCATGTAACTGTTTGTAGTATTTATAAAAGCAACGCAGCCTATTTTCTCAGAAGTAACCACAATTGATGATGTCAAGCAGGATGCATACCCTGCAGGCAGAACATCAAGTGCATTTCTCATCACTGCTGGCTTCTGCTGAAGTCAAAAAAATCCCACATTCTTTGCATCTTCTTTGCATTTATGGCACACTAATGCAAGTGCCATTCTGTGCATGTTAAAGCCTTTTGCCTGATTGGTTTTTCTGCCAAAAAAAATAGTGAAGCGAGAGCAGTGCTTTCCATTTTTAGCATCTTCTTCTCTTGAGTCATTACCTAGTTACACTGGTAAACAGGTGCCACTAGTACTCACGGCGGCATTCGTGTTTGAAGCAAATGCACTGTGGTTTACAGCCAAATCATACAATGTGAAATAGGGAGGATTCAAACTCAATTTTGGAGCAAACAAACAAAACAAGTGTTAAAACAGCCTTAGACTTGGGTATAGGATGCATATATTTCCCTCAGAAAAGATTTGAATGTAACATTTGCTTACACAACAGAAGCTATTGTGTTGTATGAAGGAAGTAGGTTATATAGTTGTTGTATTTAACTAAAACTATTACATTTTTTTTACTTGCTCTTATTACATAAACATTAACTGAAAAAATAATAATGCCTTGCCTGTTTGCGTTTCATTACGTCTTACCTGAAGTACTAAAGTAACTGAAACAAAATAAACTAAAACTAATAAATAAAAACGAATTATGTAGACAGCATCTCAACATTCCTCTCATCTTACAGCTTACAGGATTATTCCAGTTTACTGTTCGCTTGGCCTCTGAAACCGAAGCTCGGTTCACCTC
Organism: Labeo rohita; assembly: GCF_022985175.1. Taxonomy (NCBI): domain Eukaryota; kingdom Metazoa; phylum Chordata; class Actinopteri; order Cypriniformes; family Cyprinidae; genus Labeo; species Labeo rohita. The sequence goes on along the minus strand of NC_066886.1, from coordinate 28,768,885 downwards.
AGTCGAGAGAATCCACCATTACATCAAGGTACTGGTCCTACATCATTTTTGACTGACAATTTAAAAGCTTCTCTTCCAAATCTGACGTCTGTTGTCACTCTTACACGATAAATTAAAAGAATGAAGTTCAACCTTTGCTTAGTCACCTCTGTCTGTCTTAGTCTCTGTCTCTAGAGGCTCCTGCAAGGGTGAAAAACAAGGCTCCTCCGTCTGACTGGCCCCAGGAGGGTGAGATAGTGTTTGATGGAACAGAGATGAAGTACAGAGACAACCTCCCAATGATACTGAAGAAAGTTTCATGCACCGTTCGACCAAAAGAGAAGGTCGGGATTGTGGGACGAACAGGCTCAGGTCAGTCTCTTCTTCTTGTGTCTTTTCTCAACAATTTTTAATTATAATTTTGATAATACGTACAAAGAATTTCATCCCACAGAAAAATAAATAAATAAATAAAAATGGATATAAATCGATTATAATACAAAAATACAAATAAAAAGAGGGTCTGGTATATATATTTGTATATAATTCTTATGCAAGTAAGATTTTGTTTTCATTTTGTTATCTTTTAAAATCAGGCCTTTTTTGAAATGACTTTTATGGTGAAAATACAAGGGGAAATCAGAAAAACAATCAATCTGCCCTCTCATCTCTCCTCAGGGAAGTCTTCTCTGGGAGTGGTTCTCTTCCGGCTGGTAGAACCGTGCGGCGGCTCCATTAAGATTGATGGTGTCAATATTTGCGACATTGGCCTTGCTGATTTGCGTAGCAAACTGTCAATCATTCCACAGGAGCCAGTGCTTTTCAGTGGTACTGTCAGGTAAGCGGGAACTCTTTGTATCGATGCTGTATTTCAACTGATTCCTAAAGACCTTTCAGGACGTTTCACATGAAAAATGTTCCAGAAGGATGATTTTGCAAAATTACAAAACTGAAAAGCAAGTGAAAAAAGTAACATGTATTTAAGCAAAGAACTGGAAACATTTTGCTTTAATTTTTGCCATCTATGTTCAGTAGTTCAGTTCGGTAAACATAGGCTGTACATGACCAGTCAAAAGTTTTTGAACAGTAAGATTTTTAACTTTTTTTTTTTTAAAGAAGTCTCATCTGCTCATCAAGCCTGCATTTATTTTAATCCAACGTACAGCAAAAAGTCAAAATTTAAAATAGTTTTCACAATTTAAAAAAAAATGTTTTCTATTTGAATATATTTTAAAATGTAATTTATTCCTGTGATTTCAAAGCTCAATTTTTAGCATCATTACAGCAGTCACATGATCCTTAAGAAATCATTCTAATATTCTGATTTGCTGCTTCAAAAAACATTTATCATTATTCTAATTATTATGAGTATATTATTCTGAGCAGCAAATCAGAATATTTGAATGATTTCTGAAGGATCATGACTTTATCATCACTTTTGATCAATTTAAAGCTTCCTTGCTAAATAAAAGTATTCATTTCTATAATTTCTTTCCCCCCCAAAAAAAACAAAAACAAAAAAACATTACACTGACTCCAAACTTTTGAATGGTATAGTGTGTAATATTACAAAAGCTTTTTATTTCAGATAAATGCTGATCCTTCTATTCATCAAAGAATCCTGAAAAATGCACTCTGTTTTAAATATTGGTAGTAATAATAATAAATGTTTCTTGAACAGCAAATCAGCATATTAGAATAATTTCTGAAGAATCATGTGATACTGAAAACTGGAGTAATGATGAGATGCTGAAAATTCAGCTTTGCTCACGGGAATAAATTACATTTTAAAATATATTCAAATAGAAAGCTGTTATTTTAAATAGTAAAAATTTTTTTTTTGCTTTTGCTGTATTTTGGATCAAATAAATGCAGGCTTGGTGAGCAGAAGAAAATTCTTTAAAAACATTAAAAATCTTACTGTTCAAAAACTTTTGACTGGTAGTGTACTTCATCAGCAATTGCATTGAGAACAAAATCTGAACTGACATGAGCTGAATAATGACATATAGCTTTACACCTAAAATTGTTTTTTTAAAGTATATACATATATTTTTGTCTTTTTATAATTTTACAAAATTAACACTGTTATTGTCTTGTTTCAGTAATTGAAGCTGCTTTGAAATGATCTTTATAGAGTGGTGCAGGTATGACATCAAAACCCAGAAGACTAATTTGATGCTGGCTCCTTCAAGATTTTCATATGCGTTTTTATAATTGGGCTTTTTTAATGCACGAGTAAAATAAATCCAGTTGTAAACACATAACTTGATGATACTTGTTCTACAACATAAACTACACACACTCACATCCCAAACTGTCTTTTGTAGTCACTTATTAGAAACATATGTTTGCAAAAGTAAACATAACTGCTTTAAAATTCTGTTTCATATGTGTGCAGTTTACATTGTGGAACAAAACGTCAAAGTATCATCAAGTTATGTTTACCTAAGGCTTTATTTTACTCATAAATTTAAAAAAAACATTATGAAACCCCATGCGAAAATCTCAAAGGAACCAGCGGCGAATTAATCTTATGGTTTTGACCTCATACCTGCATCACTCTATTGTATAAAGTGCTATATAAAAGTAGCTTGAGATTGGGACAGATGACGATTCATGCAAAGTGCTTCATATGAATGCATTCATCTGTTAATTTTCTTATTTAGGCATACAACTGCATTCTGTATTGTATTCTGTTCAAACAGATCCAACTTGGATCCATTTAACCAGTATTCAGAGGAGCAAATCTGGGATGCCCTAGAGAGGACACACATGAAAGAATGTGTAAGTTAAAGAAAACCCTTCAAAAGTGACACACCGTGTATAATGTTTACAGGCGAAGTAGTTTCAGGTTGCCCACTCTGTAACATAGCAGCTTCTCATTTGTTTCTCACACCTAAGGGCAAGTATGGAATCTTAAAGTTTGTCTCAGATTGTTTCTTTTCCCTTCGTCTTATCACCAGTTTTCCCACGGCTTTGAATCTTTGTAATTTATTGTCTTGCACCTCGTCTCTGTTGTTCAGGTGTCTCAGCTGCCTTTAAAGCTGGAGTCCGAGGTGGTGGAAAACGGTGAGAATTTCTCCGTGGGTGAACGGCAGCTGCTCTGTGTGGCCCGAGTTCTTCTGAGACAGTGCAAGGTGAGTTAACAGCCTGATTTTGTTTTTTTTCCATTAAGAGAGAGCTGATTGGGATTAGCAGTCTTATTTAATTGAGTCATCCACTGTTTCCTTCCAATTTTTAGATTTTGATCCTGGATGAGGCCACAGCGGCTATGGACACAGAGACCGATTGTTTGATTCAGGAGACGATTCGTAATGCGTTCCAGGACTGCACCACGCTGACCATTGCACATAGATTGCACACGGTGCTCAGCTGTGACCGTATCATGGTGCTCAATCAGGGCCAGGTATGGTGTAAATGTTTGTGGTGGCTGGGTCAGAAACATACTTTTCTGTTTCTATTATTGTATGGGCAGTCTTTGTAATTACTTTTGTTAAATGTCAAATACTTATTTTTTTATGTCAAATACTTAAATTTAACTAATTACTTATAAATTTAATCAGAATTCTATAGACTGTTTCCAGTCAAATTTTATTAACATCAACAAAAGCCATTTTTACACTGCAAAGGTGGAACAGAAGCTGCATCTGAAATGGCATTTAGATGTACAGTTGAGGTCAAAAGTTTACATACACCTTACAGAATCTTCAAAATGTTAATTATTTTACCAAAATAAAGAGGGGTCATACAAAATGCATGTTATTTTTTATTTAGTACTGTCCTGAATAAGATATTTCATATAAAATACGTTTACGTATAGTCCACAAGAGAAAATAGTTGAATTTATAAAAATGACCCTGTTCAAAAGTTTACATACACTTGGTCTTCACAACTGTTTTTTTTTTTTGTTTATTGATAGTTGTTCGCGAGTCCCTTGTTTGTCCTGAACAGTTAAACTGCCCGCTGTTCTTCAAAAAAAATCCTATAGGCATTTTTGTGTATTTGAACCCTTTCCAACAATGACTATATGATTTTGAGATCCATCTTTTCACACTGAGGACAACTGAGGGACTCATATGCAACTATTACAGAAGGTTCAAACTCTCACTGTTGCTTCAGAAGGAAACACAATGCATTAAGAGCTGGGGGGTGAAAACTTTTGAACAGAATGAAGATGTGTACATTTTTCTGACTTTGCCTAAATATCATATTTGTTTTCAATTAGTACTGCCCTTCAGAAGCTACAGAAGATACTTACATGTTTCCCAGAAGACAAAATAAGTTAAATTTACCCTCATCTTTAAATTCCAAAAGTTTTCACCCCCCCAGCTCTTAATGCATTGTGTTTCCTTCTGAAGCATCAGTGAGAGTTTGAACCTTCTGTAATAGTTGCATATCCCTAAATAAAAAACAACAATATGCATTTTGTATAATCCCTCTTATTTTGGCTAAATAATGAACATTTTGCAGATTCTGCAAGGAGTATGTAAACTTTTGACCTCAACTGTATTTACACTACAGTTGCATAATGTAAACAGCCTACATTTAGTATATTAATAAAACAGAGGAACTCATTACAGAGTAGGGTTGTAATATTATGAAAAATCATGAATATTCTGTCATTAATTATCTCCCCCTCATGTCGTTCCAAACCCGTACGGCAAATTCAGATATTTTTAATAAAATCTGAGAGCTTTCTGACACTGCTTAGACAGCAACTCAACTACCACGTTCAAGGTTCAGAAGGGTACCAAGAACATCAATAAAATAGCCCAAGTGACATCAGTGTTCAGAAATCTCTTAATTTGTGTTCTGAAGATGAACGAAGGTCTTATGGGTTTGGACATGAGAGTGAGTAATTAATGACAGAATTGTCGTTTTTGAGTGAACTGTCTATTTAAGTGCTCTTACTGTAATAATGATCATTAACGTGAAGTTAATTAACGTGACAGAAAGAGAGCAAAGTTATTCCCTTATCGCTGAAGCAGATCATGACTTCATTTTAGCACAAGTTTTGAACTCTGCAGTGTATCACTGTATCTGCACTTTGTTGTTTATGATAAGAAAATTCATCGGACTGCAGATTCAGAATGCTTGCGGTAAACAAAATTTTCTGTGCATTTTTAGTAAATGCCTCTGCTTGGCCATTGGATTCTTACGCTCAACAGAAATGTATGTGATTGATTATGCTCAGTGCTGCAAACAAATGAACAGAAAATATGATGCAATGCAAGCAGCCATAAGAGATTTAGTTTAATTGTGCAGGGGCATTTTTTGTCCCCTTATATTTAATTTGGGGACATTTTCGTTCATTTCAGTAGCAATTTTCCCCAGCCCCCCGCCCCCAATTTCTGACCCTGGTGGGAAGTAATCCAACGCATTTGATGAAAGAAGCCTTTTTTCTGTGGTTCCTCCGTTTTACCGACTCACAGGCTTTTTTTCTGACCCAGGTGGTGGAATTTGACGAGCCGTCCAAGCTCTTGGCGAACGAAAACTCTCGCTTCTGTGCGATGCTGGCAGCGGTGGAGAACAAAATCTCTGTAAGAGGCTAAAGGATGCCCGAGCCAAGGTTTCACTCCAGAGGACCGAAGGGAACATTCTCCATTAATATTCCAGTCATTGCTGCTTCAATGTTACTCCCTCCTGCAAACTTTTAGGGACGTGAGGAGGGAGGTTATTGTATTTCCATGAAACTCATGGGCTGTCATTAGGGGCATGCCTGTTAAGATGTACTACTTGTGAGCTTAAATGGTTAGGTCAAGAAACACTGATACTGTAATGCTATTTACGTAATGGAAAGGGGAAATCAGTTTTCATGTAGTTCAATTCATGGAAGCTGGTTTTGCAGAGTACATATCTCTGTTTATATGAGTATATATATATATTTACAAGGTGGTTGCAGAGTCCTTTTGTACTGATTCTGCTGGTCTATGTACAGTATGTAATATATACATACATTCAGATGTATCATCTTTCATTACGGTTTAATATTTTTGACAACTTGACTGTCTTCAGTACATGTGTAAATGTTGTCTTGTGACTTGAACCCTAAACTCTGGCACAGGTGATGTTGTCCACAGGATGTTGTATAAGCACTGAGTAAGTGGGACTCTTTTAAAGAGAAACAGTGCTGCTTATTTACTGTCTCCTTGTTCAGCACACCAAGGATTCAGTCTTATTTAGCTAAGAGGCCTTTGTATATTTATAGCCTATTTCCACTGTTAACATTTTTGCCTGTTCCTTTTATTTTTCCTCTTATGTGGTATTTTTTTCTCTCTTTTAATGTATGAAAGCATTTCTCATTTTGGCTTGTTTTTGCACTTTGTATCCACCTCTGTAGGAGGTCACTGACTTTGTTTTGACTTTGCCCCAAAAGAGACGCTCGTCGAGCATAATCTTAGCAGGCCGAATTTGCTAGAGCGGGCCTTTTTTGTGTTTTGTTTTTTTGGAGTGTTACGTTGTCTATCACAGCACTGGTACAAAGAGATCGCACTGAATCAGTTTGTGATGGTCGTTTGTGGTCTGCACGATGGGGAATTTGCTTTAGAAACAATTCCCCTCATTAGACCCTGCAAAAATGTCTGTGTTATTTCCATTTTGTTTTCATAGCCTTAGCATGATTTCTTAATTGCCTTGTGAAAAGGGTGGAAAGAGAGAAGGAGAGCGTACGCTCTCTCCGCTGTCTCAATAAATTTATTTTAGGTTTACTCTGTGTCTGTTTTTCTGGATTACTGTGAGAGGATTAACTGTAATATAATGTGATACCACAGTGATATGCTTAAAGAAGACGACTACTGAAGGTCATTGTACACTGAAGTGTAGATTCTGTAGTCACTCATTCTTTTTCCAAACATCCTGCTGTTCTGCGATTTCTCATAAAAACCTCCAATGCATTTTTTCATTTCTTCTGTTGATAGGGAAAGTACTTTGGGAGAAAGCACATACACCAGCATTTTCTGAGATCACAATGAACCTGTGTTGACTAAGCAGCCAAATACAGTATCATATGTTTTTTTTGCCCTACAGACTTTCTGTGTCAACCAGTTCACTGCAGTGTATAATATTATTGTGGTTATTCATTTAGCTGACACTTATCCCAAAAACAGTCCCTCTGGAGAGACCTGGGGTTTCAGACACCATACATAATGTGACTCATTAACTATTACGATGTCCCTTGAGCAAAATATCTAATGGAATAAAAAAATTCATTCCTCTAATCACCATCATATCACTAAAAAGAAAAGAGATTCTGTTCAGAATGCATGTTTCAAGCAACATGATGGTAAATAAATGACAGAATTTTATTTTCAGGTGAACTATTCTTTAAATGTCCTGCTAAAGTTTCATAAATCATCCATTTTGGAATCTGTAGGCAATGCATGTTCATTTATATACCACATATTTAAAAATAGTAGTCATAAAAAGCTTCATAAGCAATAATAATAGCAGCTACAGTGCCCTCCACTAATATTGGCACCCTTGGTAAATATAAGCAAAGGTGGCTGTGAAAATAAATCTGCATTGTTTATCTTTTTGATCTTTCATTCAAAAAATTCACAAAATTCTAACCTTTCATTAAAGTAAAAGAATTGAAAGTGGGGGGAAATCTCATTGTGAAATAAATGTTTTTCTCTAGTTCACGTTGGCCACCATGACTGGCGCCCAATAATTGCAACATCCTTTTTTACAAGATAACAGCTCTGAGTTTTCCTGACTCCCATTTTTGGCTCTGGCTCTGAGTTTTCAGATTCCCAGCTCTTCTTTTCAGTTCATCCCAATCATTTTCCATAGCGTTCAGTTCAGGGAACTGAGACAGCCATTGGCAGAAGCTTCATTTTGTGCTCTGTGACACATTTTTGTGTTGATTTTGATGATTGTTTTGGATCATTGTCCTATTAAAAAATCCAACCGTGACCCGTTATAAGATTTCTAACAGAGGCAGCCAGGTTTATAGTTTTTTTTTTATCTGTTGGTATTTGAATCCATGATGCCATGCATCTGAACAAGATGTCCAGGACCTCCGGCAGAAAAATAGGCCCACAACATTAAAAATCTAGCAGTGTATTTAACCATGGGAATGGGGTACTTTTTATCCCTGCCAAAAAGCTATTTTTTTGGTTTCATCTGACCATAGAAGCTAGTCCCGTTTGAAGTTCCAGTTCCAGAAGAATTTTTCTTGAAACCTTCCTAAACAACATGTGGTGATGTAGGGGCTGTTATTTTGATATTTTTAAAGGTTTCTGACCCCTAGACTCCACTAATTTTGCAATTCTCCAGCTGTGATCCTTGGAGTGTCTTTGGCCACTCAAACTCTCCTCCTCACCATACTTTAGGATGATATAGACACATGTCCTCTTCTAGGCAGATTTGTAACATCTTTAGTTGATTTGAGCTTCTTAATTATTGCCCTGATGGTGGAAAAGGTTTTTTTTTTAATGCTTTAGCTCTTTTCTTACAACCACATTCTACAGTATTTTGTGAAGCTCAGCAAACATAGTTCTGCACATCAGAACTATGTTCTTTGTTTTTACTCCTTGTGATGGATGATTAAGAAAATTTGACCTTTGTGTTCCTTATATTTATAGTCCTGTGAAACAGGAAGTCATGACTGAACAATTTCATCGTCCTAGTCACCCTGGTGTGCTACAAAAAATGTAAATATGAATGGAAATATACTTCAGAGATATTTTACTCATAAGACATTTCTAGGGGTGCCAATAATTGTGGCTAACATGCATTGGAGAAAAACATAATGTGAGTTTCTCCCCACTTTCAATTGTTTTACTTTAATGAAAGGTTAGAATTTTGTTAATGTTCTGAATGATCAAAAGGACAAACAATGCAGATTTATTTTCACAGCTGCCTTCGCTCATATTTTCCTAGGGTGCAAATATTAGTTGAAGGCACTTTACATTTGGCACACCCCTGACGTCTTCTGAAAGCTTGTTTTAGCTGTGGGTGGCATGATAGCTAAACACCAACTCACCAGCATATCTGCAAGGTATTATGGTCCAAGACCATTAAGGGATTTCTATACAATTTCAAGTACTCTGAAATGGAGCTGGAAGGCAATATAATGAAGTAATGACTTGTAATATGTTCAGTTTTTGGTTTTGGTCAGGAGTCTGCACAAGGGTTTTGTGAGCTGCAACTATCTAATAGTCCTCCAGGGAAGGCCCGTAAGAAATCCATTGCAGTAATCTATCCTGCTGGTCATGAATGCAATAATAAGCTTCTTTAGGTCTTGTGTGTGCACAGAGGATCTGATCTGTACTGTTTTAGATAGCAGTATAGGCTAATTTAGTTATTGTTTTTACACTGACCAAAATTATAAACGCAACACTTTTGTTTTTGCACCCATTTTTCATGAGCTGAACTCAAAGATCTAAGACTTTTTCTATGTACACAAAAGGCCTATTTCTCTGAAATATTGTTCACAAATCTGTCTAAATCTGTGTTAGTGAGCACTTCTCCTTTGCCGAGATAATCCATCCACCTCACAGGTGTGGCATATCAAGATGCTGATTAGACAGCATGATTATTGCACAGGTGTGCCTTAGGCTGGCCACAATAAAAGGCCACTCTAAAATGTGCAGTTTTTACTGTATTGGGGGGGGGGTCCGGGGGGTCCGAAAGCCAGTGCCTCACGCAGTGCAACACATCTCCTTCGCATAGAGTTGATCAGGTTGTTGATTATCCCAAACATGCTCAATGGGTGACATGTCCGGGGGAGTATGCTGGCCATGCAAGAACTTGGATGTTTTCAGCTTCCAGGAATTGTGTGCAGATCCTTGCAACATGGGGCCGTGCATTATCATGCTGCAACATGAGGTGATGGGCGTTGATGAATGGCACAACAATGGGCCTCAGGATCTCGTCACGGTATCTCTGTGCATTCAAAATGCCATCAATAAAATGCACCTGTGTTCGATGTCCAAAACATACGCCTGCCCATACAATAACCCCACCGCCACCATGGGCCACTTGATCCACAACGTTAACATCAGCAAACCGCTCACCCACACGACGCCATACATGCTGTCTGCCATCTGCCCTGTACAGTGAAAACCGGGATTCATCCGTGAAGAAAACTCTTCAAAGTGCCAGACGCCATCGAATGTGAGCATTTGCAGATGAGCTTCCCTGAGACGGTTTTCTGACAGTTTGTGCAGAATTTTTTGGTATTGCAAACCGATTGTTGCAGCAGCTGTCCGGGTGGCTGGTCTCAGACAATCTTTGAGGTGAAGATGCTGGATGTGGACGTCCTGGGCTGGTGTGGTTACACGTGGTCTGTGGTTGTGAGGCCGGTTGGATGTACTGCCAAATTCTCTGAAACACCTTTGTAGATGGCTTATGGTAGAGAAATGAACATTCAATTCACAGGCAACAGCTCTGGTGGACATTCCTGCAGTCAGCATGCCAATTGCACGCTCCCTCAAAACTTGGAACATCTGTGGCATTGTGCTGTGTGATAAAACTGCACATTTTAGAGTGTCCTTTTATTGTGTCCAGCCTAAGGCACATCTGTGCAATAATCCTGCTGTCTAATCAGCATCTTGATATGCCACACCTGTGAGGTGGATGGATTATCTCGGCAAAGGAGAAGTGCTCACTAACACAGATTTAGACAGATTTGTAAACAATATTTGAGAGAAATAGGGATTTTGTGTACATAGACAGGGTTTTTGATCTTTGAGTTCAGCTCATGAAAAATGTGGGCAAAAACAAGAGTGTTGCGTTTATAATTTTGGTCAGTATATGGTTTTTGAAATAATATTCCACAATGACACCAAGATTCCTGACTTCATTTTCAGTGTTTGAAGTCAAGGTACTCATTCACCTTTGATATTTCATCATTATGGCCAAATATAATGACCATTCTTTTGTTTTGTTTTTTCAACTTGGAATAACCAGATGTAAATTTTAATTATGCACTGGCACTAAGAGACTGAAGTCACATGGATATAGACAAAGGTAGATCTGAGCGTCATCTGCACAGCTGTGATAAGCAATGTTGTTTTGAATTATATGGCCTATGGGAGTATATACAAACTGAACAGCTGAGGCTCAAGATTCGAAACTTATTGAAATCCATGTCATAGCAGCCCAGTTAGATCTGTAAATGTTTACAAAGTTGTCCTGCCTTCTAAATATGACCTGAACCATCTAAGACACTGTCAAATGTCTGTTAATGAGTACAGTTGAAGTCAAAAGTTTACATACACCTTGCAAAATCATTAAACGTGTTACTTATTTTACCAAAATAAGAGGGACTATACAAAATGCATGTTATTTTTTATTTAGTACTGACCTGAATAAGATATTTCACATAAAAGACATTTATATGTAGTCTGTAAGAGAAAATAGAAAAATAGAAAACAGCGGGCAGTTTAACTGTTCAGGACAAACAAGTGACTCATGAACAACTATTCAACTATTATTTTCTTTTGTGGACTATATGTAAACATCTTTTATGTGAAATATGTTATTCAAGTCAGTACCTAATAAACAATAACATGCATTTTGTATGATCCCTCTTATTTTGGTAAAATAATTAACATTTTGCAGATTCTGCAAGGTGTATGTAAACTTTTGACTTCGACTGTACATTGTTGTCAACAGGATCAAACGCAACGCTGTGATCTAGGAAAACCGACTCTGACATTTTGCAAGGATCTGTATTTACAGAGATAATTCACTCAAAACTAAAAATCCTGTCATTGTTCACCCTCAAGTTGTTCCAAAATTGTAGGAGTTCCTTTCTTCTGTTGAACATAAATGAACATATTTTGAAGAATATGGGTAACCAAACAGTTTATGAACCACACTGACTTCCAAAGTATGGAAAATAAATCAATAAATGCATAAACACTATCGAATCCAGTGAGGTCTATCAACTTTTTGGTTACCCAACAGTTGCATAAATAATGACAGAATTTTAATTTCATTATTAAAAACTTCAGTGCTATATAGATACACTGTGCAACCAGTTCGAACGCACAAAGGCCTACTGGTACCATTTTAGATGATATTAGAGATTTGTGATGCTGGACCACAAAACCAGTCTTAAGTAGCGTGGGTATATTTTATGGCTATATTACTGATTTTTCTTTTATGCCAAAATCATTAGAACATTAAGTAAAGATCATGTTCAATGAAGATATTTAGTAAATTTCCTACCATAAATATATCAAAACTTAATTTTTGATAGTGATATGCATTGCTAAGAACTTCATTTGGACATCTTTAAAGGTGATTTTCTCAACATTTGAGTTTTTTGCACCCTCAGATTCCAGATTTTCAAATAGTTGTAACTGGGCCAAATATTGTCATATAAATAAATAAATCTTATTGCTTATTCATTCAGCTTTCAGATGATGTATAAATGTCCATTTAAAAAAAATGTCCCTTATGACTGGTTCTGGCCAAATATTGTCCTATCCTAACAAACCATGCATCAATGGAAACCCTTATTCAGCTTAACTGGTTTTGTGGCTCATGGTCACATTTTTGCAATTTATACAGTGGGTATCTGTTGATATTGGATATATAATTGCGCGTGCTTGTTTGTGTTTTTACATTTAGATTACATTTGAATGGTTGATTTAATTGCACAAAAACAGAATCATTATTCCTGTTTCAGTAACAGCCACAATATTACTACTGGTGGTTGGTTAGCCAAGGTTTTAACCCGAGGCAACAACACCATCCCAGTGCATATCCAGTCGTGTTGTTTTCACGCCGTTCGTCCACTGGTGGACGGTGTTTTTGCGCTTCATCGTGAGATGTGGTGCGAGCTCCGCAGCGCCCCCCTGCAGCTCGAAAACTTTCCCATCTCGAAGTGATTTCCTCCCCTGTTTTTACTTCCTGTTTTCTAAGGGAGTCACTTAACTCAGCTCGTTTCTGTTCATCAGGGCTTCACTATGCGTTTCTACATCTGCCGGTAGTTTTACCGATCTCTTCGGGGGGAACTCGGGACGGAGCGGGAGCCGTTTCGACGGCGGGACATCCACACATTTAGATGGAGGTCGAAGGGCTGAAGTCAGTCGTGTCTGCGGCTCTAATGGATTTTACGTAGACTTGTGTTTTGTTTTAATGCCCTTTTACTGCCTTCCTGGTCGTTTTGTTGCCATTTGTTGCATTCGGTGTCCGCGTCCAGCCTCGACCGCCCCTTTAACTCCAGCAACAATGTAACTAACTCGATCGCCCGTTCATCTATCTTCCGCCGAGCTCGACTCCGAAGACCGCCGTGCGCGATCGCCGCTTTTTAAGTTTGACGCTGTCGGCACGGTATCGTGTATTTCTTCGCCAAACTTTACGATGGCCGAGCTACAGCGGCCGACGCTGTGTTGCTGTCGGAAAGTGCTGACCGTGCCCGGCAAGTCCTGCGAGGGCGGCCGGAGTCTGGCACACTGTCGCCTGGTGGACATCGCGTCGGCGTCCAACTTCCACAGCTTTAAACTCCGACATTTCCATCTGGACCTCCACCTGAACTTCGCCGTCAAGAGGATGACGGGATGGCAGGTTCTGGAGCTCACGCCCGTCCAGCCCGGCGTCCAATCCCTCATTCTGGACACGCATCCTTCGCTACTAATTCATTCCGTGGACTGCAAGGTGCCCGGCGCGTCCGGTGCCCCTGACGTGTTTTTGTCGCTCACCTACCGAGTAGAACCGTTCACCGATTACGGATCCTCTCTGAACATCAGCCTCCCGGCCGCGGTCATCCGGCCGCACCGGGCTTTCCGTGTCACCATCCGCTACACTACCACAGACGGCCCTGCGGTAAGGTCATCACGGTGACAGCTGACGAACTGCCACTGATACACGCTAATAATAACTTTGTTGCACAGGACTATTGTCAATATCCACTAAAAATATCCCGGCATGCTGATAACCAGCTCTGCTTCTTTTCGCCACGTTCGCTTTTACGCCTTTGTTTTGGTAGATCAAAGGGGTCCTGTGGGACCCATGATTGTGACATGCTTGTGGGATCACCCCATTTATTTATCAGGGGTAGAAACAGTAAGTGTACTGGAGCGTCTGAGCTATACTGATAAGAATGACCTCAGTGTAGTGACATGTCCCTTTAAGTAGATAACTAGAGTTATCCAGGTCATGATTATGAGTGCACGAGGTAATTACTGAAAGGTGGGCTGTGTTAAACAGGTTTCGATTACAGATGGCTAGATATATATGTTGATTACGAAAACAAACCTGTTTAGTGTTATTTACACTGTACATGTAGTTGCCCATTTGCAGAGGGGTTTCATTTTGAACATAGCTGATGTGTTTTTTTAGCTTTTAGTAACGCCTTGAATGCACTCTAATAAAGCCTTTAAATATTTTATGTCCCAGAAATAACATTTGCTTTTTTCATTAGCTTTCTTCGTAAAATAATAATAATATCTTGCAGTAATAGCCAGAAACTAGAGAGCTATAATGTACCAGCATTACAACTATGTCAGGCCGCCAAAGCAAAACATCATTCTCACTGATGTTTCCAAAACAACTCATTTTCACAATTTACACCAAAGCGTCATCTATAATAGCCAGCTAGGCAACATTACCTTGGCAAACAATTGACATTAGCAGTCAAATATATGAGTTAGCAATGCATAAAAACATTAAATATCAAAATGAACACCGCTTATGTGACAGCTCTGTAAGTTGGCCCCAGGCTATAAGGTAAAAATAAAAATTTGTATAGTTTTTAAGCATAAAAGCTTGTGTAGCACAGGCTCTGGGATGCGCGTCTACAATGCTACGAATTAGTGATGGGTCGTTCTTAAACGATTCTTTCATTTTGAACGAATCTTTAATGTGACTCGGGAAGAACGAGTCATCTCAGGGAGTGATTCGTTCAGTTGCGCATGCGCAACATCTTATTAGGTTCTGTACTGAAATTAGTTCACCTGTTTCGAGTCTTCAGGTTTTTGGAGTCATTCGTTCATCTTATGGGGCTGTCACGTGATGAACGAACGACTCAAACCTGAAAACTTGTCAGATAAGAGGTGAGCTAATCATAGACTAAAGCCCCAGGTAAACAATGAATTAATCTTTTCTGTTTCTTCTAGTGTTATAGTTTTGTCTTGTTTGTAGTGTGATCAACGTTTGTGTAAGCAGTAGATGTGTTAGGGAAGTAACACGTAACATTTTAGTTATATTTTGCTAAAATGAACAAAATGCCCCTTAAAAGATTCGTTCATTTTACTGATTGGTAAAATGATCCGAACTTTTTATTATTGTTCTGGAAGTGGAGTTCTCCTTTAATGACAGAATTTTCATTTTTGGGTAACTATCCCTTTAACTTGATTTGGATTTACAAGTGCTTCACTTGTAGCACTGCAGATGAAATTAATCAGATTTCAGTGCTTTATCGTAAATCTGCATTGGAAGGCAGCCCCTCACCTCATTGTTCCCTGGTTTCTTCTTCAGATATGGTGGCTGGATGCAGAGCTGACATGCGGACAAACCCGTCCGTTGGTCTTCACTCAGGGTCACTCGGTCTGCAATCGGTCATTTTTTCCCTGTTTTGACACACCAGCTGTCAAAAGCACCTACTCTGCCACTGTCAGGGTAAGTGTAAGCTATTCAGATCATTCAGTGTTGTTTTCTGGTTTTAGATCACGTGTATTGTACATAGTGTACTTTTCAGAGTGTGAATGCTCTGTGTTTGTGATTGTGTGTGTATATGTGCGCTACAGGTACCAGAGGGTGTTACAGTGTTGATGAGTGCCTCAAGAAGTGCATACTCTAAACAGGACAGGGTTTTCCAGTTCTCCATGGAGTACCCTGTTCCAGCCTACTTGGTTGCGCTGGTGGCAGGAGACCTACAGCATGCAGACATTGGGCCCAGGTAAGGGATAGGGAATGGAATATCCCTGCTGAAAAAAACAAAATAGTTTGATACCAGTATACAGTTGAGGTCTTACATACACCTTAAAGAATCTGCATAATGTTAATTATCATACCAAAATAAGAAGGATCATACAAATTGCATGTTATTTTTTTTTATTTAGTACTGACCTTAATAAGATAGCCCACAAGAGAAAATAATAGTTGAACTTGACTCAGTTCAAAAGTTTACATACACTTAATTCTTAATACTGTGTTGTTACCTGAATGATCCACAGCTGTTTTTTTTGTTTAGTGGTAGTTGTTCATGAGTCCCTTGTTTGTCCTGAACAGTTAAACTGCCCGATGTTCTTCATAAAAATCCTTCAGGTCCCACAAATTTTTGTTTTGTCATTTTTGTGTATTTGAACACCTTCCAACAATGACTGTATGATTTTGAGATCCATCTTTTCACAATGATGATAACTGAGGGACTCATACACAACTATTACAGAAGGTTCAAATGCTCACTGATGCTCCAGAAGGAAACATGATGCATTAAGCCAGGAAGTGAAAACTTTTGAACAGAATGAAGATGTGTACATTTTTCTTATTTTGCCTAAATATTTATTTTGTTTTCATTTAGTACTGCCCTTCAGAAGCTACAGTGAAATTTATCTTTAGGATATTAAGTAAAGATCATGTTCCATGAAGATATTTATTAAATTTTCTACCGTAAATGTATCAAAACTTAATTTTTGATTAGAAATATGCATTGCTAAGAACTTCATTTGAACAACTTTAAAGGCAATTTTCTCAGTATTTTTTATTTTTTTTTGCACCCCCAGCTTCCAGGTTTTAAAATAGTTGTAGCTCTCAGCCAAATATTGAATCCTGACAAATCATCAACGGAAAACTTATTTGTTCAGCCTGTTGATGATCTATCAAAAAAGTCCAGGGTCACAAATAATTAATATTTTGCAGATTCTGCAAGGTGTATGTAAAATTTTGACATCAGCTGTATTGTTTTGAACAGTGATATACTGATGCTCAGTCTAGGAAATGAGTGCAGTGGTTTGTCTGTAAAAGGTTGCTTAAGCACTGCTGGCAAGACCACATCAGTTGTCTATCTTTAGCAGCATGAATGTACTACCTTGGTCAACAAGGTTCTCAAAAAAGCCATGCTGGTGACCAGCTAAGTTTTGTTTGCACACAGCATGGCTATGCTGCTTCATCAGCTACATCAAAACCAAACCAGTACTATCTAGCTAAACCAGCCTGGAAATGCTGGCTTTAAAAGCTGGCTTATGTGCCAGGTATCTCAAGCTCATTTTAAGATATGTGCATTGTTCTTATTAGTGTTCCTTGGCTACAATCTGCTTTTAGGAGTCGTGTATGGGCAGAGCCCTGCATCCTGACATGTGCAGTCAGTAAACTTGGCGGCAGTGTGGAGCGCTGGCTTAATGTGGCGGAGGGGCTTTTTGGGCCTTACGTATGGGGAAGGTCAGTTCCGTACTTCTCAGTCATATCTTGTTCACATCAAGCCTCATTTTCAGGCATTAACCTGTCTCTTCCATTACAGGTACGACATAGTGTTCCTTCCTCCTTCATTCCCCATCGTTGCCATGGAGAATCCCTGTCTTACTTTCATAATTTCCTCCATACTGGAGAGTCAGGAGTTTCTGCTGATTGATGTCATCCATGAGATTGCTCACGGCTGGTTTGGCAATGCGGTCACCAATGCAACGTGGGAAGAGATGTGGCTCAGTGAGGGTCTGGCCACTTACGCGCAGAGGCGCATTACCACAGAAGCCTATGGTATACATGTCCTCACACATGTCCAAACATAGAAACATCACCATGTAGGCCTTTTGCAAATGTTTATGTATACATTCCGCAAAGATTCATACTTGCTTAGAATGATGCCAGTGATACGGGAGTGTTTGCATTTGCCCTAACAGAGGCCTGTTCGTATCCCACAATGCTCTCCTTATATATATCTCTTCAATTTTCTGATTTAGGAGAAGCCTTCACTTGTCTTGAGACAGTGTTCCGTCTAGATGCTCTTCACAGACAGATGCGTCTTCTTGGAGACAACAATCCCGTCAGTAAGCTGCAGGCCAAATTTGAGCCAGGTACAACCAATGTAAACCTGCTTTTGTACGAGCCTGAAAGAAACCTTGGGTTTGGCGCATTGTGCTTTTTCCGCACACCTGAAATAGCTGTGTGGTAAATGCATCTAAAATTCCTTGTTACTCAGACTTCAGAAAGACAGAAGCAAGGAAAATCCTCATTTGCAAAGTTCAGCCTGTCTGGAAAATGTGCTTGAATATTTATAGTGTACTTGTGAAGTGTCAGACCCTTGATTCAAGGGTCAATGTACCATGTTATTCATTTTCCTTCTCTTTCTCCAAAGGTGTAAACCCAAGCAGTCTAATGAATCTCTTCACATATGAGAAAGGGTTCTGCTTTGTATCTTACCTCTCACAGCTGTGTGGCGACATCAAGAGATTCGATAGCTTTCTTAGGGTGAGGAACATGACATTTAACACATACGTGAATTTCCATGCTCTGCTGTGCATAGTCCACATATGAAGTTTCTGAATTTGTCCACCATGCACCATGTAGGCCTACATTGAGAAGTTCAGGTTCAGCAGCGTAATCGCTCAGGATCTGTTGGACTTTTTCCTCGGATTTTTCCCTGAGCTGAAGGAGAGCTGCGTTGCTCAACGAGAGGGTGAGTTGCGACAACTGTCAGAGATGATGATTAACACACAGAGACACTTATAGTTACTCATCTCACTGTGCTCCATTTGTCCTCAGTTAGGAATTTCCCTGTTGAGCCAGTCATAACACCCAGTGAGGGGTCAAAGCAACATTAGCAGTGTGAGAGATGGAGGCTAAATAAACAGAAATGTGACACTTCTTCCCCTCCTTCTTCCTTCCCGTCTTGCTCAGGTCTGGAATTTGAGCGATGGCTAAACGGCTGTGGTCCTCCGTTAAGTGAACCGGATCTCTCGGCGGGTAGAGCCCTAACCGGCCCCGTTCAGCACCTGTGTGATCTTTGGGGCATGGATGCCCCTGACCCCCAGCTGATCTCTACATTTGACCTCTCCTCCTGGAGCACCTTTCAGACCGTCCTCTTCTTGGACCGACTTCTAGACCGCTCACCTCTGCCTCAAGGTATTACGAATCTCATTTTGTCGACATCCGTTTCATTTTAGTCACCCATTTGCTTTGACATCTCTTGTAATGTGATTGGCCTTTCAGAGGTGATGAGTCTTTTGTCAAGCTGCTACTCTGCGTTGTTGGACGGCATGAACGCTGAAGTCCAGATTCGGTGGTTGCAGATTGTTGTACGGAACAGCTTTTATCCTGATCTGCCCCGAGTTCGCAGCTTCTTGCATAAACATGTGAGTTTTGTGAATGAAGTGCTTTTTGTAACTGAAGCTGTAAGCATCTCCATATTGATTGTAAGAACCTTTTGTGTAGTCTGAAGATGGTAAGCTGAGTTAAAGCAAATCAGTATCTTGTGTTTAGAGGGCACAAATGCTATGAAGCTAGGGACAGCCTGATTTATAAAAGAGGGTAATTCAGTTAGTGCCTACCGCTCTCCGTTTCTCCCTCACCCCTCCACTCAGCTCAGTATAAACTGAGTTTTCCTTAAAGGGCATCCACTTTCCAGTGTTTCTAATAAACACCTTTGGCTAGTCTTTGACGATTGACTGCTTATGATGTCATGTTTCTTTTCAGAGCTGTAAAGAAATGTGCTTGATCAGAACCAGTTTGGCTGGTTTCATTTGCTTCATCAAAAGCTTGTTGTATTGATTACTGTTTTCTAAAGTGTACCGTGTCAAGCATGGTTACAAGAGACTGTAATAAGTTTATGAATTCTTCATGGTGAATTCACGTTACCATAACCTGCAAATAAACCTCCAAAGTGGAGAAATAAAACACAGTAACACTGGTGGTGCAAGGAATCTGGTGAAAATGTACATTTGATAAGGGTTTCAGAAGTGGGTGTGGCAAACTGGCTCAATAGCGCCACCTATAAAATTTCAACAAAGTGCCCCTCGAGCTATGTTTTACATGTATGAAATTTGGTAGACACGTGTAACACACCAATACCTACAAAAAGTCCCCAGTACAAAGTCCAAGAACAGGAAGTCTTATTTAGAATTTTCTCTGCAGTCTTTGTGCCGTTTTTGCCATTTCCAGGTGTATTTAAATGAACTCCTAGAGATTTAAACAGATCAACAACAAATTTGGTCAGTGTAATCTAAAGCCCTCTGTGATGTTAAAGGAGAAGTCCACTTCCAGAACAACAATTAACAAATAATTTACTCACCCCCTTGTCATCCAAGATGTTCATGTCTTTCTTTTTTCAGTCGTAAAGAAATTTTATGTTTTGAGGAAAACATTTCAGCATTTTTAAATGTGGCTTCAAACGATCCCAGCCGAGGAAGAAGGGTCTTATCTAGCGTAACATTTCATCAGTTATTTTCATAAAAATAATACAGTTTATATACTTGTTAATGCCAAACGCTTGTCTTGTGTTGCTCTGCCTGGACTGTTTTTTCCGGTTCATGACAGTTAGGGTTGAAAAACTCCCATCTCATGTTCTCCCTCAACTTCCTTTTTAAGGGTGTTTGATCTTCGGAACTTCTGCAGCAATGTAGGATGACTTTGAAATGATTTTTGTTGAGGGAGAAAATATGATTGGAGTTTTTCGACATACCCTAACTGTCTTGAGCCAGAATATACAGAGTTCAGGGAGAGAAAGGCAAGATGAACGTTTGAGATTAAAAAGTATTTAAACTGTATTTTTAATGAAAACCACAGATCGCTTCGCTAGATAAGACCCTTCTTCCTCGGCTGGGATCATTTACGACCACATTTGGGATTGTTTGAAGCCGCATTTAAACTGCATTTTGGAAGTTCAAAATCGTGGCTCCATATCAGTCCATTATATGGAGAAAAATACTTTCTTTACGACTGAAGAAAGAAAGACATGAACATCTTGGATGACAAGGGGGTGAGTATATTATATGTGGATCTTTGTTTTGGAAGTGGATTTCTCCTTTACATTGCAAAGAATTTGAGTTTTCGTTGAAGGGCGTGTCTGTGGTGGCCTGACAAAGTTTGATGTTTCACCATGGGAATAGAAGGTGCTGCCCCAAACTTCACACAGTCAGTAAAAATTCTTGCCTGAACACGTCTAATCATTGCGCCACCTGCTGGCAACAGGAAATTACTTTTTACGCTAAATTAAACATGCAATGTCCAATCTGCAATGAAACTTCATGTTTGGTGAAAGTCCTGGCCTGAAGACATCTAAAGGCCAATAATGATATAATCATAGCGCCACCTGTTGGCAACAGGATATATCATGCTTTGCACTAACTCAAACATACCATGTTAAATCTACACCAAACTTCATGTTTGATACAAGGGCTGGCCTGAAGACATCTACATGCCAATATCCAGTTATAGTCATAGCGCCACCACCTGGTAGCAGGATGTTTGGCACATATAAATGACATTCCTTATGACGTATTCCTTATATATATCCACCATTCGCTGTTTTCCTAAA
This sequence comes from Labeo rohita, assembly GCF_022985175.1. Classification (NCBI taxonomy): domain Eukaryota; kingdom Metazoa; phylum Chordata; class Actinopteri; order Cypriniformes; family Cyprinidae; genus Labeo; species Labeo rohita. Next base: position 28,747,476 of record NC_066886.1, on the reverse strand, counting down.
GCCACCGGGTGGTGGTGAGCCCGGGTGCAAGAGGTTTCAGGGTTTCAACATTTCAGAAGTGTCCCAGAAGCGGCTCTCCGTACTGCTTTGCTAGGTCTCCTATGATTTAAATGAATGGCTAGTGCAGTGGCTGCGATATATCTAAATAATCTAATATCTAAGTCGCATAACATTGGTCAATGGGAACACCATCATTTTGCAACAGTTTTCATCAATATTTATAAGTAGCGCAAAGTTTTGCGCAAATCTGTAATGGAAACACACCTAGTGTAGCTTGACTACAAACACTCCATATCTGGTGTAAAAATTATTGCTTTATCACATAAAGGAGATATTTGGGATGCTTTTTTTGGGACGAGTTATATTAAAGTGCAAGTAGCACATGCAGTGGGATTTTGACTTGACCCTACTGGTTTACTGTTTTAAATTAAGACTAGGGCATTGTATGTATAGTATAAAAAAATAAATGTTTCATCTGGTCTCTTTCAGCAATGGGTTGTTTATTAACTTTCATTGTCCTTTTTCCTTTCTAGACCTCACGGATGTACACAGTGCCCCTTTATGAGGATCTGTGCGGAGGAGTGATGAAGTGTTTTGCTGTGGAGGTATTTTATCAAACTCAGGCTCGTTTGCACCCAAATCTACGCAGGACACTTCAGCAGATACTGTTCCAAAGCAGCGCCCTCAACACCAGCACAGCTCCATCTCTACTCACATCACCACCCTCTGCCCCTTCCTCACCCACAGACCCCCCTGCCAACGGGACCATCGCTCTGCGAGATGTCAATGTGTCCGCATGAGATCTGTGGAGTAGCATAAGGTCTGGGGTGACAAGCCAGATGGGCAGGAACAGGACAGTAATTGAACTCCTTGTCTCAGACTGGACCATAGCAATGCATTGTGGGAGGCCAGCGCTGATGGGTGTACACTCTCACCAACACTGGGATGTCTATTTAAAAAGGCAGACACTGATTTTCATAAGCTAAACATAAAGCTGCTCAGGGCTATGGAACAACGTGGAGGACAAATGTTTGCGATGGTTATTATGCCATGACCTGTGTGTGTGTGCGTGTGTGTGTGTGTGCACTTATGGATGGGGGTATGTCCATATCAAGGATACTGGTTGCCATCTGTTAGCCCTTAACTTTTTTGAGCGTGTGGATGTGTGTCTCTGTTTATTTTTGTGGGTGTTTTGCATATGTTCCTCCAGCCTATGCACATCATCTCATATGTTGTGTTTTTGCATCTGTTCTCCAATACAACTGAGATATCAATTGGAGGACTTAACATGATTTCAGAGACTTTTCTTTTGCTAGCTACGCAGATGCGTTCTGTGGAGGACCAATCCCTGACGAATCACCTTCCTGGACAGTGTTTATAACTGGCGTGAATGCACACAGCCTATACTCATTGTGCAAATCTGATCATGGCCTAATGAAGACCCTACAGATTAACACACTCTCAGCCTTTCTGTGATAAATGGATTGTTTCCTTTTTGTTTGAACTGGAATCTGTATTTCTCAAGCTTCTCTTTCCTGGTGCTAACCACTCAGCAGTAAGCCTCAGGTATACCAAGACAGAAGAAGTGGAGCCATGTTAGTGCCTTTCGAACCTTTCAACACTGTGGGTGTTTTCAACACTGCTGTTAAAAACGAACAGCCCGAATTTGTTATTTGAGCCATACTAGGGTGACATTGGTGACTGTTGTCCCACTTACATTATGTGAGAGGTTCTTTTCAGGAATTGAGATGCTGTGGTCTTTTTTTTTTTTTTTTTTTTTTTTTTTTTTTGGAAAACAATGCATTTCTTTCACCCCCTTTTTTATTTTATAATAGGCAAATTTCCCTTCAATTAGTGAATTTTGAAGAGAAGGGAACAGATTATGATTTGTGAGAATGCAGTGAGCGTGGTGGGTGTTCAGGGTGGGGTTATAGGTGGATGGGTCCAAGCTGATCATCAGTGGCCTTAACTACAAGCACAGTGGAAGACAGGTTCAGTTTTACAGGTAATAAAGACATTAGAGAGCACTTTGTTTGTTGTGTCTGAGGTTCCTACCTTGGATTTCACCACCTTGCATATATGACAGACGCTCATTGGCAAGGTTCTCTAACATGTAGGCTCATAGCTTTTGTTGATTGGAGGCTTAAACACTGCACAGCCAACAATAAAAGGGTTGTTTTCCACCCTCATCTAATGCTGTCTACCTTAATGAGTAAATGTGTTACTGATCCTGTCTGTGTGTGCTCTGATATGCGGTTTCAGCCTTGTGAACCCTTTAGGCCATTGTTAGAAATTTTTCTCATGGTTTTTCTATAGCTACAACTTAGCAGCTATGAAACTGAGATGTGATTGTTGTATATGTTAAACTTTTTGGGGATTGAACTTAATTTTATTACAACTACGGAATTAGTAGTTACTATTTCTTTACATTTACAAATGGCATTGTTTAAAAAAAAGGTAACGGCAATTACCATGGTAATGATAGGTAAATCATTGTTTCACATGTGGTTATTATAGACTTAATTATGGTTACTATGCAAAAAGCGTGGTAAATTTAAACCATAAACTTTCACTCTGAGTATCAGAAAATATTTACACACATTTCAATTATGCAATAAAAACGATTGTTTACCTTTTGTCAGAGAGACGGATGGGCCTGTACTTTTGTTCATCCAAACTGGGAGTAAAGGGAGGACTGTTTTACTGTCAAATCTTTCACATCCTTTAGTCTTTGTCAATGTTTGTTCATACCTCAGTCTCTTCAGGATCATTGTCTTTAGCCAACTGTTTATTTAAAGTCACTGGATTGCAAGCTTACGCTAGTGAATTAACTGTAAGATCGTGCCAATTATCAAAGTGGGCGGAGCTATTTGACGTCAGAATGGAACGTGAGTAGACTATAGGCGATATAACAAAATGATTAATGAGATATTTTATATATACAGATGCATCTCAATAAATTAAAATGTCGTGGAAAAGTTAATTTATTTCAGTAATTCAACTCAAATTGTGAAACTTGTGTATTAAATAAATTCAATGCACACAGACTGAAGTAGTTTAAGTCTTTGGTTCTTTTAATTGTGATGATTTTGGCTCACATTTAACAAAAACCCACCAATCTCAACAAATTAGAATACTTCATAAGACCAATAAAAGAAACATTTTTAGTGAATTGTTGGCCTACTGGAAAGTATGTTCATTTACTGTATATGTACTCAATACTTGGTAGGGGATCCTTTTGCTTTAATTACTGCCTCAGTTCAGGCGTGGCATGGAGGTGATCAGTCTGTGGCACTTCTGAGGTGGTATGGAAGCCCAGGTTTCTTTGACAGTGGCCTTCAGCTCATCTGCATTTTTTGGTCTCTTGTTTCTCATTTTCCTCTTGACAGTACACCATAGATTCTCTATGGGGTTCAGGTCTGGTGAGTTTGCTTCCAGTCAAGCACATCAACACCACAGTAATTTAACTAACTTCTGGTGCTTTTTGGCAGTGTGAAATGAAATCAGCATCTTTAAAAAGCTGGTCAGCAGAAGGAAGCATGAAGTTCTCTAAACTTTCTTGGTAAACGGGTGCAGTGACTTTGGTTTTCAAAAAACACAGTGGACAAACACCAGCAGATGACATTGCACCCCAAATCATCACAGACTGTGGAAACTTAACACTGGACTTCAAGCAACTTGGGCTATGAGCTTCTCCACCCTTCCTCCAGACTCTAGGACCTTGGTTTCCAAATGAAATACAAAACTTGACTCATCTGAAAAGAGGACTTTGGACCACTGGGCAACAGTCTTCCAGATTCTTCTCCTTAGCCCAGGTAAGACGCCTCTGACGTTGTCTGTGGTTCAGGAGTGGCTTAACAAGAGGAATACGACAACTGTAGCCAAATTCCTTGAAACGTCTGTATATGTTGGCTCTTGATGCCTTGACCCCAGCCTCAGTCCATTCCTTGTGAAGTTCACCCAAATTCTTGAATCGATTTTGCTTGACAAGCCTCTCAAGGCTGTGGTTCTCTCGGTTGGTTGTGCATCTTTTTCTTTCACACTTTTTCTTTCCACTCAACTTTCTGTTAACGTGCTTGGATGCAGCACTCTGTGAACAGCCAGCTTCTTTGGCAATGAATGTTTGTGGCTTACCCTCCTTGTGAAGGCTGTCAATGATTGTCTTCTGGACAACTGTCAGATCAGCAGTCTTCCACATGATTGTGTCGCCTAGTGAACCAAACTGAGAGACCACTTTGAAGGCTCAGGAAACCTCTGCACATGTTTTGAGTTGATTAGCTGATTGGCACCATATTCTAATTTATTGAGATTGGTGGGTTTTTGTTAAATGTGAGCCAAAATCATCACAATTAAAAGAACTAAAGACTTTTAAACTACTTCAGTCTGCTTGCATTGAATTTATTTAATACATGAGTTTCAGAATTTGAGTTGAATTACTGAAATAAATGATTTTTTCACAACATTCTAATTTATTGAAATGCACCTGTACAACTGAGGTCATAAGTTTACATACACCTTGGAGAATCTACAAAAAACTTGAACAGAATGAAGGTTTACTTTTTTTTTTTTGCCTAAATATCATATTTGTTTTCATTTAGTACTACCCTTTAGAAGTTACAGAAGATACTTAAATGTTTCCCAGAAGACAAATAAGTTAAATTTACCCTGATCTTCGATTTCAAGAAGTTTTCACCCCCCCTGAACGCTGAGCGTTTGAACCTTCTGTAATAGTTGGATCTTAAAATCATACAGTCATTGTTGGAAAGGCTTCAAATACACAAAAATGCTGAAAAAAACAAAAAATTGTTCGATTTTTTCTGAAGAACAGCGGGCAGTTTAACTGTTCAGGACAAACAAGGGACTCATGAACAACTATCACTAAACAAAAAAACACAGCTGTGGATCATTCAGGTAACAACACAGTATTAAGAAGCAAGTGTATGTAAACATTTTTTTTTAATAAATTCAACTATTATTTTCTCTTGTGGACTATATGTAAATGCATTTTATGTGAAATATCTCTTTCAGGTCAATGCTAAATAAAAAAATAACATGCTTTTTGTATGATCCCTCTTATTTTGGTAAAATAATTAACAAGGTGCATGTAAACGTTTGACCTCAACTGTATTTTAAAGATCATAAAAATAGAAAATTAATCAAATAAAATAGCCTAAGTATTAAAAACATTTCGATTCTCTGAGGTAAAATATGACCCGCACAATGCATTGCTTGACACATTTCATGAGATTTACCCCATAAAAGGCATGCCAAGTTTAAAATAGGTTAAAGAAAAACATCCTGATTCATGTTTTCTTATGCACCTCCAGATGTCACCAGAGTTAAACAGCTGTAAACCGTTTCATCCTCTAGAGGGCGGTATCAACGAACTAATCTTTACTCAATGCTCTCTGACCTCCTAAGGTAAGTTACAAAAATGACTTTAAGGTGTAAATTTGTTGGGTTACTACCTCACATCTCGAAAACATTTAAAGACATCGAACATAACTCAACCATCTATTGAGTCAGCACGCAGTCAAAAAAGTCGAGCTGTTTCTATTGATTGATTAATATGCAACTACACGACTGAACGCCGCCTGGCGTAATTGAGATGCGTCTTTCCATTATCCTGAGATCAAAGAAGTGAATGTACAGGCTAGCAGGCTAGTATAATATTTGTATAACTCGTCCTGTAGAGGGAGCGCAGTGGTGAAGCGATAGGAGGGGCTATCTCACATCGGCCGACAGTTGTTTCCAAAGGACAGAGAAGAGGAAAAAGCAACAGTATTCATAGACCGACCTGTACGATTCTTTCGCGTCGTTTTGGAAAGGAAACGCCGAGGACCATCTGTTATACTTATACGTTGTACCATTAGATATATTTGTATTAGATACGAGCGCGAGGATACTCTGTTATTGGGTTTTATTGTCGCTGACTGAAGAGGGAGCGCAGAGGTTGCAACTGAGCGTTCAGCGGTGGAAGCGGGAAGCTCGCGCCGCTGTGGGGCTGATGCGCGCGGCCTGTCCCTCAGCAGCGGCCCGCCATGGCGGAGACCAAGATCATCTATCACCTCGACGAGCAGGAGACTCCCTACCTCATCAAACTACCCATTCCCGCTGAAAACGTCACTCTCGCCGACTTCAAAAATGTCCTCAATAAGCCCAACTACAAATTTTTCTTCAAATCTATGGACGATGATTTCGGGTAAGGCACAATATGCACGTTAAAAGACAATAAAACCCTTTGTATTCGTACCGACCGTTGTTCCTGTCAGACTGACCACTTTTAACGGCTTTATTACGGTGTCATTATTTTATTTTCTCTGTGTATTCGCAAACCTCCCGTCGGTTTCTCTCACACAACCTCAGAAATCTGAGCTTTGCTGTCTATTAGTATTGTTTTCAGGTCATTGTAAACGTTATATGTACAAACAGGTACATATGTACAACCCGTAGTTTCTAGCACATCTACGCCTCTATTGTATAAACGGTGGTCTGTATAATCAGATCTGTGGTCAGTGTGAATGGGAGGAGGCTTTATGTGATTTGAGGTTCAAAGTCTGATGTTATTTATTTATTTATTTGTTTATTTAAAGGAAAAGACCAGCTTTACTTCACTGACAGATCAGGTGTGAAACCGTAAACCAGGCTAAGAGAACGCTTAACATTACAGTGCCCATGTTTCATGTTAAAATAATGACTTACAAGAGCAATAACAAGATGTAATTATACATCATACAGGGTTATGCTCATTGCTAAGTCATTACTTACTCATGTAATTGTACTGTGACGTGAACACTGCGATGTAAAATGTGATTGAATAAGCATATGTCACTTTAGCCAGTGAATCAGAGCTTCCACTTACATGGAAAATCTGGAAATATTTTGGTGTTTTAACTTTGCTTCCCATGGAAAATTCTATTGTGAAGATAATTTCTCCTAGTTATGTTCAGCTCGAAAATATTACGTATATCTGGCCAAACTCAAGACCTGTTAACCATTCAGTCATGGAAATCACCATTTTAAAATGATATTTCCAAGCCTGAGAAACCCGACTCGGAGCTGACCTTGGGTTTGAAATAATCTTACAGACTCTCATCGTATTCAACTACTGACACGCCTTTTGATTTGCACATGATTTGCACACTTAATCAGCTCTACTTTAAACAATAAATCAATTCATTTCTGCATATCTGGCGTAAATCAAGACCTGTTACATATTCAGGGTTCCCACAGTCTTAAAAAATGACCAAAATCCCTCAAAGTTATAGAAAAGTCATGAACCTTTATTTATTAAGACATTTATCAAGTAATGTGCAACTCAAGACAACTGCTACCAAATTGCTCTTTGTGAGTTAAATCTCTATGAGATGATTTATAAAATCATCAAATCATCTAATAACCACTGGCTAGAAAAGCCATGGCAGTTCGTTGGTCAAAATGTGTGGGATCCTGCCAGTGATTATTAACGTGGTCCTGTTTCAGTGCTACTGTGTTTATAAAGCAGCAGGCTGTGTATTTAGATGGAGGAGTTAAAAAATGACTTTGCTCTGTCACCACCCCCAGTAGTGCAGCAGTCATTCCAGTGTTTATGAGCGGTAAAGTGCACTTTAGTGCTGTTGCGCACCTCCCAGCGCATGCGGCTGAGGTCTGGAATGCTGACTTGGAAACACCGGACCACTCGGGAATCATGCTCACTGATCCTCTGAGCAGATTTCCACAGTCACTGTTAAGCCACAAAGAACAGTGTCAAGTTGCGAAATTCAAGTCCATGCGATCTGCTTTTTGTTTGCTTTTCTTGGCATGCCGGTGGTTCTCCTTTAGACGCCAAGCTACACAAACCTCTTCGTGCACACACCACCTGCAAAACAGGACCCTCCTAACACATTTTTTCTGTCCACGTTGCTTGTTTGTATCAGTGTACTGTCCAAACCAGCTCATCAAGGTGAACAGCCAGCCATTGTTCCGTACCCTGTGGCATAATCACTTCCAGACTCTCCGCTGCCATGCCATGATGCAAAACAGGCCCGCTTGATCCATGCCCATTATGCTGCACGTGATTTAGAATCCAAACATTAGCTGAATTTATCTCAGTGACCTGGAACAACAGGCAAACTAGTGAAAGGTTAGTGGGAGTGACAGTAATAAGTTGCGGTTAAATTTTGTACATCACAGCACGTACCGTATGATTACGCTTTAACCTACTGATTGTCAGGTATAACTGGTTTTATTTTTGATTGAAAAAAGTCCGTTTCTTTCACCAGTTATATTCCCACACGTCTCATATAATAAGGCCGTTTAAATCTCAGGATTTGACACATTATGATAATTCACAGATTGCAAGGCATCATGATTTGATTACCCCCACCGCAGCTAGTGTCTGTAAATACACTGAAGAAATAGTTGGTGTAGAAACAATTTTCATTCACAAATTGCTAGTAAATTTCACAATTACAAACAAAAAGCAAGCAACACATTGATTTTTGAAGTATAAAAACTGAAATAGTGTTTTCTTGTAAAAACATACTCCAGTAATCTTTGCAACTTAGAAAAATCGGTAACACTTTACCTTAAGGTTCATTAGTTAACTACACTAGTTAACATGAGCTAAGAATGAGCAATACTTCTACAGCATTTGTTGTCTTATTGTTAATTTCAGCATTTACTAATGCATTATTAAAATCACAAGTTGTGTTTGCTAACATTAGTTAATGCACTATGAACATACATGAGCAAACAAAGAACGACTGTACTTTTATTAACCTAACATTAACAAAGATAAATAGTGTAATAAATGTATTGTTCATTGTTTGTTCATGTTAATACATTAACTAATGTTAACAGTGACACCTTATTGTAAAGTGTTACCGAAAAATGATTGCAGAATCATCGTCTCACCAGCACCAAGGCACACACTTGCTCTTTTTGTGAAGGAATTATAATAAAAATCTAAAACACTAATTTGTTTTAGAATTTGTTTTGATGGGAGCAAGTAACCTGAACAGTTAGAACTGTTAAGCCATGTTATTGTTAAATATTATTACAATAACATTTTAGGGACCCGTTCTCACTATTAACTAGTCGGTTATTATCGTGCATATTACTAGCATATTGGCTGTTTATTAGTACTTATAAAGCACATATTAATGCCTCTTTCTGAAGGACCATATTTTAGACATCTTAAAACCTACCCCATATCTAAACGTATCTGCCTTGCTAACTATTAATAAGCAGGAAATTAGAAGTTTACTGAGGCAAAAGTTGTAGTTTATAGTTAGTTAATAGTGAGAATTGGTCCCTAAACTAAAGTGTGACCATTATTACTCACGTGGTCAAGTGTGTATCTAGATATTTAGATATTTTACATTTTTTACTTGTTTTTATATTTAGAAGGGTTGTGTTGTGTTATGGTGCACGTGAATGTCACCACAAAGTCATAATTACAAGTGGGAAACTGAACTTTCTGAGTTGTGGGCGTGTCATTGAGAAAACATGGCAGACACCATAAATGTAGGTTCTGTATTGACGGTAAATGTACTTTTTTATGTGAATTTAGTCACATGCACAAACTAGTATTGTAAAATTATGATAGAACGTAGGTGCTTCAAGATCTTTTTTTGTCTAAATAGTTCCATAAAGAACCTTTAACATCTGTTTCACAAAAGGTTCTTTGTGGCAAAAGAAGGTTCTTCAGATTATAAAAAGGTAAGAAAGAAATGGTTCTTTAAAGAACCTTTGACTGAATGGTTCTTTGTGGAGCACCTTTATTTTTAAGAGTGTATAGTGAATTGAACTAAAACAAAAATGTGCAATATGATGCACATTCTTTATTGATTGTTTTGTAGAAGCAGAGTTAAAAAATCTTGCAGAATTTTATTGTAGAGAAGCTACTTTGCCATCTTGCTCTAACCGAAGTGACTTAATGCACCTGGCATCGTAATAATGACTTCCAAACTCATAAATATGAACTTAATGACTTGAAGACACCATTAGTCCTACTATAGCATCCAGTTTACTGCTTTTCACTAAGTGAGTTAGATGACTACTGGCCAAACATTATTTCACCTGATTTTTTTTCATGGTGTCTGTTTTCACACACAATCTTAGCTTCCTGCTTTAGTTAGAGGTGTAATATATGGTCATTTGAAGCCAACTGTAAGTCTACTTTTTAACCCTCCATATAATCACACATAGGTATACGTACTTGTCATTATTAACGACATTATACTGGATCGCTGCACTCTGACTTCATTTAATGGCAGGAATGTGGCCTTATGATGTACTGTAGCATGACAGCATGATGAAGCTGAGCTCACTGCAGATGTGTCATCAGTTTCAGGGAAGCAGTCAGACTCAGTTTAATGTACTTGTTCTAATATAACAGAATGAATTACTGCTCAACAAGGTGACATTGGTGAGAAGAGAGATCTTGTCAGGCATACTTGATTAAATGGCTCACTAAGTTTTTGTTCAGAACTTGTGTACATTTAGTTGTGGCAGTCTGAAGGACTGTGCATTGTTTGTGTGTGGTGTGTGTGTGTGTGTGTGTGTTTGTGTCAGCCTCTCTCTTGGGTCTCTCTCATAACAGCTGCAGGGCCAGTAAGGCCATTAGCATCATGATCATCATTATGGTAAAAACACACACACACACACACAGGTTTCACAGACAGATGGAGGCTAGAGAAAAGCCTCTCAGTGGTGAAATGGTAATAAATGGACATGCAGAGGGTTTGAGGTATATTTCGTGAGATCAATCAGGACAAAAGTATGTTCTGCCTATAAGGAAAGTCATTCACTATTTCATTTTTATGTAAAAAAAAAAAAAATGAAACTATGGTTGGATGGTATATCAGTGACACAATAGTATAACAGAGCCCAAGCCTTAAAATACTGGCTGTGTCACAACATTTTTTGGATGCATTGTAGCATTTGGGCCTAACACATATATTTTTGATTGTAAATATTTTATTTTATTCATCATAAGGCTTATTATCATAAGTCTTAATAGAATTGTAGCATGGCTAAATTAATTTTTATTTTAATTGTCTAAAATAAAACAGTACAGAAGTGTAGAAAATGACCATATTTAACAGAATAACCACAAGGCCTGTCAAAATCATGAATTTTGTGCTGATAATTAATTGTAATGCAAGTATTTATTATTAACAATTTATTTATTTATTTATTTATTTTTCTTAGAATAAAATGCCTAATTTCAATGCTTTGAAAGATAATTAATGTATTTATTTATTAATACATATATTTATTTATTTAGTGGTTTTGGTTTTAGTGGTTGAAGTTGTAATTAACTAATAACCCTGATAATGACTCTCTATACCACATCAGAAAAAGACTGATTGCATTTCTTTCTTTTATAGTTTCTTTTCATAGTTTATCAGTATCTGCCATTTTTAAAAACCTATTTGCAGATAAATAATGTAAAAGCATTTGAAGAAAGTTTTTGTCAGAGCCCTTGTTATTCTTAATTTTGACATTAGTTTTCATTTTTACTCCAGACATATAAACTGTAGTGATGTAACGATATCAAAATCTCATGATGATAATATTGTGATATGAAGACCACGATACGATACTTATTGCAATAAAGACAAATAAAAAATAGGGGAAAAAAGACAAAAATGGGTACATTTTAAAGTTAAATTCTTCTATCTAATGCATTTTGAGAGTTCAAAAAACTCTTAACTAAGAAAACTAAAGTCAGAAAAAAGTCTTGATTTGAAAAGTGCATACATTTTGATTTAAACCGCTCGCTGTCAGGAATTCATACTGCACTTTTAAGCTTTTATTTTGACAGAAATGGCAGGAGAGCTTTTATTTTGATGGCAAACTCCAGCTTAAGTGAAAACCGGCTTACAAAAATGCATCTCACTACAAACCTTGTGAAATGCTGTAATCATTTGCTGTGAAAATAAAGCATAACTGGTGGCCGTTGTGTTCTCAAACACGTGCTAAACTGTTATCACACAGTACATGCAATAAACCAGTTGACTGCATTCGTTCACTGTGAACGGAGCCGTTCTGAGGAGTTTCTGAAAACTCCGTATCATGACCTTATTACCTGAACGACGTGTGCACTTCAGTTTGACAGACACTGTGTCAAAGCATAATGGACCAAAACACAACTTTAATGTCCTTTTATCACGATATTGATAATATCATTACATCCGTAATATAGTGGTTCAAAATATCAGTTATTTGTCTACTTGATCTGTAATAATCGGTATCGGCATCAGCCCTGAAAAACACATATCGGTTGACCCCTACTTGCCATGCCATTAAATTGAAATTATTTGCATGACGAAATGCCAAATTTTGGAACTGCATAAAGTTGTTGTGACTGGATCACCATGTTCAGACAATAAATCAATAATTGTGACAGGCATAATATTCACTGACATTTCAAAAACATTTTAAATGTGCAAGGAATCATTAATCTAATTAGTCATTGGGGAAGCAAACACTACAAGGTTTTTGTGCACTGACGGGTAAATGACCCATACATTTTGAAATTATGATGTTAATTATTTTGTCACTGTTGGATTTCAGTTACACACATCATTTCTCCAGTCATATTGTAGTATTCTGCTGACTTTTGTACAGCTGGTACACATACACACATACAGTCCGCTCCCTTTCAGCATACTGCATTTGCCTTTTAAGTGTTTTGGAGATTTGTGGTGGACAGGTTGCGAGTGTCTTACACAGAGATAATGTATGCACAATCAAGGACATAGAGTATTTAACCTCCTTTGATACAGAAATTGAGATTTCCAGTTTCTGAGTGGTCAGTCTGGCAAATGTAAGCAGCAGAGAGCTTTTTACTCACGGGCTGACTTGTTCTCTCTGATGGAAGTGATGTTTTTTTAAAGGAGACTGACCTACTTTCCCTGCTTTATTTTCCTGTCTTGTCCTCTCCCTGGTGCGCGTGTGAGTACAGTTTTTCAAGTGTGTTGGACAATATTAGCGTATTGTATGTGTGGTGATTTCCAGGTTATTAGCATTGTGTGTATTTTGGCTCTCTGTGGATTTCATTGCATCACTGGCTCATTGTCTGGTAGCCTCGTGATTTGGACCGACTGCGTCTCTAAAGACAGGATAGAGCACTTTGGGAGTGCCTACATCTCATTCTTTTTTTATTCTCATCTATTGACCTTTTCTCTTTTCTTCCTTCTCTCTCTCCTCCTCCTCCACATCTTCTTCTGTGGAAGTCAAGGCTTGTTTTCTAGACTAAATCTAATCAACTTGGGCTATGAAGAAGGAAGGCCTCTTCATTAGAGATCAGCTCTGCTTACAAATCAATGGTCCTGTCTACACACATGAGCCATCTGCACACACTGCCCCAATTCCACTGGGTTAGTCTAATGAAGGGTCTGTGTTTGTGTGTGCAAGTATTGGAGCGCTTTCATGCTTTATTGCTAAAGTAGATCGAAAAGAGATGGAGAAATATATAAGACAAAATGTCGGTAAGTGTTTGTTACAAATGAAGGAGATCTTTGGCTGAATCAGTTGGAGTTGCAATTGTAATAAAACAAAGATTTCTTGTCAGGCACGCCAGACTTGGTCACAAGGGACAGTTTGGATGTGGGGAAGGAAGGCAGAGAGCCATGAATCTATCTGTAGATCCTTACAAAGGTGTGGACGTCCATCTGTAATACTCAGCATAGGCTATTTCATTCATTTAAAAGGTTGTTCGTTAAAAAAATATGATGTTCCAAACCTGTATGTGACCCTGGCCCACAAAACCTAGTCATAAGGGTCAAGCATCTGAAAGCTGAATAAATAAGCTTTCCATTGATGTATGGTTAGAATAGGACAATATTTGGCTGGGATACAACTATTTAAATATATCCAGAATCTGAGAGTGCAAAAAAATCTAAATATTGAGAAAATTACCTTAAAGTTATCCAAATGAAGTTCTTAGCAATGCATGTTACTCATCAAAAATCAAGTTTTGATATATTTACGGTAGAAAATTTACAAAATATCTTCATGAAACATGATCTTTACTTAATATCGTAATGATTTTTGGCATAAAAGAAAAATTGATAATTTTGACCCACACAATGTATTGTTGGGCTATTGCTACAAATATGCCTGTGCTACTTAAGACCAGTTTTGTGGTCTGAGATACATGTTTTTAGACAATACACTGTATGTTTTTCAAGCTTTTTAACAGACAGGACAGTAGAGATTGACAGGAATGCATGGGGTGGAGAGTTGGGAATGGGATTGGCAAAGGACCACGATTTGGGATTTGAATTTGGGTCACCAGAGGTGCAGTACTAACTGCTAGGCTATCAGCACCGACAGTACACTGCATATTTAAAAACACGGTAACACTTTATTTTACAGTGTCCTTGTTACATGTTAAAAGTACTATAGTAGTAACAATACATTGTGCATAATTACATGCAATCTACCCTGAAAGTAACCCTTACTCAGTACTTAACTGTATAATTACACTGTAACAAGGACTCCAGAATAAGTGTAACCAAAAACTGTGTAATTACGTACATGCAGTACAGCGTGAGCATAATAAGTTAGTCCTGGATGATATGACCTAAAATCAATGCCTCATGACTGTCAAACATAGATATGTATACGTAGATGCCTCAATAGCAAATCTTTCTATGGGCCGCTATACGTAAGCCGCCCTTCATATCTTAATGGTCAACTTGATGTCATTCACCATAGTAATCAATGAATATTTGAAGATGCCACAATCCTGCACAGCTGATGGTCTATGAACCCATAGTAGGGTTAATGACATCAAGTTGGCCATATCGGCCATAGATATGTATAGATTCCCCATTCGACTGCTCCAGGCACGTAGGCATATCCGCTATCTTGTAGTGGTCAAATAGGGCATCTATACATATCTATGGCCGTCAAATACAAAAGTTGGCATGCCAACCAGCTACTGTAAACAAAAGCTTGCAATTGCCCCGCCTCCTTGGTCTTCTGATTGGTCCACTGTTTTGGAACTGACATCAGTGAGTGGTGCTGCATGTAAAAGTTTAAATTCCGTAAACTTGACACGACATATTAAATGCGCTACTCACGTGCAAAACACTGCAAAAGACGTGAGTGCAACTGTCATACATGTCCATATAGTGTCGACCACACACACAGTAGTATGGGAAAGTATTAACAGGATTTAAAAACTGATGTATCCGGTTAATCGTCTAGCTATACAATAAGTACAACATACCAGACATTTTTTGACGCAAGTGTGAAGTAGGACATCTAATATGAAACCCACTGTGCAAGCTGTTGTTTAAGCATGAGCTATTCAGTCATCTTATTGTAATATACCATATGTGACTTTGGACCACAAAACCATAAGGGTCAATTTTTAAAAGTGAGATTTATACATCAATGAAAAGCTGTATAAAAAGCTTTCCATTGATGTATGGTTTGTTAGGATGGGACAATATTTGGCCGAGGTGCAATTATTTGAATATTGGGAATCTGATGGTGCAAAAAATGTAAAAATATTGAGAAAATCAGCTTTAAATTATCCAAACGAAGTTCTTAGCAATGCATGTTAATAATCATTAATTAAGGTAGTAAATTTACAAAATATCTTCATGGAACAAGATCTTTATTTAATATTCTAATGATTTTTGGCATAAAAGAATGTATTTTTGGCTATTGCTACAAATATACCTGTGCTACTTAAGACTGGTTTTGTGGTCCAGGGTCACATATTACCATGATATACAGTATATACTATAACCATAGTATGAAATGATGATGAAATGTGATGATTTTGCTTATACTGCCATACCCTGCCTCCCCTGTTGCTTTGAGATCTCATTCACACTTTTTTTTTTTAATATTTATAGACCTTTTTCCTGAGTAAATGATGAGCGCCGCCATTACAAATTCTAACTTCTGATTGGATGCTCTTCTCTTCTGGTCTCCATAAGAACCCATTCAAATAGCGCCCATCTGTTTTTAATGTAGATAACGTCAGCAGCTTCGTGTCATCTACATGCTTATTAAACTTTGAGGAGCGAGGCACTGACAAATGACAGTCATTACGACATTGCAAAGTGATGGCGCTATGGAGCCATGTGCTTTTAAAAACATTTTAATAGGTTTAACATTAGATTATCAACTCGGAATATACGCTAATTTGACTAGAAACACTGGACACCGGAAATGCAAAGCATTCTTCAGGTTAAAAGTCAGACTGACTTCGGCGTTCTGGATATACAAAGCTTTCATATGGCTTCAGTAGACTTGAAATATAACTTAAAGTTGTCATGAAATGAAAATTCATCCAATCTATTTTAAAAATGCATTTTATAGACCATATTGCGAACAATTCACCCACATGTTTCAGTTTTTAAAAATGTTTTGATCTTGTAATGTTTCATTTCCAGTGAAACCTGGACTGATGCTTAGAACAAAGTCCAACATCCTGCACTTTTTCTTTTTAAATAAATCTGTTAAACTTGGATGTCAGATTGTTGCAATATGGAAGAAAAGATATCACTACTTCCTACACCCGTTTTTGCTTTTTTTTTTGCATCTTATGATTCAGTACAATATTTTATTTCACTTTTTGCGTTCCACGCAAGAAAGTCACACAGGTTTGCAATGACACAAAGGTGTCTAATTGAAGACAGAATTTTTATTTCTGCCTGAACTGTTGATTCAAGTAAAAATATAACTGAGCAAGATTTCCAAGCTGAGGATTTCAGATGAAACTGCTTTAGGAGAAATGGGACCTCATGCTGCCAAAGGAATGAGGAGAGCAGAGGAGAAGAACAGAATGAGAAAGGAGAAGTAGAGCTGCTCTCTGAGCCTCTTATGTCACCATCCCTGCTGAGTTTTTATTGCATAGCCCAAGCAGGATTAGAGTCTGTGCTGTGGAACAATGTGAAATCCACTCACTAAAAGCAACAGAGTGCTCCTATTGCAATTCACTGAGATCTGTCAATCATCGTGCTCATGCCAAAGTCTACAAACTGTGGGATAAAGTATGCAATAAAGTCCTCTCATCAACTGCTTTTCAAAAGCATTTTTGGCATCATCGATTTAGCACAGAAGAACATTTAGTAGGCTTTGTAATAAACATGCAGCATTCCCAAAGCGTCCACCATTATGACTTCCAAAAACTCAACAGCATCACTTTTCTCTATGCTGTATTACACAAGGAAAACTGCATATAGACAGAAGTATATTGGGACATTGAGTTGGAATGAAATCTTGAGCCTCAGAGGCTCTGACTCATCTCTTGAACAGATGTGAATTCAGCAGATACAGTCACTGTTGAAGGGTTTCATTAGATCAGCTTCATCTGGCAGGAAGAGAAAGAAACAGAGAGAGATAATGCATTGCACAAATAAAGCCCTGAATGTGGATGTCAAAAAGATAAACATCAGATTTTTTTGATAAAATCAGTTTGAATTCATATATAGTAGGGATGGGACAAAAAATCGATTCACCTAACTATCGCGATTTTTTTATTTAGGATTTTAAAATCGATTTTTTTACACCAGAATCGATATTAATTCATATTAAATACATTGCTTTATTTTAGCACTTACTTATAAACGAGGCGGACGAAAGTTACGTCTTTTATTTCAGCAGAGGGCGATGTGTTGTATCGGTTACATGATGTCACATCTCTTACTAGCAAACACGAAAAATTGAAAATGGCGGAAGGAAAGACAGCAAGAGATATACAGCCTGCACCATCACACTTTAAATCCAAAGTCTGGAAACACTTTGGATTTCACAAATTACCAGGGAATGAACAGCTAGACATGTCTAAAGCAGTGTGCAAACTCTGTCGAATACTGGTAACCTACTGTGGTAATACAACTAACAACTAACATGAGCATGCATCTTGCTCGACATCATCCAGAGTTAAACGCCAAGCAACCTGAGAAAGCAGAAGCGTCTGCAAGCCAACGAACTCTAAATGAGACATTGTATAAGTTAGTGGCTGTTTGTTTATGCTGAAATATTTAGTTTGTTATAAACTGAAATAAAACAGGAAAAAATGCTAAAATGTTTTTTTTATTGTGTATATATTGTGTACTATTCACATTTTTCCATATGGTCTAGAGAGAAAAAAACAAAATCGCAACACATTACAATATCGAATCGCAATACTTGTAGAATCGGAATTCTTAAAAAAATCGCAATACATATCGTATCGGCACCCAAGTATCGGAATCGTATCGAATCGGGAGGTAGGTGTATCGTCCCATCCCTAATATATAGGGGAGGAAGTGGTCTGATCAGATCTGAATCTTGTTGAATCTCTGAAATGTTGCCATTTTTATGTACAATATGTAGCCTATCAGATGCTCTGTACAAAGTCCATGAAAATGCCATCTAAAGCTAAGAGTGGCTCGAATGAAAAAAAGACCACAAGATAACATTGTCTGTAGGGGAAACAATGAGCATGTCCTGTGTGCGTTATTGCTGTTGTTCTAACAGCCGCTGTTTCCTCGCCACTGTTTTGGTGTGTGATTAAAGATGGCTGTCTGGTTTTGATTTATATTGCATGAATGCAATCATGATCACTCAATAGATTTGTATTATTAATAGATCACATGGTCTGTTTCTCCAAACCTCACATGCTTTTCCAGCCAGCTGTCTTTCACCCTCTTCCTCTTTGACAAAGGTTTCCATGGTGACAGGAGTCAGAGGGGTCAGCACCTTTTTAAGGAGCAGCTGGGAAGGGGGAAGGACTCGGAGGTTTATTTTATGGGAGACTAAATTAACCTGTGTGCATGTGAGGGGCCATTTATAAATGGAGCTGATCATTGTTGCTTTATTTATTTAAGGGTGTTTGCTAAGTCAAGCCTCTCACTATTATGGCCTTTTGTGACATTATCTAGTAAGCAACTGCCCAGAACACCCTAGCAACTGCTTAGGAATCACCTAGTAATGCCATAGAAATCCCCAGCCAGAACACAATAGCAACTGCTTACGCTAACAACTGCTCAAACACCTTAGCAACCACCTAGCAATGCCATAGCAACCACCAGAACACAATAGCAAATGCTCCGGGAACCAGCCAGAACACAGTTAGCAAAACTGCTTAGCAATACCATAGAAATCACCAGCCAGTACACCATGCCTAGTAATGCTATAGCTACCAGCCTGAATACTATAGCAACCGTATACACTAACAACCAATCAGAACACCGTAGCAACCGTAACACAACCACATAGTGATGCCATAGCAACCACCAGAACAATATTGAAACCTCTTGCGTTAATCATTCAGAACACCTTAGCAACCACTTAGCGATGCCTTAGAAACCACCAGAACACAATAGCAAATTCTAAGCAACCACCCAGAACAATATAACAACTGCTTATGCTGACAACCACACAGAACACCTTAGCAACCTCCTAGCAATGCCATAGCAACCACCAGAATACAATAGCAAATCCATAGCAACCATCTAGAACATCATAGAAACCACTTACGCTAACAACCGCTCAGAACACCTTAGCAACCACCGAGCAATGCCATAGCAACCAGCAGAACACAATAGCAAATGCTCCGGGAACCAGCCAGAGCACAGTTAGCAAAACTACTTAGCAATGCCATAGAAATCACTAGCCAGTACACCATGCCTAGTAATGCTATGGCTACCAGCCTGAATACTATGCCAACCGCATACATTAGCAATCAATCAGAACACCGTAGCAACCGTAATGCAACCACTGAATGATGCCATAGCAGCCACCGAAGCAATATTGCAACCTCTTGCGTTAATCACTCAGAGCACCTTAGCAACCACTTAGCAATGCCTTAGAAACCACCAGAACACAATAGCAAATTCTTAGCAACCACCCAGAACAATATAACAACTGCTTATGCTGACAACCACACAGAACAACTTAGAAACCTACTAGCAATGCCATAGCAACCACCAAAATACAATAGCAAAATCCATAGCAACCAGCTAGAACATCATAGAAACCACTTACGCTAACAACCGCACAGAACACCTTAGCAACCACTAGAGGTGCCATAGTAACTACCACAGCACAATAACAAATCTATAGCAACCAGCTAGAACACCATAGCAACCTTGAGAACACAATAGCAAATCCTTAGCAACCAGCCAGAACGTCAAAGCAACCACTTGCGCTAACAGTCACTCACAACACTTGAGAAACCTACCAGCTTTGACATAACAACCACCAGAACACAATACCACATCCTTAGCAACCGACCACTCAGAACACCTGAGAAACCTCCCAGCGTTGACATAGCAACTACCACACAATAGCAAATCCATAGCAACCAGCTAAAACATCAAAGCAACCATTTGCGATAACAAACACTCAGTACACCTTAGCAACCTCCCAGCGTTGACATAGCAACCACCAGAACACAACAGTAAATCCTTAGCAACCAGCCAGAACAATATAACAACTGCTTATGCTAACAACCATTAAGAACTCCTTAACAACCTCCCAGTGTTGACATAGCAACAACCAGAACACAACAGCAAATCCTTAGCAACTAGCCAGAACAATATAACAACTGCTGCTTATAATTACAACCATTAAGAACACCTTAGCAACCACCTAGCATTGCCATAGCAACCACCAGCATACAATAGCAAATCATAGCTGCCAGCTAGAACATCATGGCAGCCACTATTAATGCCATAGCAACCAACAGACCACAATAGCAAATCCTTAGCAACTAGCTAGAACAATATAGCACCTGTTTGTGTTAACAAGCACTTATCAACCTCCCAGTGATGCCTTAGCAACCAGCCAGAACAATATAACAACTGCTTATGCTAACAACCACTCAGAACAACTTAGCAACTTCAGAGAGATTCCATAGCAACCTTCAGAAAACAATAGCACATCCTTAGCAACCAGCCAGAACAATATAACAACCTTGTATACTAACAACCACTCAGAACACCTTAGTAACTGAGATGCCATAGCAACCTTCATCAAACAATAGCACATCCTCAGCAACCAATCAGAAACATATAGCAACCATATACGCTAACAACCACTTAGTACACCTTAACAATCACCTAGGGATGCCATAGTAACTTCAGAAAACAATAGCAAATCCATAGCAACCAGCTAGAACACCATAGCAACGATTGCACTAACTAACAACCACTCATAACACCTTAGCAACCACTTAGTGCTGCCATAGCAACCACCAGAGCACAATAGCAACTCCATAGCAACCAGCTAGAACACTATAGCAACTCTTTGCTCTAACAACCACTCATAAAACCTTAGAGACCACCTAGCGATGCCATAGCAGTCAACAGAACACAACAGCAACCTAGCAACCACCTAAAACACTATAGCAACCGCACAGAAAAGGCAGAACTCACATTTTCTTCAGTCCAGTTTCTTTGTGGGTTCTCATTATAGTGGCTCTCAAACAAAACCATATAATTGGTTTAAGTGATTAAGCAAAATCAAATTAAAGAGGATTTTGTTATC
Source organism: Labeo rohita (assembly GCF_022985175.1). Classification (NCBI taxonomy): domain Eukaryota; kingdom Metazoa; phylum Chordata; class Actinopteri; order Cypriniformes; family Cyprinidae; genus Labeo; species Labeo rohita. The sequence continues at coordinate 28,725,984 of NC_066886.1, read as the reverse complement.
CGTGACGACAGACCACAGTGCTTTCTTTTATATTTCGATTCTGAAACGTTTTAATAGACCTGTTGTTTCTTTATGTCTCCGCAGGGTGGTGAAGGAGGAGATATCTGATGACAATGCCAAACTACCGTGTTTCAATGGACGTGTTGTGTCATGGGTGAGTTAGTGCTTACACACACACACACACACCCCTCATCTCATCTCTGCTTGTGTTTCATTAACCTCAGAATGTAACAGGGAACTGCGTCTCGACGTTCCCGGTAAAGCTTTGATTAGAAGGCCCAGGTGTGAGGGAGTCTCTGAAGATCAGTCAGTCAGGCGTGAGTGTGTGTTTGGATGCGTTAAATTGAGCGCAAGTGTTTAGCGGTTTGCAAACATCTGCTCCTCCTTCGTCTGTCTTAGAGACACAGGAGAGTATATCGAGAGTGCAAATTCCTAATGGTGTTTTCACGCCCTTGAAGCCCACTGCGGGATGGAGATTCTGCTCAGAGGGTCATTTCCAAAAAACACAAGCATCTGAATCTTCACAAAGAGCCCTTCAACATGGCAATTAGCAGTGTACTTTTATGATGGTCACTTTAAATGTGACATATCATGAAAATCAGACTTTTCCATGTTTAAAGTGGTCTTATTATGCTCTTTTACAAAGTCTTGATTTTGTTTTGAGGGTGTAATAGAACATGCTCTCATGCTTGGTGGTTCAAAAAATGCATTATTGCCTGAAACCAGCTCCAGCATAAGGCTAAAAGCAGCCTAATGTTTTTAATATGACTTAATTTGTTTTTAAAGGAACACACTTTTTTTGAAAATAGGCTCATTTTCCAACTCCCCTAAAGTTAAACAGTTGAGTTTTACCGTTTTCAAATCCATTCAGCCGATCTCCAAGTCTGGCGGTAGCACATTTAGCATAGCTTAGCATAGATCACTGAATCTGATTAGACCGATAGCATCTCGCTCAAAAATGACCGAAGAGTTTCAATATTTTTCCTATTTAAAACTTGACTTTTCTGTAGTTACATCAGGTACTAAGGCCGACGGAAAATGAAAAGTTGTGATTTTCAAGGATGATATGGCTAGGAACTATACTCTCATTTCGGTGTAATAATCAAGGGTGCCGCAGGCGCAATGATATTCTGATGATGATACGCAATGATACTTAACTGTTTAACTCTAGGGGAGTTGAAAATGAGCCTATTTTCAAAAAAAGTGGAGTGTTCACTTAACATGACAGCAATTAAATAAAACATTGTAAGTAGGGATGCACCGAAACGTATCGGCCAAAATGCTTGCGCGTTTTGTCAGTAAAGTCGGTTCTGTAATCAGCGGTAAATGCCATCAGGTGCGTGATTTCACGTTGAGCCGTATATACTACACACAGCCGTTGTTCACTGACGAGCTGCGCAAATCCATGTTCATTATCAGTGTGAATTTGCGCAGCTCGTCAGTGAACAACGGCTGTGTGTAGTATATACGGCTCAACGTGAAATCACGCACCTGATGGCATTTACCGCTGATTACAGAACCGGCTTTACTGACAAAACGCGCAAGCATTTCGGCCGATACGTTTCGGTGCATCCCTAATTGTAAGTTACTAATTATAATGTTTACATTTCCTTAGTTATTCAAAAAGCAGCTACAGAAAAAAACGAGCAAAGAACATTAACATTATCAAAGAACAACGGTCTAGTGCAGGTTTATGCATTTTAAAAAACAGTTGCATTATAAGTGAAGCTATCTACACTGTATAATGAATAAGTCTCTTATCACACACTGCACACACCTGTGGATATGGCCACTAGAGCAGATTGCAACCACTTTTGTAGTCAATACTTGTGTTTATACTAGCTGTGCCTCGGCATGTGTTTTAACCCCTTATAGTGCACACGTCTGTGGTGCATTACAGCTCTGACACAGCCACCGGAGCAGATCGCGGCCACTCTAGTCAATGCTTGCGTTTATATATGCCGCATCACAGCTTATTAAAGCATCCCAGAAGCAGCTCTCTGTGCTGTTTCGCTAAAGTTAGGCTAATCCCCCACCTTGTCCCTACCCACCCCCCAACCATTCAAATTTTTGTAGGTGGGATTTATTTTAATGTTTTTTTAATGGGCTGCATTGTGACATCATAACACCCGGAAAACAACAGAAAGGAGCCGTTTTTAAAAACAAAATACCTCCCTTTGTAGTGGACGTTGAGATTTGTAGATCTTTTTTTATGCCCAAACATACACACCACATACTGACTAAAATTCAGAAAGTGAAAAAGCCTAATAGGACCTTTTTAAGTGCTACAGTCAGGTCCAAAGTGCATCTACCAACCCAGAAAGCGTAAAAGATGACAACCCAGTTACTTTGTTTTAGTAAGCCTTTCTCTGCAAGCTTGTGAAAAAACAAGCCATTCAGAATTTACTCCCCCGTTACGTAGAAAGGGTATCTTATTATATTACCATCTCTTAATCTGCACATTTCCACCCACAGATTTTGTTTTCGCAAGCAACAGCAGTGTACCAGTACTTACGCCATGGCAAAAGTTCAAGCAAAGCATGCTAATTGTTCTGTCACTGGCTAGCACAGAACACTATTTAGATTCCCAGCCTCAGAGGAGACGAGTTTTAATTTGTTTACTGTATATTACACTGCTGCCACACAGATCTAATATAAACGTGATTCTTTCCCAGCTGTTTACCTTCACAGACATAACTGACAGTTTAGGCGCAATAAGACATGAAAGAGAACTTAGTTTAGTACTCACATGCCATGTGACAGCCGTTTTCTGTGCACATGCTTCAAATGTGTGTGCTCAGAAAACCCTGTATCAGAAGTTTTATCTAATATAGCTTTAAAATGCATGATTTCTGCGCTATAGACATGATAATCAAAACCGAACAGATGTTTTTTGGCAGAGTATCTGAGTTACGAGCTGTGAAGGCATAGATCTATTCTAGAAAAGGGAAGCAGGGAGCAGCAGCTTATTTGTATTTATAGGGCTGCCCCCTAATACTTGACTAACCGTTAGTCGTCAAAAAGGGGCTCGACCGACCAAAGTTGTATTAGTTGCTTAGTTGCAGAAAAAAACATCCACAGGGAGTGGCAAAGTCACGCAGTCCATAAAGGGCAGATCGTTAACGGCTGCTCTATGTGATAATAGTACATCGGGCAGGACATCCAAACGCTCACCTATCATTCATCGACCTCAAATATGGCTTATCATCTGAAATATGTAGGTAATAGCATCTTTACTTGGCAGCTCAATCTAATGTTAACCTAGAAAAGGTGCATTATTGAAGTGTCTGTGCAGAGTGTGGAAGCTGAATAGTAGCGTGTCCTGTCATGACAGATGGAGATGCCAGCTCTTAAAATACTCTGTCATTTTTGATCATACAGATAAGAATAATACGTCTTTCAAATCTGTAAAGACTCGTTTATTACGTTTATTTGTGTGCACTCACAAAAACAACGAAACAATTCGCTTTTGTAAAATAATAAGAGCAAACAGGATGCACTTTCTGAATTTTAACATGAAACCCTGTGTACACTTGCCTTACAGACATGAAAAATATATCTATAGAGAGTGAAATGTCTACTTTCACATGAAAACCATATGAAACATGCATGCAGGCATATCCATTACTGCGGAGATGACGAGTCAGTGTCACCGTATTCATCTCTTAAACCGAAAAGTTTTAGATTATCAAAAAATTATTAAAACGTTAATGCAGTCTCCTTGCTGTTTTTCCCAGACACATTCATAATTTTTATAACTGTCGGTGTGCTGTGGCAAGGTTTTTTGTGCTTGAGCACTTATGATGATTGATATGGTTTATTAATAAACGTGCGACTAATAGTCGACTAATGCTTAAAATAAGCGACTGCTAGTCAGCCAGGGGACATACATAAAAACAGCATATTTCTTCTTTCACTCAAAATAGGCATTTTCAAAATGATATAATAAATGATCTGTGGGGTATTTAAAGCTGAAACTTCACAGACACATTCTGGAGACACCTGAGATGTATATTACATCTTATAAAAAGGCCACAACTGTGGTCCGTGGTACCATGCTGATTGAAAATAAAGTCTCAGTGATGCATGTCTTCATATACAGTAGGGTGTGCCAGACACACAGTATGAGACAGTAATACTCACGTGAGACAGTAATACTCACACACGTTTGAGTGGAATCCGTCCAGTGTGTGTTTGGGCCAGATGGAGTTTCTGTTCCCTACTATAGACATCAGGTGGATGTAATTGGGTTTGGCTTTCTTTTTTGGCATTGTGGGGTGTTTGTCTGCTATGTGTTCATGTCAGTGTCGGTTATATACTAATTTCTGTGTTGAGTGACAAATACTTTAGAGATGAGTCTCTTAAACTCAACATGAAATCAAACATGACCCTGTTTACTTTCTGTACACACATTCCAGGTTTTATTGGGTGTGTTCAATATGGTTTTGACTCTTTAAGGAGTTATAAACCCATTCTGTACATACATATTTTGGTTGTTTACAGGAGCCTTGTGAAAAAGAAGTGCACTTAATTGTATTGAATAAACGTTTGTAGTGTACTTCAAATCTTAGAAGTATATTTTTAAAAAATACACTTGTAAATATTGATGCAAAAGACCACTTAAATGTTCTTAGAGAAAGTTCACATTTATAAGATCTTTTACTTTAAAGTGCATTTTAAATCATTTTAATAATTCTTTTTTTTTTTTTTTAATTTTGATGTGTTGACTAACATACTACAGTACATGTAAAGTATGTTATTCAGTATTTTATATAAAGATAATGTATTTTGCACATACATAAACTGGAACGTCATCATTACAAATGTGTAATTACAAATACATTTAAAAACATGAAATATATAGTATATTGTAGTTAACATAAATGTTTGTATGAAATTACATGTAAAGATGTACTTAAGTCCTACTTAAGAGAATTAAAAAGCACTCTTTATTTTAAACTATTGGATTTAATATGTACACTGTAAAAAATAAATAGTTGAGAAAACTTTAAAAAATAAGGCAACTTGATGCAGTAATACTTTTGAGTTCTCTCAACAAGTTTTTTAGTTTTTCTCCAGTAAGATACTTTGTTTAGCCAACATAAGTTTGTTTGTTCATGCAATGCCGATTGCAGTGCTAACAGAAAGTCTTGTCACAGCAACTGAAACAACAAATACTGTCATTGAGATAATTTATTTTTTTATATATCAATTTTTTGTTTATTTACAAATGACCAACAGTGAATTGTTAGAGGAATCTCAATGGATAACTTAGTCTAATATGCAGACAACATTGTCTTTGTTTGTAAAACATCTTACAAGACTAAGATATCCAACAAACAGATATAAGTGGTTGAACCCTAGGTCTCAAAACTAGACATACAAACCTCAAGAACGGTTGGAATCAACAAATGTTAAAAAGATGAGCTCTTTACATCACAGTGCAACAAATAACTAACAAAAATGACAAAACAACAAAAAGTTTAAGTCAGCAAACAGCAAAACAATAATCCTATAACAGTAACTACATAATTTATCAATGCTGCAATGCATCCCGGGAACTCACAAAGCCTTAAAAACTATGTTTGTTTACTGTCTGGGGCAATTTTGTTGGTCTGACAAGGGTTTTTATGTCGTTTCAAGAAATAAGCATTTTTTAGTATTGGAGACTCAAAATGTTTCGTAAACAGGAAAATATGCATTTGCATTTTTTACAGTGTAGTTTCTTCACGCAAGAAACGTTGACCTGTACACACCTACACACACACTGACTCACACCTGGTTGCACAATTTCAATGCACTTACGTTCCGCTGTATAATTTACAGATAAATGCACATAAGTATGCACACTCTCGCATTTCCTATTATTTTTACATTTACATATTTCTGCATAGTCTGTCAGACTTGAGTCATCTCCCTCTGACTGACTCTCGTCCAAACACACACACTATTTTATTCAGCCAAGAGAAACACAAACTATTTCTTCACATGGATTTAAGCACACATACGCACACAGAGAGGCTACATAGCCAGATTCCTGTCTCTTAAATCTCCCGTTTCATGGAGAAACACAAGGTGTGCTCTTTATCGCAGCTTTGCTCCCTGCCATCTTCAGATGCGCTTTTCCAATGCAGCGGCCAGGAGAGGCAGGAACCTGGGGCTAGGGAAATATGCACGTCCTCTTACTGCCCCCGTTTCAGATTCACACCAGCAGCTTTCCCATGCAGAGCTGAGCCTGTGGAAGCTTTCGGGCAGGGAGGGACTTGGCTCTGTCCGTCAAAGAACTCACTGGCTTTGAAAAAGCATTGCAAGTGTGCTGGAGGTCCATCTAGTGGCCAGAGCAGTACTGCGACACTTTCCACACCTGGTGTCTAGTATTAGCAGTTTACTGCTGTAAAACACATAATTTGATTTCATTTTTGGCATCCGTCTGTTAGAATTAGATCAGGTGTCATTCCATTTGTGTCTGCCAACAGGAAATTCTAAAATGTATTAACCTTTGCTGCCAGAAAGCAAGTTATTGAGGCAGATTAGTGATCGAGCCCCCCTTGGTTAAGAAATGGCATAAGGCGATATTTGCTTTGGTTTCATTTAAACTCCTAACATGTAAAAAATAAGATATGGACACCCTTTTTGGACTACCCTGGTCCACATTTCTCTCTCAAATGCATAAATGTAACAAACTAACTAATAAAATAAATGTGAAGCATATTTGTCATACAAAAAAGATAAAAAATCATGGCATAGTTTATGTCTTTGCATCTATTTGATTTTATTTAAGCAATCATATTTTTGCTTAAACACATTTACTGTAATTGCGTAGAATCAGCATAAATTTGTTCATCATGCAAACAATTGCATTTATGCAGTTAAACAGTACGAACATGGTTAAATATGGTTAGCTGTGGAACAAGCAATATTCAGTTAGTTAAAATGTATAAGATTTGAACAGAGTAGATTTATTGATGATAGATACATAAACTTTGTTATTGGGTATTTAAAACACATTCAGTTTATTGGTACTATTCCAGAAATCTTACCTGTTTCTTAACTGTTTCCTTTATGTATGACTGCAAAATATGACAAATATGTATTTTTTGTTTATGTAAATAAAAAAAAGCAATACAAATACTTAAACATCTTAAATTAGGCCTAAATCTTTTGCATTTTACTCCTTTTTATGATTTTAGGAGTATCCTAAAAATGTTTATTTATTTATGTGGTTTTTTTATTTATTTCTTTTATTTGAGCTGTTCTTTTAGATTTTTCATGTAGCTTTTTTTGGAAAATAATGTTTTAAAAAAATAAAACTATCACCCAAAATGAAGTATCACCCAAGGTGTAATAAGCCAAAATGTCTGCTTATTCTCTGAGTGTTGCTGTGCTCTTAAAGCACATGTTGTGTTGGTTGTGATTGGATTATCTAAGTGAAGTCACAGGGTGGCTGAAAAACACTCCTGAAATACCTCGTCCATAATGAGAAGATTCAATCAGACAGATTTAGGGTGGTGTTGGTACTCCAATGCAGCACATTGTGGCCAGCGTCGCAGGACGTATCAGAGCGGATGTGGTCGTATAAGAGGCTCTCTGTTTCTCCAGCAGGCATGTGAATGCTCTCTTCTCCAAGTGGATCCTAATGATCATTATTACAGGGTTCATGGCATTCTGATTCATTTATTCCCCTCATAAACTATAACATGGCCCCTGTGCCCTCAGATCTCAGTTGGTTTTACAACATGGAGAAAACTAAACAGACAGTACACGTTTGAATGAGGTTTAATGCAAATTCAACTATATCAGCACAACATTTAACTGTTTGTAAAGACACAAAACTGAAATGTCACATACTACTGTTCAAAAGAATAGAGTCTGGTTTTTTTTTTTGGAAAGAAATGAATACTTCTATTAAGCAAGGATGCATTAAAGTGCACCTATTATGCCCCTTTTTACAAAATGTGGTGTATTGTAAGTCTCAGGTGTCCCCAGAATGTGTCTGTGAGGTTTCAGGTCAAAACACCCCATAGAACATTTATTATATCATTTTAAAAATGCCTATTTTGAATGGAAGCAGAAACAGATGCACATTTATATGCATGTCTCTTTAAATGCAAATGAGCTGCTGCTCCCTGCCCATTTTTCAGAATAGGGCTGTGCCTTTACAGCTTGTACTTCTAAAACTCTGATAAAAAACATCTGTTTGGTTTTGATTATCATGTCTATCACACTGAAATCATGTTTTAAAGACATCAGTTTAAACTTCCAATATACGGTTTTCTGAAAACAGAAAGTGACTGTCACATGGCATGTGAGTACTAAATAAAGTTCTGTATTTAACACACAGGTTTATGTTAAAATCACGCATAAGTTACAAAAACACAGTCTTTGAAGTTAAACAGCTGGGAAAGAAATCATATGTTTATATTAGATCTGTGTATTAAGTGGCAGCAGCGTAATGTATAGTACCTATACTGCAGTCTACACTGTTAATATGACCCAAACAATAAAATAAATGCAAAAAATCACTTTGGACTGAATAACATCTGTAGCATTAAAGGGTTCATCGGATGCAAAGTTCACTTTTACATGTTGTTTGAACATGAATGAGTGTTGGCAGTGTATGTACACATCTACCCTAAAATTATACAAATCCACCCAGTGTAAAAATAATTTGTCTTTTTCAAATCAAGCCATTCTCAGCTTCTTGTCTGTGTGAGGTCACACCAACAGAGGCCACTCCCACAATAGATTGATTGACATGACCGTCTTACCTTAGACCTGCCCTGATGAGCTGTAACAGTCCGATCGCTATTGTTTCGATGCCAAAGCAGGGACATAGACAACAATGGCTCCTAGGCGATTGAGGTGTTGTGTTGCTGGATGTAATAATGAACATAGTGGTCATCATTTACTCCCGACATCTGAGCTGCTGAAGACACAGTGGATTACATTTGTTTGTGAAGGGAATGCGCCTCCCGATCTACATATATGTGTCTATGTTCACGCAAATCATTCTTGATCCAGCTTCACCTACAGCAGAAGTGAGTAGGGTGTTTTTTTAAATCTTTGCAATCGCCTTTCCTAATAACGTGCTAGTTAGCAGGTTTCGTAGCTAAATGCGAGAGAGACGGGAGGCGGGGTGAGCAGAGCTCATTTGCATTTAAAGGAACATCCAACAGAATGGGTTGATTTTTGCAGAGCTGATTATGACAAGGTAAAAAGGGTTTTGTTTTACACAACCACTGAGAATTTTTAACCAAAGCATGTTATAGACTTTTCATTAAGACCCTGAAGAATCATATCAACTTGTGGAAAATGGGCATCTGATGACCCCTTTAATAAGAAGACATTTCTTACTTGAATGCTGCTTTTAAATGCTCTGGCGTAAAGATCAACATAGTGGATTGTGTGCGGCTCACTCAGGGTGGTGTCTCGGCTAATACGGCAGTGTCAGTCATGGTCGTGGGCGGGGCTTGTAAAATGTGATGTCACGTTTTACAGATTCTGTGATTGCTCTGAGACACTGCTTATGATTTATAGGGATGAAAAAGGGAATGGGTGGATTTTTATCATTATAGGGTGGTTGTGTACATACACTGCCAAAACACAGTTATGTTCAAACAATATGTAAAAGTTAATTTTCCATTTAAACTGATCAAAAATCACAGTAAGGACATGTGTAATGTTACAAAGAAAAGTTCAAATTAATGCTGTTCTTAACTTTCTATTCATCAAAGAATCCTGAAAAATAAAATGTCACAAAATCAGTATCAGCACAACTGTTTTCAACATTGCTAATAATGAAATAAAGTAAAAATGTTTCTTGAGCAGCAAATCAGCATATTAGAATGGTTTCTGAAGGATCATGTGACACTGAAGAATGGAGTAATGATGATGAAAATTCAAATGAGTAAATAACATTTTAAAATATATTCAAATAGAAAACAGCTATTTTGAATTTTAATATTTTGCAATATTACTGTATTTCTAATTAAATAAATGCAGCTTTGATGAGCAACATTTTTTTTTCAAAAAACAATAATAAATCTTACAGACCCCAAACCTTTGAACCTTTGAACAGTTCTGTACTGTATAATCTGCTATGTCAGCATGAAACATGAGACATTATTGACCATGTCACAGATGCTCTAGATGAAGCTAAACTTTGCTGTAGATAAGCTAATTTCATTGTTTCTGTCTGTGTGTCTCTGTACAGCTTGTGTCTGCAGACGGCTCTCATGGCTCTGACGGTGGTTCTGTGTGCGCAGACTCTCAGGCCGATCTGCCGCCCCCGCTGGAGAGGACAGGAGGCATCGGAGACTCCAGACCCCCTTCCTTCCAGTCAGTAACCCCACAGCTGTCCCGTACTGTCTCTTTCTGTGTGTCTAAATGTGTGTGTGTGTATGTGTGTGCGTGAGTGAATGTATTTATTTACCAAAATAATGCATACTCAGTCAATATTAGAAGTGATGCACCAAAATGATTTTTTTAAAATTAATTAAATTAATTCATTCATTCATTCAAATCAAAACTGTAAATAATGTTTATGCAATAATCAATTGTTTACATTTATTTGAACATTCAAATAAAAACTTTGTTGTTTACAAACATTTAAATTTCACATAAAGCAGTATTTTATTTTTATATCACAATTAATCGCATACAAAATAAAAGTTAGAATTTTCCATAATATAGGTGTGTGTACTGTGTGTAATTATTATGTATATATAAATATACACTCATGTATATATTTAAGAAATATTTACAAGTATATGTATTTATTATATTATTTTTATAATTTATATTATATATAAATAAAACTATTTTGTACAAAAATACATATTTCTCTTAAATATATACAATATAATACATTGTGTTAAATATATACAATTTGTGTGTAATTATACATACATAATAATTACACACAGTACTCGCACATACAGTGGGTACGGAAAGTATTCAGACCCCCTTAAATTTTTCGCTCTTTGTTATATTGCAGCCATTTGCTAAAATCATTTAAGTTCTTTTTTTTTTCCCTCATTAATGTACACACAGCACCCCATATTGACAGAAAAAACACAGAATTGTTGACATTTTTGCAGATTTATTAAAAAAGAAAAACTGAAATATCACATGGTCCTAAATATTCAGACCCTTTGCTGTGACACTCATATATTTAACTCAGGTGCTGTCCATTTCTTCTGATCATCCTTGAGATGGTTCTACACCTTCATTTGAGTCCAGCTGTGTTTGATTATACTGATTGGACTTGATTAGGAAAGCCACACACCTGTCTATATAAGACCTTACAGCTCACAGTGCATGTCAGAGCAAATGAGAATCATGAGGTCAAAGGAACTGCCTGAAGAGCTCAGAGACAGAATTGTGGCAAGGCACAGATCTGGCCAAGGTTACAAAAAAATTTCTGCTGCACTTAAGGTTCCTGAGAGCACAGTGGCCTCCATAATCCTTAAATGGAAGACGTTTGGGACGACCAGAACCCTTCCTAGAGCTGGCCGTCTGGCCAAACTGAGCTATCGGGGGAGAAGAGCCTTGGTGAGAGAGGTAAAGAAGAACCCAAAGATCACTGTGGCTGAGCTCCAGAGATGCAGTCGGGAGATGGGAGAAAGTTGTAGAAAGTCAACCATCACTGCAGCCCTCCACCAGTCGGGGCTTTATGGCAGAGTGGCCCGACGGAAGCCTCTCCTCAGTGCAAGACACATGAAAGCCCGCATGGAGTTTGCTAAAAAACACCTGAAGGACTCCAAGATGGTGAGAAATAAGATTCTCTGGTCTGATGAGACCAAGATAGAACTTTTTGGCCTTAATTCTAAGCGTTTAATTCTAAGCGAATACAGTCCCAACAGTGAAGCATGGTGGTGGCAGCATCATGCTGTGGGGGTGTTTTTCAGCTGCAGGGACAGGACGACTGGTTGCAATCGAGGGAAAGATGAACGCGGCCAAGTACAGGCATATCCTGGACGAAAACCTTCTCCAGAGTGCTCAGGACCTCAGACTGGGCCGAAGGTTTACCTTCCAACAAGACAATGACCCTAAGCACACAGCTAAAATAACGAAGGAGTGGCTTCACAACAACTCCGTGACTGTTCTTGAATGGCCCAGCCAGAGCCCTGACTTAAACCCAATTGAGCATCTCTGGAGAGACCTAAAAATGGCTGTCCACCAACGTTTACCATCCAACCTGACAGAACTGGAGAGGATCTGCAAGGAGGAATTGCAGAGAATCCCCAAATCCAGGTGTGAAAAACTTGTTGCATCTTTCCCAAAAAGACTCATGGCTGTATTAGATCAAAAGGGTGCTTCTACTAAATACTGAGCAAAGGGTCTGAATACTTAGGACCATATGATATTTCAGTTTTTCTTTTTTAATAAATCTGCAAAAATGTCAACAATTTTGTGTTTTTCTGTCAATATGGGGTGCCGTGTGTACATTAATGAGGAAAAAAAATGAACCTAAATGATTTTAGCAAATGGCTGCAATATAACAAAGAGTGAAAAATTTAAGGGGGTCTGAATACTTTCCGTACCCACTGTATATTTAGGCAACTGAAACTTTTATTTTGTATTTGTTTGACAGCCCTAATATATATATATATATATATATATATATATATATATATATATATATATATTTTTTTTTTTTTCCTTGCCAAAATTTCGGTGCATCATTTGACAGTCTTTCATTGTTGAGGCAGGTAGTCACACCTCAATGACAACACTGGTTGAGCCAGACATTTCAGACCTACAGTTTTTACACCATATGGCTTAGTTGTTGTTGTCTTTGCATATTAAACTTGTATAGAAAAAAGTATTTTAGCAGGGAACAATTAAGCAATATAAATGTAACAATAACTTCAAACAACAAAACAACACATTAAACAATAAAAACTTTAAGAAAGGACACAGTTTGCTAAATATCATGTGTGACCTTGTCAGATACACACTCTCTGCAGGTGGTTAGAGGCCGGAAGCGCTCGTGTTGACACAAACTCATTACCCTTCGGTCTCAAAGGCCCAGGTTTCCTCTAACGTGAACTAATCAGAGCCCTAACTCAGAGAGCGCTAGCACGTCAATACCCTTAATGACATCTGCCTGATCACAGGGTGTGTTAAGAGGAGCTGTGCGAGTCTCAGATCCGTGCATTTAAATTTTCCAATAAGCCCAAGACCCCATTACTTGTAAATCTAATCAACTCTACAGGCCCTCATAGAAAGACACGCTCATCGATTTAGATCGATGTTTTACCTACAAAGGCATTGATTGCTTTAAGTGCTCATTTTGATGGGAATGTGGAAATGGTTAAGTAAAAGAAAGACCCGATGGGGGTGAAGCGTTATTAGGTCTGAACAGCTAATTAAAATACAGCCTTTATCAAATTTCAAAAGCGGCATTTTGTTTTGTCTTTTTTCTGTATGGTGTGTTATGATTCATTGTTAGTCTTTTTAAACATAATTCATTCTTAGTTGTTTATATCATGTACTACAAGAATGTCATATACTTCTTTTACTTCAAATCAACCATTGTGAAAAAGTGTGCTTAATTGGATTGAATGTGCACTTGTACTTGCAGATAATAGAATATTAGTGATATTAAAGGACACTTAAGTGCACTTACAGAGAGACACTTTCATGATTGTTTCTTAACACACTTTTAAAAAGTGCACTTTGTGTAATGTCAAATTAAAAATCTTACTTTAAAGTGCATTTCAGATGTCTTGCTTTAAAGAGGTACGCTTATTTTTTTAATGTGTTGACTAACATACTAAAACACATGTAAGGTAATTGATTATAATTTTAACTGTAGTGTATTATTTGATATTACTTTATGCTAATATATTTTAATGTTAACTTAAAATATATTAAAATATATCCCTACACTGTAAAAAACAATTTGCTGAGTCAACTTAAAATAATTTGTAACCTGGCTGCCTTATTAAAATTTTAAGTTCAGTCAACTCAAAAAAAGTTTATTCAACTTGAAATGTTAAATTATACTAAGTGACAACTTGGAAGATTTTTGATTTGAATCAACTTAAAATTTTAAGGCAGCTGGGTTACTTACCTATCTGTTAAATTTAGCAAACACAAATATTTAAGTTAAGTACTTAGTACAACTTAACATTTCAAGTTGACTAAACTTATTTTAGTTGACTAAACTTAAAATTTTAAGGCAGCAGGGTAACAAATTATTTTAAGCTGACTCAACAAATTGTTTTTTATTTTTTACAGTGTAGTGAAAAATAAATATATTAAAATGTATTTAAATACATTTATTTCATCCTAAGTATGCTAGAAATGCATTTACATATAATGTACTTAATAAAAACACCCTGCAATTGTACTTTTAGTATACTAAACTGGCATATTTAAAGTCTGCTAAATTGGAACAAGTAATTTTGTACTTTAGTAGTGCTGAAGTCCAACTAAAGATATATTTAAGTATATCTGATTGTGCTAAAGTGGAACTATTGCAAGTATACTTTAGGTACACTTTAAATATTTTGCATTTAAAGACCGATATTATTTAAAGATCATACAGTCCTCATCAGTATTGACATTAGAATATATTTTAGGCTTAGTATAAAGAAATGTGCATTGTGCACAAGTAGTACTCCAAAAAAAAGTTTAATTACAATTTTTATATCAATAAGTCTCAAGCGATATGTCAGTAATTATGTTAATAGACTTGAACTATACTTAATATAAAATAAATGCATTTTAAAATTACTTTTTACTAGGGATGGCATAAAGGTTTCAATAGAAATGACATAAAAATTTTAGTTTACAATAAATGCTTGTCAGTGCATTCAACAATACACTTTAACGATATTTCAAAGACATTTAAAGTAATTGTTAAATTACATATAAAGATGTACTTAAAGTCCTACTTAAGTGGGTCAACAAAAGCACTCTTAAGTTCAAGTTTAATATACATGCATTTCATGCATTTAATATATATTTTATATAAACTGAATTTAAATTCAATTAATAGGCATTTAAGTGTACAAAAACATTGCATTCTGTTCACACTCAAGTGTTTTCTTTTAGAGAATATTATTTTTTTTTATAAATACTGTTTAAAAGTTTGCTAAAGCATACATTTTCACAAGAAGTACTGTTTGATTTTAATGATGCGTTATGATTCACAGCTTTTTTCTTTACTGATTTTTAAAAAAAAATCTCTATGGAGAACATGAATGGTAAAATACTTTTGAAACCATGGCCGGTGAAAAAGGGCGAAACCGTTGCGCTCTATTGGGACGTTAAATGTTTATAATTTCACAGTTCAAATTTGACACGCAGTGTTTGTCAAAATAATACCAAAATGATTTATTTTTACAAAACTGTACAGCCCTTATGTAGGTTTTGATATTTTTTATTTTCTTGTCTATATCAGTGCGTGTCCCTCCAGGTTTATGGTTTTCCCACAGGTCTGTTTGTGGCATTGTTGGTCAGTGGGTCTCTTTATCTGCGTGTAACCACATGTGTGTGCATACTTGTTTGTCGTGCTGGTGTTTCCTGTCTGTGTGTGTGTGTTTCCTGTTCTGTCTGTCAGGCAGCATGACTCCCCTCTGTGTGACTGTGTTTGTGTGCAGGTTAATTATTCATGCACTGAACACAGGCCAAAACGGTTAAGAGAAATACAGCAGAAACCTGTGAGCGCCCTCTGCTGCTGATCCTCAGTACAATTGAAGTTTAAACTCATTTGTACACTGTACTTTGCCCCCAGCACACACACAGGATCAGCTGTTGTTTATGCTGCTTTCATATCACTTCAGGGCATTTTCTTTGAACCACAACTTTCTGAGTTGCAAACTGTTATTAGTCATAATTAGGTTTTAATTGTGAACGATTACTGTAAACTTTAGTTTATACACATTTTGTGTACTATTGATGAAATACCAGCACTTAGATAGAAGCCTATGCGTAGTAGCCAGAAAGAAATGCTAATTTTAAAGAAAAGCGTCGGATGTACTTAAAGGCTTTTGCATTTGAACTCTTCATATATATATATATATATATATAATATTATAAAAATGTGTGTGTGTGTTTATGGAAAATTCATTTCCAAAAACAGATAACTCAGTTTTTGCAAATAAACTCTTCATATATATATATATATATATATATATATATATTAAAAACATCTGTTTTATCTAGTACTTTAGCTTAAAAAAAAAAAAAAAAAAAATTCAAATATATTTTGTCCTCTATATGTTGATATATTGCAGTCCAAGAAAATTAATTTCACATTTAAAGGAAAACTTTTTCTTTTATTTGAAAAAAAATAATCATAAACATACTTTACAGTGTTCCAAAGAAAATTACAATATTACAATATACACTACCGTTCAAAAGTTTGGGGTCAGTACATTTTTATTGTTTCTTTTTTTTTTTTTTTTTAGGAAATTAATACTTTTATTCACCAAGGATGTATTAAGTTAATAATTAAAAGTTTATTAAAAGTTAATAATAAATAATTTACATTGTTATAAAATATGTATATTTTGAATAAACACTGTACTTTTTAAACTTGTTATTCATGAAAGAATCCTGAAAAAAAAAAAATCACAGGTTCCAAAAAATATTAGGCAGCACAACTGTTGATATTATCCAACATTGATCATTCTAATAATAAATCCGCATATTAGAATGATTTCTGAAGGATCATGTGACACTTAAGACTGGAGTAACAGCTGATAAAAATTCAGCTTTTCATCACAGGAATAAATTTTAAAGTATGTTAAAATAAAAAAACATTATTTTATATTGTAAAAACATTTTGCAATATTACTGTTTTTTTACTGTTTACTGTTTCTATATTTTTAATCAAATAAATGCAGCCTTGATGAGCATAAGAGACTTCTTTAAAGGCTATTACAAGTCTTACTGACCCCAAACTTTTGAACGGTAGTGTATAAAAAAATATTAATTATTAAATCATTATAAACATAGTTTTTATCTCTAGTAGGCTATTCCATCCACATTTGCATTTATCCTAAAAATGTATTTATTCATATTATTCATTTATTTATTTATTTATTTTATTATTATTATTATTTATTTTTTTAATCCAAAATACATTTTGTAAAATATTTAGGTATGTGAAGGCTGAAACTAAATTTATTTCAAATATATATTTCATATATACATAATAAACATAAACAATAAAAATAATAAACATATATTTAGCATCTATTTAACGTATATTTTGGCCATACTGCAGATCATCACAATTATTTTGTTTAATTATATAGAATAGGTTGAATGTTGAGTTGATAAAATGTCTGTAACATGACACTCCTTCACAGTCGAATGATTTACAAATGCTTAACGAATCAATTAGCAAATGAATCATTAAGCAGAACCTGTTTAGAAATGTTTTCGCTCACACTTCATCTGTCACTAATTGACTGGCTTTAAACAGCCTTCGTGTATGTGGCACGTGTCGCTCAGGTGCATCTTAGTCACCATCTGTCTTCTGAACACTCATCCTTCATCACTGTGTCTTCCTCTCTGGTCCAGTGCGAATGCTGCGGGGAGTCAGGATGACCTGGGCAATGATACCGAACCTGAGGTGGGTCCATCGGTGAGAAGAGACCGAGACAGAGAGAGAGTCAGAGACAGAGACAGAGAGAGGGAGAGGGAGAGGCCTCGTAGGAAAGACACACATGACCATGGTGAGTTTACCTATAAGTCAGTCTTGGCTAATGATTAGGGAACACACAGGCTTGCTTAATGGGTGTTGTCTGCTGCAGGAGGCCGGTTGAACGGTCACTCGCGGCCGGAGCGCAGACCGGAGGTCGCTGGGTATGAGAGCTCGTCCACGCTGATGAGCAGTGAGTTGGACACCACCAGCTTCTTCGACTCAGAGGAGGAGGACTCTGCTAGCAGGTGAGTTATGCTCATACAGACTTATTTAATGTAAAACAACGATTTCTTGCTTTTTTTTAAATAGATGTCCGATGACAGGCTTATTCTAATGGGATTATTTTAACAGAAATAAACATGACAACAGCCAGTCAGTACATGTCACTAGTACACCTGTGTAGTTTTATCTGCTACAGTTAAGGTCAAAAGTTTACATTCCCCTTTCGGAATCATTAAAAATGTTAATTATTTTACAAAATACAGAATGCATACAAATTGTTACTGTGATTCTGAGATCCATCTTTTCACACTGAGGACAACTGAGGGACTCATATGCAACTATTACAGAAGGTTCAAATGCTCACTGATGCCCCAGTGAAAACTTTTGAAAACTTTTGAATTTTTCTTATTTTGCCTAAATGTCATATATTTTTTTAATTTAGTACTGCCCTTCAGAAGCTACAGAAGATATTTACATGTTTCCCAGAAGACAAAATAAGTTAAATTTACCCTGATCTTCAAATTAAAAAAGTTTTCACCCCCCCAGCTCTTAATGCATGGTTTTTCCTTCTGGAACATCAGTGAGTGTTTGAACCTTCTGTCGTAGTTGCATATGGATCTCAAAATCATGCAGTCATTGTTGGAAAGGGTCCAAATACACAAAAATCCTGGAAAACCAAAGAATCTGTGGGACCTGAAGGATTTTTCTGAAGAACAGCGGGCAGTTTAACTGTTCAGGACAAACAAGGGACTCATGAACAACTACCACTAAACAAAAAAACACATCTGTGGATAATTCAGGTAACAACACAGTATTAAGAATCAAGTGTATGTAAACTTTTGAGTCGTTTTATAAATTCAATTATTATTTTCTCTTGTGGACTATATGTAAACGTCTTTATGTGAAATATCTTATCCAGGTCAGTACTAAATAAAAAATAACATGCATTTTGTATGATCCCTTTTATTTTGGTAATAATTGACATTTTTAGTAATTCTGAAAGGGGGGTGTAAACTTTTGACCTCAACAAACTCAAACACGTGTAACGCTCACAGTGTTATGAGTTTCTGAATAAATAAATGAATGTACATAATCTTAAGCCCTGAGAGTCACTTCATTTTTAGTTTCATTTGACGGAAAAATTACTATCAAATACAAACTGAAACGCAAAGATCTTAATGAAAAACCAACAAAACTTAAAGTTTGGTTTAACTTGTAGAAATTATGACAGAGATATATAACAATCGTATGTATGTACTTCTTAAAGTATTATTATTATTATTATTTTTAAAGAATTTCATGCAAGATGTCTTTTCGTTCATGTTTAAATTTAGACAGTTCTGTTTGCGTTATCTTATATGACAAAAAAAGCAATGTTTTGTTGTAAATTAGTTGTTATATTGTTCTTTATTTTCATTTAAGTACATTGCAAAAGATTTATTACATTTTTAACGTTTCATTAATTCATTTCATTACACATCATTTTTTGCTGATACTTTGTGATAACTCATAAAAAATAAAGAAAACAGAAAAAATAAAATTAAAAACACAGGATTAAAAAATAGATTTCATGGGGCCCTAAATTAATCTTTATATTATGCTGTTCTCAAGGTCTAACAAAATATGGAAAGCGTTTTCTAATGTATCATAATAGATATCAGTATCATATGTAAGGGTTAATGTGCTAAGTAGACAGAACTTTGACAATGCAAAGTGCCCTTCCCAGTCCAACCAAACAGAAAACTCATTAAAAAGCCATTAAATCAGGTCATTACATTTTATTATTTTCCATGCACCATGTTCCATGTTTTTTTCTTTTGTGCAGCCATTAGTGGAGACTTTGTGCAGTAATGTATATTAAGTTTTTTCCTCTTGCCAGTCTACTATTGTGGTGTATATTATTTCTAATACACCTGTCTTTAAACTGCTCAGTTTACTTGTCAGTCAGACTGTAAAAAAAATTATATTATTTTCAGGACATTTAAGCATATTTCGCCCCTGGAAGATTAGTCGAAAAGAAATTGAAACTGAAAGTCAGAACCTCTAACCGACGTAATTTTCCCATGTTGGTTATTTAGTTTTTTAATACTTTCCCCTTAAAAACAGCAGTGTTGTATTGACATTCATTATTTAAAACATTTGTTTACAGTGGAGTGCTGGTTTTTATTTTCTACTTTTCACATGACAATATTTAAAATTTATTTTGTTTGCAAGAGATGCTGGTTATTTTCTACTTATGACATGGCGATATTTATTGATTTTGTTTGCAAAAAATGAGAGCTGTATCAAATTTTTTAGGAAACTTGCTTAATACATTAAAACTGAAATGTGACTTTTTTCATAAGACGTCTTCATTTTAAGCAAGCTTTGATTTTAATCGTTCAAAATATTCAACAAATAACCATGTTTGTTTTCTTCAACTATTTTAAAGTCACAAAGAAATGCACTCTTTCATTGGTAAAAAAAAATATCCCACCTTTAATAGTTAAGTATATTTACAGTACAAACCTTTAAAGAAATATGAGAGCAAAAATAAATAAATAAATACAAAACTATAAAATAATCGCACAATAATTATAATTGAGGTTTTGATTTTAGGTCATATCACCCAGCCCTAGTTCATATTATTATAGGGCATCTGCTATTCTCTTTCTCATAATTGTTTAGCAATGATTTTCTTTACAGTAATGCAGTCCACTTTTTATTAGATTACAATGACGAATACTGTTTTGCAATATTATTTAGTAAAATAAATTAATTTCTCATTATTTTTATGATGATGTTCATTGCAGTAATGAAGTCAATTTTTATACTGCATTACAGTACAAAATACTGTTTTGCATAGTTTTTTGTTAAATAAGTGAATTTTTTTCACATCATACATAAATACATTTTTATTCTCATTGTTTTAATGATGTTCATTACAGTAATACAGTCCATTTTTATTATATTACATTTAAAAATACTAGTTTTGCATTGATTTTTTTATTTTTATTTAAAATTTAAATTTAATGTATTGATTAAAGACTGTACAACAAAAGCCGATGTATACATAATAATAATAATAATAATAAATAATAATAATAAAAATAATATGTTAATCTTTATTTTTCATGTTACAGTAATGAGAATGACACTCTGTATTTTTGCATAATGAGAGTTAAGGGGCAGAATGAGCTCAAAATAATGTCAAAATGCCAAATAATCTTAAGAGTCTTAAGGGTCCAAAGATAAAATCTATAACAACAACCCTTTCTGCCCCATCCTGATCAATGACAGTGTGAAATATGCTGGTAATTTTCACATGTAAAAAGACCAGTCTTAAGATTTTAGTTTCCATATGGACTTTCTAAAGTTACACATACAAAAAGAGCCTGTGTAATTGTACAGTAATTGTACCTGAGTCAGAGATACGGTGGAACTATACATGTTAAGTGTAGCATTCTGCTCCTTTAAACACAAACATGTTATCTCCTTATGAAGACAATGTACACTCAAATCACATGCTCTGGAAAGCCAACACAAAGCATGGTTTTCCATGGTCTGATAGACTACTACACTAATGCAGACGATTGGCTGGTGAGCATCACGTGACTCTCAGGACCAATCAGAGCTGAGAGGACTGTAATGTTCATTATATGTACACAAAAGAGACTTTCAGGCTGAATATGATGTTTTGAAGATTGTATGTCATCTGTGATTCTGCAGGTTCAGCAGCTCTACGGAGCAGAGCACATCGTCACGTCTCATGAGACGCCATCGCCGCCGCAGACGGAAACCCAAAGCACCCAGGATGGAGAGGGTGAGACTCCTGTACCTCCATGACTATCAGTGTTGAAGTTTTGTCTCTTTAAGTGTGTCCTCATCTCTCGTTCTCTTTCTCTCGATCTCTCCAGTCCTCATCGTTCAGCAGCATAACTGACTCCACCATGTCTCTGAACATCATAACTGTCACATTAAACATGGGTGAGTATGTGCACATGTATATCTGTGTGTCTGCTGTTGAACGTGCACCACGTCTTAAAGACAACATGAATGACATTCACTAATGAGACACATTTCTGAGTGGAACAGAAATGTGGAGAAGGATTTCAGTTTTCCATCTGGATTTAATTAGATTGTGAAAAGTTATGTTATTAAACATATTATAAGTATTAAACTTTGATGTGTGATTTGTTTTGAACCATCTGTGCGACAGACAGGCTTCATGGCAGTGAATTTTAACACTACGTAAATCTATTTTTAGTATAGATTTTTCAAACAAGAAAAGATATTAATGTTATTGAAAGATGTCTTTTATGTTCACCAAGGCTGCATTTATTTGATCAGAAATAGAGTGTAAACAATAATATTGTGAAATATTATTACAAGAGCTGTTTTGTATCTGAATATATTGTAAAATCTAATTTATTTCAGTGATGCAAAGCTGCATTTTCAGCATCATTACTCGAGTCTTTAGCATCACATGATCTTCAGAAATCACAATATGTTGAACTGATGCTCAGTCATTTTTAATTATTTTTTTCAGTTATTAATAGTGGTTTTTGAAAAGCATTTTTACTTGATCATTTTTTCCGTGCTACATTTTTTAAGGATTCTTTGATAAATAGAAAGTTACAAAGAACTGAAAAAAGAACACTGTTTATTTTAAATAAATTATTACTGTGTCATTTTTAAATGTATTTACTGACTTTTTTGCTCTATTTATTCCGTCCTTGCTGAATAAAAGTATTGAATTGCTTACAAATAAATCCAATAGCACAAACCTTTACCAAAATTACAAAAAAAAAAAAAGATTAAAAATGACAAGGTCAAAACATAAAAAAGCAACATATGCACTAATGAATTATTCATTATAAGATCTATATCATGCTTTTAGAAAATAGATTAATTTTAGAAAATAGGTGAATTTTCATTTCATGGCAACTTTAAAGGAGTAGTACACTTCCAGAACAAAAATTTACAAATAATATACTCACCCTGTTTTCATCCAATATGTTCGTGTCTTTCTTTCATCAGTCGTAAAGAAATTATGTTTTTTGAGGAAAACATTTCAGGAATTATCTCCATATAATGGACTTCAATGGTGCCCTTGAGTTTAAACTTCCAAAATGCAGTTTAAATGCAGCTTCAAAGGGCTCTAAATGATCCCAGCCAAGGAATAAGGGTCTTATCTAGCAAAACAATTCGTTATTTTCTAAAAAAAATGTTTAAATTAATTTAACCTCAAATGCTTGTCTTGTCTAGCTCTGTGATGTGCATGCGTAGTCTGTGTAATCCGGGTCAATACAGTTAGTGTATGTCGAAAAACTCCCATCTCATTTTCTCCTCCAACTTCAAAATCGTCCTACATCTTACTTTTTTGTAAAGGGAGTTTGGCCTTCTTTGCATGTTCGCTTTGTAAACACTGAGTCGGTACTTCTGCAGCGATGTAGGACGAATTTGAAGTTGAGATGGGAGTTTTTCAACATACCCTAACTGTTATGAACCGGAATTCACAGAGTTCATGCAGAGCTAGACAAGATGAACATTTGAGGTTAAAAAGTATATAAATGTCTATTTTTTTAGAAAATGACTTCATCGTTTTACTAGATAAGACCCTTCTTCCTCGGCTGGGATCGTTTAGGGCTTTTTGAAGCTGCATTTAAACTGCATTTTGGTAGTTCAAAATTGCGGGCACCATAGAAGTCCACTATACAGAGAACATTCCTGAAATGTTTTCCTCAAAAAACATAATTTCTTTACTGAAGAAAGAAATGCATGAACATCTTGGATGACAGTGGGGTGAGTACATTATCTGTAAATTTTTGTTTTGGAAGTGAACTAGTGTAACAAATGTATTCATGTTAGTATGTTAGTTAATATGTTAATTAACATAACTAATGTAACCTTATTGTGAAGTGTTACCCATTTTGATTATGAAAAAAGTCTACATCTATATTCTGCTGTTCATCTCTCCATTTTGTTTTTCTGTTTGCTATAGAAAAGTATAATTTTCTGGGCATTAGTATAGTCGGGCAGAGTAACGAGAGGGGAGATGGAGGAATCTACATCGGCTCCATCATGAAGGGCGGTGCGGTGGCTGCTGACGGACGCATTGAGCCTGGTGACATGCTTCTGCAGGTCTGTTTTGTTTGTTTGATTTATACTGTGAGATATTGCTGCTCATGGTTGTTGTTTGTGATTTCTTAGAGTTGTTTTTGTGTTGTAGGTGAACGATATCAACTTTGAGAACATGAGTAATGATGATGCAGTGAGGGTGCTGCGAGAGATTGTCCATAAACCAGGGTAAGAGTGGACACAGTGATGTCCGGTTCTCTGATTATGGACTAAATGAGATTTATATCAGCACTAATGTTCCTTATAATTGTGTATGTTTACATTTACAGACCCATCACACTGACTGTGGCCAAATGTTGGGATCCAAACCCCCGTAGCTGTTTCACTCTCCCACGAAGTAAGAGAGCTACTGCGTTACAGTGCTATTAAAGAAATAATTCACCCAAACATTAACATTTGATGAAAATCTACTTACCCTGGGGCCATCCAAGATGTAGATGAGTTTGTTTCTTCATGGGAACAGATATGGAGAAATTTAGCATTACATCACTTGCTCACAATGGATCCTCTGCAGTGAATGGGTGACGTCAGAATGAGAGTCCAAACAACTGATAAAAACATCACAATAATCCACAAGTAATCCACACAACTTCAGTCCATCAACTAAGGAAGAAATCCATCATCAAAGCTCTTTTAATGTGAGCAAGTGATGTAATGCTAAATTTCTCCAAATCTGTTCTCATGAAGAAACAAACTCATCTACATCTTGGATGGCCTAAGGGGGATTACAATTTTTGGGTGAACTATTAATTTAAAGTCCACTTTCATGACCCCCTTGTCATCCAAGATGTTCATGTCTTTCTTTCTTCAGTCGTAAAGAAATTATGTTTTTTGGGGAAAACATTTCAGCATTTTTCTACATATAATGGACTGCAATGGTGCCCCGAGGTTGTAAACAATCCCAGCCAAGGAAGAAGGGCCTTATCTAGCGAAACGTTGGTTATTTTCATAAAAATAATACAATTTATATATTTTTAAAGTCAAATGCTCGTCTTGTCTTACTCTGCCTGGACTGTTTTTTCCAGTTCATGACAGTTAGGGTATGTCGAAAAACTCCCATCTCACGTTCTCTTTCAACCTCAAAATCATCCTATATCGCTGTTTTACCTTTTTTGTTAAGGGTGTTTGATCTACTTTGCATGTTCACTTTGCAAAAACTGTGTTGGAACTTCTGCAGTGATGTAGGATGATTTTGAAATGATTTTTGAAGTTGAGGGAGAAAATACGATTGGAGATTTTCGACATACCCTAACTGTCTTGAGCCAGAATACACAGAGTTCAGGGAAAGACAAGACGAGCATTTGAGATTAAAAAGTATTTAACTGTATTTTTTTTTTATGAAAATAACCGATCGTTTCACTAGATAAGACCCCCCCTTCTTCCTCGGCTGGACTTGTTTACAACCACATTTTGGATCGTTTCACGCCACATTTAAACAGCATTTTGGAAGTTCTAAATCGGGGCACCAGATCAATCCATTATATAGAGAAAAATCCTGAAATGTTTTCCTCAAAAAACATAATTTCTTTATGACTGAAGAAAGAAAGACATGAACATCTTGGATGACAAGGGGGTGAGTACATTATATACGAATCTTTGTTTTGGAAAAGGACTTATCCTTTAAAATGAATCAGTTTTCTTTATTGTTTTTGACCTCTTTGGTAGTATCTAAAGTGGTATCTATTCACCCCCCCGTGTTTGTTCAGGTGAGCCGATCCGTCCCATAGACCCTGCTGCCTGGGTGTCTCACACTGCCGCTATGACGGGGGCGTACCCTGTGTACGGTATGAGCCCTTCCATGAGCACAATCACCTCCACCAGCTCCTCCATCACAAGCTCCATTCCAGAGACTGAGCGTAAGTGTTTATCCACCCACCCGTCCCATAGTCCACCTCTGCTGTGCCCGCTGTCTGTCGCCAGAGGATGACTTCATCTGCCAACCCACTGCTTACTGTGTTGTGATCGCAGCCCTTAACAACTGAGCAAATCAAATGAACATCAAAGATTTGTGATTAGTCTTGAATAAATACTATATAGACTATAGAACCCTTGTGAAAAAGTGGTGCACTTTAGTATAGTTTTAGAGTACTTCTTACAGTTAACTAAATACTTTAAAAGTACTTTCTCACTCCCAGCTGGTCACAGTAACACTTGGTCAGGACCCCTTGGCATCACTTTTTGATGCTCAGGGTCCTCCATTGCGTCGCATTTAATGGTTTGCATGCATTTGCATTAATAGAAATCATTTATACTTTACTATATGTGACCCTGGACCACAAAACCAGTCTTAAGTCGCTGGGGTATATTTGTAGCAATAGCCAATAATACATTGTATGGGTCAAAATGATTGGCAATTATGAAAAAATCATGTTCCATGAAGATTTTTTGTAAAATTCCTACTGTAAATATAGCAAAACTTAATTTTTGATTAGTAATATGCATTATTAAGAACTTCATTTGGACAACTTTAAAGGCGATTTTCTCAATATTTTGATTTTTTTGCCCCCTTAGATTCCAGATTTTCAAATAGTTGTATCTCGACCAAATATTGTCCTATCCTAACAAACCATACATCAATGGAAAGCTTATTTATTCAGCTTTTAGGTGATGTATATATCTCAATTTTGAAAAATGGACCCTTATGACTGGTTTTGTTGTCTAAGGTCACATATATACTATATATATAATATACTGTCATAGATATTTTGGAGCACCTAACCCCACCCCTGCCCTAAACCTACCCACTTCTGAACAATATAAAACACAACAATAAAAGTACAGTGAAAGGTATTTATTGCAAAAACTGACCATAAAAAACTGTATAAAAAAGTACTACAAACAAGTCGCGTTGCATTTCAAGGTTTTAATCGCTGAAAATGATCTCACTCCCACACGTCACATTCAAAAAGATACTCCCGAACTTGTTTAGCATAATGCAGTCGGTCATGAGACACACAAGAGCCAATGGCATTTCATACCCAGAGCTGACATAACGCTTCTTCTGGTGGCAGTTTTCAAATTTGTGCACAGACTGCACACAGGATGAGTTATACAGTGGATAAAGACGGCGATCACGTCTATTCCTCTCACAAATCAGTCATTTTGCATCGGAAGACTTGGGATATTAATACTTTTTAAAGAAATTGTGACTGTAATTGTATCTGCCTGTTATATCCTGTGTTTTATATTGACAAATGGTTAGGTTTAGAGGCAGGGGTTGGGTTACATGCTCATAAATGTGTAAATAATGTAATGTAAAAAAAAAAATGTTTTGGCTGTTTACATAAAAAAAAAAACACCCCAACATCTATGCAATAATGGCAAAATTATTACTCAATATGTAATTTAATCATGATGCGTCAGCATATTTACGCCAAAGGTTTCTTATTTAAAGCAATGGAGGACCTGCACATCGAAAAATGACATTAAAGGGGTACACTGAGTGTCAAAAAGTGACCTGACCAAGTGTCAGTATGTGATGAGTTGGGAGTGAGAATGCGTTGTTTTTAGACTGTAAATTGCATATTACTTACAAATAAATGAAAACGTATTATAGTTAAAATTCAAGATGCACCGAATTTTCCTCTTCCGAAAATTATAGGCCTTAGAACGGCATTTTCGGTTTTTGAGTAATTAGTTTAAAAAGTTATATCTGATTCTTTTGCATAGAACTAAATAAAAATAATTTATTGATAATTAATATTATTATATTTCCTGTCCAATTTTATTGTTATTTTCAGTAAAAGAGTGGTTATCTTATTAAAATGTATACAAATTTTGTATAATTCAAATTATTGAGTTAAATTAACCCTTTAGCTGTCACTCCCATTTTTAAACACAGACATAAAAATGCACTATCCAGACTTACATTTTTATAATTCATGAATGAAATCATTTTGTAATATGATTTTGATGTACATTTTCCATGGTAATGCAATGTCTGATTTTAAAATGCTTTTCAAAGTATGAATTTTGAGATTTTAAGTTTTGAACTGATATATCATTTCTTATGATATCTAAAGCGTAGATTTTTTAAGTTGACATATATTAATCTATTACTTTTCCTACATAATTTGTAACACAAAAATATGGTAAAATATCTAGATTTAGTCTTCGAGTCTTAGACCTTTCCAACAATGTATAGTTTGTCATGATTAGATGAGGATTTATTTGTAATATGGTGACAGTTAAAGGGTTAAATCTTACAAAATACTTTATATTATGGAATAAAATTACAAAGCATTTTCGGTTTTCCTTTTTTTTGTTTTTGCTCTGGAAGTGAACTACTCTTTTAAGTGTCTTAAGAAACAGTCATTAAAGTGTACTTTTAAGATTTGAAGTAAACCACCAGTACAATTAAACACTCCTCTTTTTCACAGGGGAAGTTTGATTTGTAATGTTTGAGAAATCAGAAACTCGTTCCAGATCAGTTGATAATGGCTTTAACACCTGGATGTTTAGAGCACATCTCTGAAATTCACGCCCACGACTGTGGACTGCTATACACGGTCTCACTGTGCTTTACTCTGCAGGGTTTGAGGATTTCCATCTGTCCATCCATAGCGACATGGCAGCAGTAGCCAAAGCAATGGCATCTACAGAGTCAGGCCTGGAGGTGCGAGACAGAATGTGGCTGAAGATCACCATCCCCAATGCCTTCATAGGTAAACCTGCACCCTCAATCAATCAAAAAAAATTAAAGGTGTAGTTCACCCAAAAAAGAAAATTCTGTAATTAATTACTCACCCTCATGTCGTTCCAAACCTGTAAGACCTTTGTTTATCTTCGGAAAATGGATTGAAATGGATGACACTAGGGCTGGGCGATAAACTGATAACGATAATTATCGCGTGTTATGAATTTCCTCAATAAACGATAACAAGAGTTCGTTAAATATTCGACACAGCGCGAACTTACTAGAGCAGATGTCTTTACTCACTGATTAATCTCAGTCACTAAACAGCGCCAGTGTGAAGTGCTTGAATTCCGTGAAGAACACAAATGATTTATAGCCAGATGAAACAGCGCTGACAAACAGGAGAAACACTGTGCGCAACGGTACAGTCAGAAGGCTTTTTAATCTACAAATCGACATCGTTTACCATAGATTCACTGTAGTAGCACTAACTGCACAGTGGTATTGTTTCAGAAATGTGGGTATATTTGTGTCTAATTTTATTATGTTATTAATGTAGACATGTTAAATGTATTGAAGGAGGAGTAATGGAATATAATTACAATATTTTTTGTGATTAAGCTATAGTGTTTATGCATTTATACTAAATGCATTTAGACTACTGTTTGTCATACAAATACATAGGAACCATGTTACATTTTTACCATGTTATTGAGGTGCTATATTTGTATTTTTTAACTGTTATTATCATGATCTATGGAAGATACTATGGAAGAGCAATGGTTAAGTTATAAAAATAAATAAAAAAGACCCTCAAACAGTCAGTGAAAATGAGGTTGCTATAATTTTTACAGATATTACTGATTTTGATAGTGAACATAAATCTACATATGCATCCTAGCTAAAGTTACTATCAAAAATGTATTTCCAAAAGACAAAAATATATTATTATTATTATTATTAATATTATCAGGTAACACAAAAATGTTTCTTGATTTGAAACAATATTACTCAATAAAACTAAGAAATTATTTTGTTAAAGAAAAATGACTGGAAAAGTGTGAAGAATTAAAAAACATGAAGTGTTTGTCATGTTCTGGCCATAAAAAATATTTTAAAGCCACATTTAACATTTGGTTTTTAGAACTTTCACATTGTAGCAAAAATCTGCCTTTAAATCTGACATTTTTCGTGATAATTATTGAAATCGACTGATATGAAAAAAAATTATCGTGATAATTTTTTGGCCATGTCGCCCAGCCCTAGATGATACCATTCATGGATGTGGATATTCTGAAAACAATGTCTTCAGAAGTCAAATACTTGTTTTCCTCTCAGGTTCAGATGTGGTGGATTGGCTCTATCATCACGTCGAAGGATTTACTGACAGACGTGAGGCACGCAAATACGCCAGCAACCTGCTAAAAGCTGGCTACATCCGGCACACTGTCAACAAGATCACCTTCTCTGAACAGTGCTATTACATCTTTGGAGACCTGTGTGGCAGTGAGTTCCTGATTTTTAGTTCTTCGATTTCTCCCTGACTCTTTCACATTAAAGCATCTTTTATTTATTCATTTGGAGTAAACTCTATTCCCTCCTGTTTGTTCCTCTTGTGTCTCAGATATGGCCAGTCTCACCTTGCATGACCATGACGGTTCTAGTGGGGCGTCTGACCAGGACACTCTGGCTCCGTTGCCTCACCCTGGTGTTGCTCCCTGGCCGCTCACGTTCCCTTATCAGTACCCGATCCCTCATCCGTACAATCCCCATCCTGTGCACGACCCCAGCTACAGCTTCACTGCAGGGGGCGGCAGCGCAGGCAGCCCGCACAGCGAAGGTGAGACTGTGTTTGATCATGGATGGAAATTGAAGGGATAGTTCATCCAAAAACGAAAATTCTGTCATTAATTATTAACTTTCATGCCATTTTAAACTCGCAAGACCTTCGTTTATCTTCAGAACACAAATTAAGATATTTTTGATGAAATCCGAGAGCTTTCTGACCCTGCGTAGACAGCAACACAACTGACACATTCAAGGCCCTGAAAGGTAGTAAGGACATCATTAAAATAGTCTATTTGATATCAGTGGTTGAATCATAATGTTATCAAGCTACAAGAATACTTTTTATGTGCAAAGAAAACAAAAATAATGACTTTATTCAAGAATTTCTTCTCATCCGTGTCAGTCTTCAACACATGATCATGTCGAAAGAAGTCTTCTTTTCACCAAGACTGCATTTACTTAATCAAAAATGCAATGAAAACAGTACTATTGTTAGAACTGCTTTCTTCTCTACTATATTCTATGTTTGGGGTGAGTAACATTTAAATAAAAAATGTGAAAACACAAAGAAATTAATACTTTTATTTAGCAAGGACGCATTAAAGTGATCAATGGTGACATTTATAATAAATTTTTAATAAAAGTTTTATTTCAAATAAATGTTTTCCACAAAAGTATTAAGTAACATTGATAATAATAAGAAGCATTATTAATAATTAAGTACCAATAGTAATTGACCACCAAATCAGCATATTAGAATGATTTTTGAAGGATCATGTGACACTGAAGACTGGAGTAATGTTGCTGAAAATTCAGCTTTACATCACAGGAATACAGTTGAGGTCAAAATTTTACATAAACCTTGCAGAATCTGCACAATGTTAATTATTTTACCAAAATAAGAGGGATCATACAAAATGCATGTTATTTTTTTATGTAGTATTGGCCTGAATAAGATATTTCACATAAAAGACTTTTACATATAGTCCACAAGAGAAAATACAACACTCACTGATGCTCCAGAAGGAAATGCGATGCATTAAAAGCCGGGGGGTGAAAACTTTTTTGAATTTGTCAGTGTAAATTTCACCTATTTTGTCTTCTGGGAAACATGTAAGTATCTTTTGTAGCTTCTAAAGGGCAATGTTAAATGAAAAATATATTCATAATATATATATTATATTTAGGCATAATAAGAAAAATGCACACTCTTGTGTACATTCTTTTCAAAAGTTTACACCCCCAGCTCTTAATGCATTGTTTTTTCCTTCTGGAGCATCAGTGAGTGTTTGAACCTGCTGTAATAGTTACTAAAAATTTTGCAGATTCTGCAAGGTTTATGTAAAGCTTTGACTTCAACTGTATGTTTACAAATGGAAATCACTTCCAGGGCAAATATTGCCCCTTAATGCCCTTTTTCTGACCCTGCGTTCAACTCTTCCGCCCAATTATACCAAATCTGACTACAAGGCGAATTCATGGAAAAGTGACAGAAAAGTTAGAATTTAAACAGAAAGTCTAACTCTTCATTCTTACATTTCACTCACAGGCAGTCGAAGCAGTGGCTCAAATCGCAGCGGCAGCAAAAACGACGCCAACGCAGCGGCTGGACCACAAGAGTCTGGAGGCCGATCCGGCAGCGGCAGCGAATCTGAGAAAAGAGAGAAGGCTCCCAGCGAGCGCTCTGCAGCAGCCCCTAGCGAACACAGCGTGCGTAGCTCACACACCATCCGGAGCGTCCAGAGCCTGGTGTGTGGAGCGCCGGGCCTCCCTCCACAGCCACAGACACCCGTAACGGCAGCGCCCGGCTCGCCTCCAGACCGAGACCTGTCCTCAGTGCCGCCCGAACTCACGGCCTCGCGCCAATCCTTCCGCATGGCCATGGGGAACCCCAGTGAGTTCTTTGTGGATGTCATGTGATGAGCTTTTGGTGATCCTGAGGGTCGACTCACATGCTCAAGGCACTGTGAAATCAAAGAAAGATGAGGGAGGAAGACAAGAAAGAGATGCATTGACATTTTAGTGGCTGAGTGTCCCTCCCAATGTCCCTCCTGTGTCCTGTGGCTTGCACTTTCTTCAGTGAAGAAGACTGGAACAAATCACGTAGCCCATCATGCCCTCAGAGACTCTGTGCGATGCAGTGATGAAGGTGAATGCTTGCTGGTTTTTGTGTACTTTTTATGTACTTTACCTGCATTTTTTTAATATTTTGTCCTCTGACCGGTTTATTAACCTCAAGATACGTTTTTCAATCAAAGATGAGCTAAATTAAGTGGGAGAGAAAAGCATGAGAAGAAAGTGAGGATATCTTTTACTTCTAAATCACCTTTTGCTTTTTAAGGAGGAATAAATCATTTTTAATGATTTTAAAAAAGACAAACGCTATCAAAAGATAGAATCTATGGCAATTGTTTTATATTTATAACTTTAATTTTCTGCTAATAAGTGTGGAGAGTGAGAGAGAGAGTTTTTAAGTTTACAGACAGGACTTTTAAAGTCTGCCTTTCTCTTTGGGTTAAAATGAATTTATTAAACACGATGCATGATGTTTTTTCATCTGTTTTGTTGTTTTAATAACCTGAACTGATGAACTGTGCACAATAAGACCAGGGACATTTATTAATTAAGTAAATCAAGTCAGTTATGGTTTGATTAAATGGTTAAATTGGGAGATATTCAGTCCTGTATTACATGTACTAAACCTTTAACAGTGATGAAGTTCAAAACGAATCTTTAATGTTTCAATATTATCAGCAGCCCTGGATGAACCTAATGATGCACTATTATTATTATATGATGGAGAGCAGCTCTCTTCACTCTCTCACTCTTTCCCAAACAACACAGTACTTACTATGTTAATGTCTGTCATCATTAACCATCAGCACTCTGCTTCGTCGTTTCTGTTAACCTGCCTTTTTTTCCTCAGATGCATTTATCACATTTTTAATTATTGGAAACAGAAAGTATTGAATAGCTCAATTTAATACTCGCTGTACACTGTTTTATGACAAAACAAAACAAATTGTTTTATTTATAAATATAGTTTATTGCCTAAACACTGAGTGTGAATCTTTTTGGTTTTTGTATGAAAAGAAAATCATTTTTATTCTTCTGCAGGCATGAAGACAAAACAAAACCTTCTCCTCTGTACACCATTATTTTTACATGTTTCCTTAAAACTTACAACCAAAGAGTTACTTACAACAGCAAACAGCCCCTTATAAAAAGAAAAACACTTTTAAAAAGAGTACAAATTACAGAGCACTTAAAATTACAATTTAAATTTATATTAAAGGAATAGTCCACCCAAAAATGAAAAGTACCCCATGATTTATTCATCCTCAGTCCATCCTAGAAAGACTTTCTTCTTTCAAATGAATACTATCGGAGTTATATTAAAAAACGTCCTGGCTCTTCCAAGCTTTATAATGGCAGTGAATGGCTGTTGAGATTTTGAAATCCAATAAAGTGCATCCATCCATCATAAAAAGTGCTCCACATGGCTCAGGTGGTTTCATAAAGACCTTCTGAAGTGAATTGATGTGTTTGTGTAAGAAAAATATTCATATTTAAAACTTTAGAAACGTAATCTTCAGCTTCCACTAACTGTTGTACGCACATTCACCTGAGAGTGGCGTTCTAGTGGAAGACGTAGGTGTAGAGTAAGCTTTGATGAGAAGTGACAAGGAGAGAGGAGACAGCAAAACAAAACACCGGTTACAAATTAGAAGTACAAAATGAAGATTTCGATATAACCCATGAGGAGACTGGTTTTCCTTTGCCGTAAACAAAACTTGGTTCTCGCGAATCGAACATATTCTCACCGGCGCTTAAGCTACGCCTACATCATCCGCTGGAACGCCACTCTCATGAACGTAGATGAACTTTTTTGGGCTTCAAAATCTCACCACCCATTCACCGCCATTATATACAGTCATGGCCAAAAATATCAGCACCCTTGCAATTCTCAGAAAATGTAACCCTTCTCTCAGAAAATTGTAGCAGTTGCAAATGTTTTGGTATTTACATGTTTATTTGCTTGCATTGGAACAACACAAAAAAACAGAGAAGAAAAGTCAAATCACTTCCTGTAATCATAAATGAGTTTCTTACACCTCTCTACTGGAGTTTTGGACCACTCTTCTTTTGCAAACTGCTCCAGGTCATTTAGATTTGAAGGATGCCTTCTCCCAACTTCTGTTTTGAGATCTCTCCACAGTTGTTCTATGGGATTCAGATCTGGACTCATTGCTGGCCATTTCAGAACTCTCCAGCGCTTTGTTTGTAACCATTTCTGAGTACTTTCTGAAGTGTGTTTTGGGTCATTGTGCTGCTGGAACACCCATGACCAAAATTCTTTGGTAATCATCCGATTTCGTGATAACGTTCACACAGTCATGGCATCCAGTGCCGGAAGCAGCAAAGCAACCCCAAAATATCTTTGAACCTCCACCATGTTTGACTGTAGGGACTGTGTTCTTTTCTTTGAAGGCCTCATTTCTTTTTCTGTAAACAGTGCCATTATGTCCTTTACCAAAAAGCTCATTTTGTCTCATCTGTCCACAGTATGTTCTCCCAGAAGGACTGTGGTTTTGTTACATAAGTTTTGGCAAACTCCAGTCGCTTTTTTATGCCTTTGTGTCAGCAGTGGTGTCCTCCTGGGTCTCTGGGTGCCAATATTTTTGGCCATGACTGCAGCTTGAAGGAGCCAGGATGTTTTTTTTAATATAACTCCTAGTTCATCTGAATGAAGAAAGTCATCACCTAGGATGGCTTGAGGGTAAGTAAATCAGAGGTAATTTTAATTTTTGGGTGAAGTATCCCTTTAAATGCAGTTCGTTGAACTTAAAGGGATAGTACACCCAAAATTGAAAATTTGATGTTTATCTGTTTACCCCCAGGGCATCCAAGATGTAGGTGACTTTGTTTCTTCAGTAGAACACAAATTAAGATTTTTAACTCAAACCGTTGCAGTCTGTCAGTCATATAACGGCAGTCAATGGGATTCACGACTTTGAGAGTCCAAAAACATACACAGACAAAACTAAATTAAACCCTGCAGCTCTTGACATTACTGCAGAGTGCACTTTTTAAAGTGTGTTAAGAAACAGGCATAAAAAGTGTCTCTCTTTAAAAGGGTCATTGGATGCCCATTTTCCATAAGCTGATATGATTCGTTAGGGTCTTAATGAGAAATCTATACTTTCTCATTATAGTATATAACATACTTTGGTTAAAATTTCTCAGTGGTAGTGTAAAAAACACCCTTTTTACCTTGTCAAAATCAGCCCCTGCACCGGCTTTACAATGGCGGTCTTGTCAAAATCAGCTCTTTCAGAGCAAGACGGTCATTTTTTTTCATCTGATGACCTTATAAAGATTAAAAAAATATCACTGTGTGGATTTTTATCATTACAGGGTTGTTGTGTACACACACCGCCAACACACATTTATGAGCAACATGTAAAACTGAGTTTTTCATCTGATGACCCCTTTAAGTGCACTTAAGTGGCATTTTTTTAGTACAGATCAAGTGCAAATTCAATACAATTAAGCACTGCTTTCTCACAAGAAACAAGGAAATTTTACATATGAGCTTAGGGGATGTCATAGCTCATTTCCAGTCATGGTTCATTTAAGGTGGTGAAAATGATGGGTGGATTTTCTTCCTGTTTTACTCCCATAGAGCAAATTTTCCCACACTGATTCTGACAGTCTGCCAGTGTTTAAGGGAGGAAAATGTATTTCATTCTCTTTGGCATTCAGAGCTGTTCTATGATTTATGTTTCCACAGTATCAAAGCAAGATCCAGGGACAAGTCGTAATATTATATACAAATCAAACTGAACCACTTACGCATGAAGAACACACTTCACACTTTATAAACAAACCTTAATCCTAAAAATGAAACTTGACCATGTAACCTGTCTTGCACTCTCATCCTGCATCCATTGTGCTACAAACATAAATCATGCAGCTTGTTGAGGAGACTATTGCAACTATATCATCATTCGACAACAAAACTGATGAAAAATCCCTTGTACTTCTATTATAGGGCTTTTTTGGACATTTTTTCAGGAGTAAGCAGCTGCACTGGCTTCTCCAGGCCTGCCCTCCACCAATGTGATTTGCTGTAATGAACTGTGGAGCCCAGATTCATCATGCTCTTAAAAATGTCCTGGATTCCAGAAAGCAGACAAAGAGGAAGAGCAAAAGCCAGCACAAAAAATGTACTGTACAGTATATAAGAAAATTGCTTACAGCCATTTGCTGTGATCTGTAACCCTTCATTTGACTAGATGAAGCATCATGAATCACACAAGCGAAAAACTCTGATTTGATTTCTGGAGTCAAATCCACTCCAGCAGTCTTCTAGTTTATTTACACAACATTTAATACTCATTAAGCATGTGAGCGATATTTAGAACAGAAAAATTTGGTCAGATCCAGTTACAGCTCTGTTCTCGAGACATTATAGTGAGATCTTTTATAATGCTAGTCTGTATTAAACTTGTTAAAATACTTTCTCCTTTCATTTTAATGTTCAGTCAATTATAGGAATGTATGGGTCAAAATAATCTATTTTTCTTTTATGGCAAAAATCATTAGGATATCAGGTAATAATCATGTTCCATGAAGATATTTTGTAAATTTGTTGTGCTGGGGAAAGTTACTTTTAAAAGTAATGCATTACAGTTTTGCGTTACTCCCTGAAAAAGTAACTAATTATGTGACTTAGTTACTTTTTATGGAAAGTAATGCGTTGCGTTACTTTTTACTTCTGGGCAGGGCTTGCTTCTTTGTTTTTAATATGAAACAATTCTAATGTAAAAGCCCTTTTACACCAAAAGTGAAAGTAATTCACCTCAGGCTGAAAGAAAAGTACATTTATGCAGGAGATCACTCTTTAGCTATAAAAAATGAAGCACAAATGTTAGTTTATCTAAAGTCATTTTTGCTTATTAGTATGGTTGAATTGCATCATCGAAGGTCAGCAGCAAAGACACTAGTTAATAAAATGGGATTAAATACATAAAGGATATTTGTTTTATTTAACATATTTAATTATTGCAGGGTTGCGTCATATTCTGTGTTTGCACTTCACTGTTTTTGTTTATTTTGAGGAATACTGAATCTATTTTTTGTGAGCGAGATGAATTAATGCATGTTCACATTTAGTCTAGAATACAGTAACATCATGTTTACTCCCAATTTCCCGACAGGAGATTTGTCAATCAATAAATGGGAAAAAAATTGAAAAAGTAACTGTGAAAGTAAACTGAAAAAGATATTTTCTTAGAAATTCAAAATTAATGCATTACTTTACTAGTTATTATTATATGTGACCCTGGACCACAAAACCAGTCAGAAGTGTCAATTTTTCAAAATTGAGCTTTATGCATCATCTGAAAGCTGAATAAATAAGCTTTCCACCGATGTATGGTTTGTTAGGATATAATAATATTTGGCCAAGATACAACTATTTCAGTATATGGAATCTGAGTGTGCAAAAAAATCAAAATATTGAGAAAATCACCTTCAAAGTTGTCCAAATTAAATTCTTTGCAATGCATATTACTAATCAAAAATTAAGTTTTGATATATTTACAGTAGGAAATTTACAAAATATCTTCATGGAACGTGATCTTTACTTAATTTCCTAATGATTTTTGGCATAAATGACCCATACAATGTATTTTTGGCTATTGCTACAAATATACCCCAGCGACTTAGGACTGGTTTTGTGGTCCAGGGTCACATATATTATTACGTAACTCACATTACTTGTAATGCATTACCCCCAACACTGACCATAAATATATCAAAACTTATTTTTTTATAAGTAATATGCATTGCTAAGAACTTCATTTGGACAACTTTAAAGTCACTTTTATCAATATTTAGATTTTTTTGCACCCTCAGATTCCAGATTTTTAAATAGTTGTAAATTAACCAAATATTGTTCTATCCTAGCAAACCATACATCAATGAAAAGCTTATTTATTCAACTTTCAGATGATGTATTAATCTCAATTATAAAAAAAAATGACCCTTATGACTGGTTTTGTGGTCCAGGGTCACGTACGCATTTTAACAACAGATAAACTGAAGTTGTATGTAGGTCAACAATCGTATGATTGAATGTCAAACCCTTGTGAAAAAGAAGTACACATTAGCATACTTTTAAAAAAATCACTGGAAACAGAAAATGCACATACGTTTTTATTTAATCTTACTCAACAAACTCTCTGTTTAGTCTGTTTTTGGGAATGTTAAAACTTTGGTGTTCAAAATATTGTTGCAGAAATGCAAAAAAAATATAGACTGAAAATGAATGTCACATCATTTGATTGGTTTTCTTTTAAGTTAGCTTTATTAAAACAACTATGACTGTTTATAAAATTAAATTTGATTATTAAATTCGTTTTTTAAAAGTATTAAATCATCTTTAAAATTCCACATGGGTTTGAATTAAATTCAGTCAGATAGTTTAAACCCAAATGGTGCATCTTACCCACTGACTCGGGTCAACTTACCCCTAACCTGGGGCAAATTGAGCCAAAGGAACACTTTTTTTTTATAAGAAGCCATATTTTGAGAACCCGTTGTCATAAATACATTCAGATCATTTAAAATAATAGGAAACATCCTGAAATTACTTTAGATCACTCTTTAGCTATAAAAAAAATGAAGCACAAAAGTTAATTTATCTGAAGTCATTTTTGCTTATTAGTATGGTTGAATTGCATCATCGAAGGTCAGCAGCAAAGACACTAGTTAATAAAATGGAATTAAATACATAAAGGATATTTGTGACCCTGGACCACAAAACCAGTCTTAGGTCGCTGGGGTTTATTTGTAGCAATAGCCAAAAATACATTGTATGGGTCAAAATTATTGATTTTTCTTTTATGGCAAAAATCATTAGGATATGAAGTAATAATCATATTCCATGAAGATATTTTGTAAATTTCCTACCATAAACAGTGTATGGGAAAGTTACTTTTAAAAGTAATGCATTACAGTTTTGCGTTACTCCCTGAAAAAGTACCTAATTACCTTACTTTTTATGGA
This sequence comes from Labeo rohita, assembly GCF_022985175.1. Taxonomy (NCBI): domain Eukaryota; kingdom Metazoa; phylum Chordata; class Actinopteri; order Cypriniformes; family Cyprinidae; genus Labeo; species Labeo rohita. Next base: position 28,686,475 of record NC_066886.1, on the reverse strand, counting down.
AAGTAATGCGTTACGTTACTTTTGCGTTACTTTTTAAATCTGGGCAGGGCTTGCTTCTTTGTTTTTAATATAAAACAATTCTAATGTAAAAGCCCTTTTACACCAAAAGTGAAAGTAATTCACCTCAGGCTGAAAGAAAAAGTACATTAATGCAAGAGATCACTCTTCAGCTATAAAAAAATGAAGCACAAATGTTAGTTTATCTAAAGTCATTTTTGCTTATTAGTATGGTTGAATTGCATCATCGAAGGTCAGCAGCAAAGACACTAGTTAATAAAATGGGATTAAATACATAAGGGATATTTGTTTTATTTAACATATTTAATTATTGCAGGGTTGCGTCATATTCTGAGTTTGCATTTCACTTTTTTTATTCATTTTGAGGAATACTGAATATGTTTTTTTGTGAGTGAGATGAATTAATGCATGTTCACATTTAGTCTAGAATACAGTAACATCATGTTTACTCCCAATTTTCCGACAGGAGATTTGTCAATCAATAAATGGGAAAAAAATAGAAAAAGTAACTCAGATATTTTCTTAGAAATTCAAAATTAATGCATTACTTTACTAGTTATTATTATATATTATTTTGTAACTCACATTACTTGTAATGCATTGCCCCTAACACTGACCATAAATATATCAAAACCTTATTTTTTTATAAGTAATATGCATTGCTAAGAACTTCATTTGGACAACTTTAAAGTCAATTTTATCAATATTTAGATTTTTTTGCACCCTCAGATTCCAGATTTTTAAATAGTTGTAAATTAACCAAATATTGTTCTATCCTAGCAAACCATACATCAATGAAAAGCTTATTTATTCAACTTTCAGATGATGTATTAATCTCAATTATAAAAAAAAATGACCCTTATGACTGGTTTTGTGGTCCAGGGTCACGTACGCATTTTAACAACAGATAAACTGAAGTTATATGTAGGTCAACAATCGTATGATTGAATGTCAAACCCTTGTGAAAAAGAAATACACATTAGCATACTTTAAAAAAAATCACTGGAAACAGAAAATGCACATACGTTTTTATTTATTTTTACTCAAACTCTCTGTTTAGTCTGTTTTTGGGAATGTTAAAACTTTGGTGTTCAACATATTGTTACAGAAATGCAAAAACATATAGACTGAAAATAAATGTCACATCATTTGATTGGTTTTATTTTAAGTTAGCTTTATTAAAACAACTATGTTTGTAAAATTGAATTTGATTATTAAATTCGTTTTTTAAAAGTGGTAAATCATCTTTAAAATTTCACATGGGTTTGAATTAAATTCAGTCAGATAGTTTAAACCCAAATGGTGCATCTTACTCACTGACTCGGGTCAACTTACCCCTAACCTGGGGCAAATTGAGCCAAAGGAACACTTTTTTTTATAAGAAGCCATATTTTGAGAACCCTTTGTCATAAATACATTCAGATCATTTAAAATAATAGGAAACATCCTGAAATTACTTTAGATCACTCTTTAGCTATAAAAAAAATGAAGCACAAAAGTTAATTTATCTAAAGTCATTTTTACTTATTACAGTAGTATGGTTGAATTGCATCATCGAAGGTCAGCAGCAAAGACACTGGTTAATAAAATGGGATTAAATACATAAAGGATATTTGTGACCCTGGACCACAAAACCAGTCTTAAGTCGCTGGGGTTTATTTGTAGCAATAGCCAAAAATACATTATATGGGTCAAAATTATTGATTTTTCTTTTATGGCAAAAATCAAAAACCTACTTTAAATGTATGAAAACTTACTTTTTGATTAGTAGTATGCATTGTTAAGAACATTATCTGAAGAACTTTAAAGGTGATTTTCTCAGTATTTTTTTGCACCCTCAGATTCGTGATTTTTAAATAGTTGTATCTCGGCCAAATATTGTCCTATCCTAACAACCATACATCAATGAAAAGCTTATTTATTTAGCTTTCATATGATGTATAAATCTCAATTTTGAAAAAAATGACCCTTATGACTGGTTTTGTGATCTAGGGTCACATTTGTTTTATTTAACATATTTAATTATTGCAGGGCTGCCTCATATTCTGAGTTTGCATTTCACTGTTTTTATCCATTTTGAGGAATACTGAATCTGTTTTTTGTGAGTGAGATGAATTAATGCATGTTTTTATAAGAAGCCATATTTTGAGAACCCTTTCTCATAAATACATTCAGATCATTTAAAATAATAGGAAACATCCTGAAATTACTTTAGATACTTTTATTGTATTTCTACCTCATTTTCCCTTATCCTGAGGACCACATAATAAACAAAATGGCTCATCTTACCCCATTCTCCCCTGTAGCGTTTTGTTTTTGTTTGTTGCTTACTAGTAAACGGCTTACCTACATCAGACATGTAAAATGTCCCTTATACCTAAACTACCTTTTTTCTGACGAGGTTGGCAAACCAAGTTGAGGCTGGAGTTTAGCAAACACCATCACCTCCGCTAAAAAACGCATCGTGTCTACGGGACGTGCTCACTGCTCGGTAACATCGTGAACCCAACATGTGTGCGCGCGTGTGCGTGTCAGCTGACGGCTGCAGAGGGAGGGAGCAGCGGGCGACATCTTGGATTCACGAGTGAACGGTGACCGCAGCCTGAAACATCAAATACGCTCAATAACACGGAGCTTCGGTCGGAACCGGACACACCTGTCTCTGCTGAGCTGGTCCGGTTCGGAGGGACACAGAGAGACGGACACACAGAGGTGGGTGAGTGAAAACAACCGGTCTGGTCAGTTCGTGACACAACCGAGCTGGGCTAGTTAGTTAGCTTAACCAGCTAACCAGCCGGACACGGGTGTTTTACGTTGGATTCGTGATGGAAATGTGTTCAGTGAATAATATGGAGTATTTGGGATCCGATAATTAAAGAAAACATCATTTAATGCGTTTTAATCGTGATGTCTGTGGTGTTTGAATGGGAAGAGCTGCGGCTAGCGCCACATACCTTTACTATCGGTCTATCTCGGACAAATATTTTGAATTAAATAATAAAATCTGTTTAATTAACGTTATGATATAAAAAGTAAACCGCATGTAGTTACATTTATTAATGTGTTGTGATTTTGAGGCGAGACAGACAGTCGCAGTGGGCTGGTCTGAAGCTCCATCCGCAGACATGATGGATGCGGCAGAGAATCACGAAAAATTACATATGAATTAACAATCATTTTTGGAAATAATAGAAATCTTATACAAGAATTGCCATGTGAACTCTATTTTCCATCAGCAGCCATGATGGATGCTGTAGAGTTGAGAAATGACATCATCATCGTCAAAATATTCATCATGTTCTTATGAATATTCAAATGTATTCATAAGGACTGGAACTGTTTTGAGAGTTTTTATTGATGTGTTGTCGAGTGGGGTGTAAACTGTGTAGTTTGACTGTGTATAAATATGAATTTATGTCATAATTCACTGCAGCGGTTAGACCTGCATAAGGTTCAGGTTTAGAATTACATCAGCATTTTCTGTTGCTGTCATTCACAGAGATGTGTGTGTGTGTCAATCACTGGGAATATAATGTTAATATCTCACATATGAAATAAGCAGAAATGGAGCCGTTATACATTCGCATGTCTTGTTTTGTATCATAATTGGTACGTAAGATTTTTTTTTTGGCTCGTGTAAGTAGTTTTGAGGAGGAAAAACACATCTGGCACAAAGGCACAAACTGGGCAAAAGAAATATGCAATTTGGAGCTGGGCAAAAAGTAAGATGAAATTCTGAACTTGACTGCTTGCATAAAATGCTTTGACTGTCTTTATCTCCCATTGATATGTATTGGTATGTTAATATTTAAATTTAATAATAATTTAAATTTAATTTTATCATTAAAGCCCTGTAGTTTTTATTGTGGGCAAAAAATATAATGCAGTGCAATACAGTGATGATTGTATAAACAAATAAAAGTTCCTCAAAAGCCAGTTTTATCATTATCTTTACATTGTAACATGATTTTTTAAACATATTACGTATGGATAATCAAAGAAACCTAAGTTGCTTCAGTCCAATAAGTTTTCATCTTGAAATATAACTAACAATATAAAGTTATTCTTGCATTATAAAGAGAGTAAAGAATGCAGAGCAAAAAGACACATGAACCATAACCTCTAGGTGGATGTTTTTACAGTTTATGCTAAAAGGCATTTTACTTGCTAAATAAAAGTATAAACTATCAGTCAGATGACAGATGACATATAGTAGATGGTGTACAACTGAACTTTTTTTTTTTTTTTTTTATCAAAGTTGATCATGTTGATCAGACGTAATACAGTAGACTTAAGAATTAGTTCATTAGAACAGGCTGAAAATAGTTTGACGTAGAGGTGGGCAATATGACCAAAATCTTGTATCACAATGTGAGTAATTTTATCTAAAGATAATGATATATCACAAGATTGAAGATTATTTTTGTTAATAATAAGATCTTTATTTTTAATACCATAGAAATTTCATAATTCTTGTCGCCAGTGTCAGTATTACAATAACCTAATACTAGCCTTAAAAAAAACTCAAGCTCACTGAAGAAAAAAAAAAAAAAAAAAAAAAAAAAAAAAAAAAACTATATTACAGTAATCAAATTTATAATAACACAGTATATTTTTCACTGCCCAGTGAAAAATATACTGTTACACATGTTTTCTTTCTCAGCCGTTTGATTTCACTTAAGACCTAAATTACTGTGTTTATGAGGATAAAGACGGGCGTTTTGACACGTACAAGTGTGTCAAAGTGAACTCTGTCCTGTCTTGCCCACACTCGAGATGATGTGTGTGTGGCACCGGCAGATTCTTCACTCCTATTGGTTGTCACTCACCAAATTCGCTGTTCATTTGCGTAGTTAAACTCCTCTTAACTTTTGTCGTGTGACTCGCCATGCTGTACACGCCTACGTTCTGTCGCCAATCCGCTTGTTAAGTCTAACCGCACTCTCAGATGGAACTAAAAAGCAACAAACAGTGCTAATATACACTCATAATGTGATTATAATACTACCAAATTTATAATAGACAATGATTCACCTTTTATAAATCGTTAAAATATTTGTGGGTTTTTAAATGTTTAGCTTAATTGTGTAATGTGAATAAACAGTGCTTATAAACAGCTGTTGAGATAGTATTCTCAAATGAAATGAGTAGAGGCTTGGACCTGGAAACCACTTTCCTTGCGTCACGACTTAACAAGTGGGCGGTCACTGTCACTCTTGTTACTGAAAATGAATGGGATCATGTCACTTTATCACTGCGTGTTACTGGCAGAGTGAACGGGGCTTTAAAATCATGTTTTTATTGTGGGCAAAACATATATTGAAGTGCAATACAAATAAAAGTTCCTTAAAAGCCTGTTTTATCATTATTATAGTTAAATTGTAACATGATTTTTGCAAAGTATTTTGTATGGATAATCAAAAAAACATAAAAGTTGCTTTAGTCCAATAAGTGTTCATCTTAAAATATAACTAACAATATAATGTTATTCTTGCATTTACTTTATTAAATCAGTAAAGATTTTACAGCAAAAAGACACAATCTCTAGGTGGACGCTTTTACAGTTTATTAAAACACAAATCACTGTGTGACGCTGGTGGTGTGAATAGGGCTTTAAAATCACGGTTTTAAACCACAAAACTTAAAAACGTGTAAACGGTAAGCTTTTGTGATTTACATAGTACAGCATTGTCATCTGAGTAGAGGTCGACCAATATTGGATAGCTTACTGAACCATACCTTGTAAATGAATAAAAATATTAATATTAATTATATATTGATCATTACAGTTAGTTCATTGTTCATTAATGTTAACAAAAGCAACTAAAATATTTTAATATTATAAATATATCTGTAAATGCTGAAATTAACACACTCTAACAAGGAACAATACTTCTATTCTTCAGCTTTTATCAATCTTAATGTTACAAATAGACTTATATTGTAAAGTGTTACGATTATATGGACAATCAAGCTAAAGATGGCCATCTCTAAATATTTATAAAGGCCACAGTATTGAAATTACATACATATGGATATTGTGTACTTTCACAATTTAACTGCTTCTATTCTAAAACATTTGTGGTTATCTAATCAAGATATTAAAATATGTTAGTCACACAACGGGAAAAGTGCAGCGCCGCGTCGAGAAGAACTCACAGCTATCCGGTTTCACACACACTGGACACGTCACGTTCAATTCAAGCGGTGGTCTCAAGACTTTATTTGATCACCAAACGGGCAAAGGTATACTGCTGTCCTTTCTCCACTAATGCAGCATCTAATTTCTAGCATCAAATTCATCGCTTAGTAATGACTTGAAAAAATGCACTACAGTATACTGTACACATTGTTTCGCTGTCGATGTTTTAAATCCGCCTTTGAAGTGTCCCGCTCTGTGCAGCACGCAGTGTCACATGTCTAAACAAATGGCACGGCAGTGATTTCCGCCACTAGAAGCTGCTCTCGTGCTGTATAACAAAGATTATAGGGACTTTGCTGTATAATGATGACCTTCTCAGCCGCTCCAGTAACGGACCCAAAATGGAAAAAACTGTCGGCATGGATTTTTGCCGATAACCGATAGTTCCGCCAATCAGATTAATCAGCAAAACCGATACATCGGTCGACATCTACATCTGAGCATGTAAACGTGATAAAGACGATTGTCCAAAATATCTATCGGTTGATATTGCCCACTCCTAGTATGAAGGCAGGATTGGTTTATTAGTGTATTTTTTTGCAGTCTTGAAGCTGTAAAGTGACAGTTCCCTTCAAAAGTCTCATTGTTTACTCATCCTTATGTTCCAAATAAAAAAAAAGTGTTGAACAAATGTGAACGAAAGTATTGTGTGCTATTAATTTATCCAAATGTGCCTGACACAGATCTTAATCGCACATTTGCATGTCCATGGATGCGGTCTGCAAATTTTTTTTTTTTTAAGCTTGATTTCTGTAAGATTTTAAGATATTTTTAGGTTTTTACTGAGGTGTGAACAGAGAGGATTACAGGAGCAGGGTATTAGTGGAAGATGTCCACGTGTTTTCAGCATCTTTGTGGTTGTGCATTTTAATCTCTTGTTAAGCCTCGAAGGCAGAAAGTTTGTTTTGTACATTTTTAACAGTTAACCTTATTTTTTAATTTTTTAAAAGTCAAGCTGTTGACTGAAACACAGAAAATTTAAAAGAAAGATAATCAATTTAAATTCAGTGCAACAAATGTTATCATGGTGTGCTCATAAAATGTAAAGTCTGTGTCCTCTGACCAGTGACTGACAGCTTGGCTCCACCTCTTTATTCAGTTTTCCAGCATGGCTCTTGAACACTGAGTGAGATCACCACCATGATCGGAGGACTCTTCATCTACAACCACAAGGGCGAGGTGCTGATCTCCCGTGTCTACCGTGATGACATCGGGTAAGTCATTATAATGTGTAAGAGGTGTTGAGAATATGTTTGAGTATGAGAGAGTATGTTTGCTTCTGCTCATTTGAGCATGTTCATGATTTGATGTGTAATGGACACCTGTTGGTTTCTCTGTGTTGATGTGCTTCCTGTTCTGCAGTTTTTTCCTTTCTTAATCACCCTGTCGAATGTCAGATCTATTTGTTTCATTAGCTTCTGTAGGAATAATAGCTGTCAAATCTTTTAACTGCATGTGTGACCCAGTTCCATCTTCACCTTCAGCAGGGATATTAAGAGAACAGGAAGCGTGGAATACAATGAAGATGTATTTTACAACAATGTTTGAATTTTAGAATGAATTAGGCCTCTGATTGTGTGAAAGTTCTGTTCTGGAAGATCCAGGCATCCTTTAAAACCACAGAGATGGTCTGTTCAGAGAAGGGTTGCTATGGATACAGTGGCTCTGTACATCGCTGCCAACTCATACTGTCGCAGTGTGTGTGTGTTCACGCACGCATGCAGGGCTGTATGAGAAAGAGAGATCATTAGATGAAGTCGCAGTGCGTGTGCATGTCGAGTGTGCCTGGAGGAAAGCGAACTCTGGGAAAACGAAGAAGAGAGAGGCTGAAACAGTGTATGTAGCATAAAAACAGACAGCTGAAACAAAGTGATGATGATTATTTTATAAACCCAGTGATAAACGAAACCTAGTTAGGTGTGTTCCTAGACAGCATTTGAAGTTGTCATGAAATTAAATCTAGTTTCTAATTGCGTGTTATAGTTTAGGTCCAACCCTGCTCCAACACACATACTATGCAGTTTCTCAGATAAGCCTGAACGACTTGATTAGCTGTTGTTTAATTAGGTTTGAAGCTAAATTCTGCAGAGCTGTGGCCCTTCAGGAGCTGAGTTTGACACCCGTTATAGATCTTACTTTGAACGATTCATTTGCGTATATGTTGCAATTTTTATTTTATTTTTTTTACGTTTTTTGATCATTTGATGTTTAATTAAAATATAATTGTATCTTCTGGGAAAACGGCTCTCTGGTGACGTATGCAGATATTTTCCAATTATTTATTCACTTTTGAGTGCCATGCCCACGTCTCAACATCCAATCAACAACCGATGCACAGGACCATATCCCGCTCTACATAGTTTCTGCTTTGATAATCTGTTACTCTTAGAGTATTAATGTATTGATTGAGGTGTTATCTTAGAATATAGGTATAGTGACACCAAAAGTATAAGTGATTTACCTGGATTCCAACCTGCATTGGAACTAACAAACCCAAATGTTTAATAAGGCTGCAACTAACAGTTGTTTTTTCATTTTTTTTCATTTTATTTTTCATTCTAATCTAACAGTTATGATGTTTTAGATAAGTCTCACATCATTTTGGCGGTCTTTTTGCAGGAGGAATGCAGTGGATGCGTTTCGTGTGAACGTGATCCACGCACGTCAGCAGGTACGCTCGCCCGTCACCAACATCGCCCGCACCAGCTTTTTCCACGTCAAGCGCTCCAACATCTGGCTGGCTGCCGTTACAAAGCAGAATGTCAACGCAGCCATGGTGTTTGAGTTCCTCTACAAGATGTGTGACGTCATGACCGCCTACTTCGGCAAGATCAGCGAGGAGAACATTAAGAACAACTTTGTGTTGATCTATGAGCTTCTTGACGGTATGATGACTCATTTTTCAATTATACTTAAACTGTTACTAAAGATAATCAAGTATCTGTTGCTTGATCGTAACATTGATTATACTGCAGTTAAGTTTTCTTTTCCCTCCAGTTCCAGCTATGATCTCTCCCACAACTGTTGTGCTGTTGTTTTTTTAGGTTTTGATTTTTATGAAATGTCGATGAGAAAATCAAAACCTAAAGAAAATACGGCACAGACAGACAGACATCTCCTCTGCTCTCTGACATGGATGCTGTTGATTTACATTTGAGCAAGTCACATTGATTTGTATAGTACAATGTATACAATACAGACTGTTTCAAAGCAACTTTACAGTAATAAACAGGAAAATAACAGTGTTCATTTCACAAAGCTCATCAATTATGAAACATTTAATTTCAGCTATAAAGCAGCTCTGCAAAGCTGTGTCATGACTGATTATATTGTGCCATAAACTCCCTTGTGATGCCTAACTTTTAAAACTCCACGACGTGGATTGACGAGCACAATTTCCTTTGAAGAAGCTTGTGACAGCCTTTTTTCTTTAATCTCTAGTTTAAAACCTATAAAAAACCTAAAACCTAGTTAAAAACCTATAAAGCCTCATTTTACAGACTGTACAATGGACAGAAGCGACACATTAGTTTGAAGATTGAATGTGAAATTATTGCAATATAAAAGTATAGTTAAAAACTTTAATGTTAGGTGGAATTAGTCACAATTCATTTTAGAAAAAATGTGTGATTAATTAGTTAATTTTTTTTTTTTTTTTTTTTTTGATTAGTACACCAATAATTTTTATATTAGATTGTAAAAATCATTTCAAAATGTATTTTCAAATATTTTAATATTTTATTTTATTTTTTTTATTTTCAGGATCAGCTAAACGCTGGATTTTTTTTTAAAAAGTATGTGAAAATATTAAAGTTCGCGGCATAGAATGTTTAAAATATGTCCGAGAGTTTTACACACCGGTCTGTTATTGTGGTGACATTTCCACACCTCTAAACATGATGCGTCTCAAAGCGAAACTTGATTGCTTTACCTGTCAGTCATATGGCCTCTTAGGTGGGCATTGGCCATTCAAAGCGGTCAAGGTTCCCAGACCTTCTGCCGTCAGTCTGAATGTCTGGCTACGCGACGTTAACATTTTTACGAGTACACCAGCATATTGGAGCACCTGATAGCTGACAGACATGAGCTAAAAAGCTCCAAACCCTGATTCTGAATTCACAAATTCTGCTATGTTTGTTCAACACAGTCATAGTTTTTCTCTTTGCCCTTACTGTAGAGATCCTGGATTTTGGGTATCCCCAGAACTCTGAGACCGGAGCCTTGAAGACCTTTATTACTCAACAGGGTATTAAGAGCCAGGTACATTCAGCTTGACACCAGCATATGGTCCATTATGTCTTCTAATATGTGAATGCTTTATGAAAACGGACATTGTTAATGTACCTAAAGTGTTGAAATCTGATTTTATGGAGCACAGCCTTTGTTGAAGCATGTGAAAACTGAACTGTATGTTAATGTTTCTGACACCTTCATCTTCACATCACTGCTCACCACGTGCCTGATGACCTGTAACGCACTGCGTCCAGCATCATGTAAGCACAGTTGAACTTATACAGTTATAGGGTACTGCAGTGATGACATATTTTTATAGGCCAGTTTGGAAGTTATCATCCCTTGACAAAGACCTAATAGGATTTTCCCAGTGACTTTTAGATTATTGCAGAAAATAAGCTTGTGAACTACAAGGATTTATGAGTCTTACATGTTTTTTCATCACGATAATCTTTACAAATGAACACATTAGTGAATTTTTGAGGCCTAAATATAACCGCCAGAGGTAAAAAGCTAAATGCAGGCTATAAATGAACTACACCATGGTCAGTTGACTTTAATGTCACCACCATTAAGCTTCTGTCGACTCGTTCAGTCTTCATTTAAAAAGCATTTTCCCTGAAAGTTTAAGTTGGAATAGTTTTAAAGCATGGTTATAAACACAATGATGCTGTGAAAGCAAAGTGAGTAGATGAGTTTGGCGTTTAAAGTCCCAGACAACCTCTGTAGTCATATCCACTTGTTAGCAGTAAAATTGTGTATTACTGATGTATTTATGTGAGCATTTGTTTAACAAATTATTTCTGGCATTTCACAAAAAAACCATCAACTTCAAGGCATTTTGTGACCCTGAACCACAAAACCAGTTTTAAATAGCACAGGTATATTTGCAGCAATAGCCAACAATACATTGTATGGGTCAAAATTATACATTTTTCTTTTAAGCCAAAAATCATTAGGATATTCAGTAAATATCATGTTCCATGAAGATATTTTGTACATTTCCTACCGTAAATATATCAAAACTTAATTTTTGATTAGTAATATGCATTGCTAAGAACTTCATTTGGACAACTTTAAAGGCGATTTTCTCAATATTTAGATTTTTTTTTGGCACCCTGAGATTCCAGATTTAAAAAAATAGTTGTATCTCGGCCAAATATTGTCCTGTCCTAACAAACCATACATCAATGGAAAGCTTATTTATTATTATAAATCTATAATATAAATTATAAATTCACAGTATACACTGTGTCATCCCTGAAGCACTCTATAACTCACTTTTATATTTTCAACGTTGTGTTCACAAAGCTTTACATGACAACTCGCAATACAAAATATCTGGCTTGTTGTTTGGTGATGCTCATGTTTCTCTCACACTGTTGTTCTCAGACGAAAGAGGAGCAGTCTCAGATTACCAGTCAGGTCACTGGACAGATCGGCTGGAGACGTGAGGGCATCAAATATCGCCGCAACGAACTCTTCCTGGACGTACTGGAAAGTGTGAACTTGCTGATGTCACCGCAGGGTGAGTATTACTGCCATCTACTGGTTGAGAATTACTGTACTACATAGTGAATTTTACTATCATTCATTACTTTGCAATTAAACTGCACATAGTGATGTATTCTGTGCGTCTGTGTGTGCAGGTCAGGTGTTGAGTGCACATGTCTCAGGGCGTGTGGTGATGAAAAGCTACCTGAGCGGAATGCCAGAGTGCAAGTTCGGCATGAACGACAAAATTGTCATCGACAAGCAGGGCAAAGGTGGCACAACTGATGACTCGGGTAAAAGGTGAGTTGGATGACGCTCAACTGGAAATGTGAGGGCCGACGTGGTGAGTAAACCATTGAACGTGACTGGGATACTTAGTTAATGCTTGTTACTCATTTACTAATTGCCATTTAATGACTCATCGTAAGGCTAAAGTAAGGTGTTTCATTTACTTTTACACATTTAAAAATTCAACATTTTTTAAATTAAAGGGGTTATGAAATAGAAATTCAAAACTTCATTGATATTTACACACATTGTAGGACAAAACAGGTTATCCTACAGTAAAAACATAATGCAAGTTTTGTACCTCAAAGCAAACCCCACAGTTGAAAATTAGTTTTCTGAAACGCCAGGATATAAAATCATCCCATTTGTGACGTTATGATTTTCCTCTACATGCCACTTAACAGAGCTGGGTAGTAGGTGATTACATGTAATCTGGATTATGTACTCGCATTCCAAAAATGAAGTACTTGTAATTAGATTACATTAGATTTTGAAATGCTCGTAATCAGACTACAGTTACTTTTTTATGGATTATGTGATGACATATTATTTACAAAATAGCAATAAATTATTTGTATGTTACTGATTCTCCCCAATTCATCTTTTTTTATCTTTTACATTTTCCTTTCTAAAATAGCCTACTGCTTATATACATTCAGAAAGTCTTTCAAGTTTTGTGGACATTCACGCAAAGACCAGTCATTAATCAGGTGGATACGCAGCATTTGACCACTGGATTTACAAAAGTCATTTTAGGCTTAAGAAGTGTTTCAACATTGCATCAACTACTGATGAACACATTAATTTTTATTTGAATTATCATTCTGTAGGTTAATAGGTTAAACAAAGGCATTAAACATTTTTTTTAATCAAATGAAAATTAAACCCTTTTATTTTTTATTTTTTGCCAAACAAACAGAGGTTTACTGTTATAATTAATACGTGGAAAAACTGTGTAAATATATTCAGTTTAAAAAGTTTTAATAATAATTGTAGTATTTTTTTTTCTACAATTAAGTGGTTAATCTTGTAGTAATATTTATTTTTATTATTTAATTGTTTTTTGCATTTCGATATCCAGTCACACCAGTGAAAAATCTGACTTCGATACGATATCTGACTAAAATGTCTCGATACTACTACTGAACCAATACTATGACAAAAACATACAGAACAACAGGAAAAGTTTTATCTTTGTTAATAATAATAAGAACATAGATGCCAGTAACAAACTAAAGGACATATGATAAAACAAAGACACAAATGAAATAAATGGGGCCCTATTAAATCAGTTTTATTTCTTCCCAAATTCTGTTTTATTTTTTCCAAATGTCATTTTTTTTTTCCGTATAAATTTTTTTTTTTTCTTTTAATTTTTCTAGATTATATTTTAAAGGTTACATTAAAAAATATTAATCAAAAAGCATGTCTAATTAATTTAAATCATGAAACTTACACAATATAAAAGCAATTTATTAAAAGTTTTAATGCCCTATGAAATGTTTTATTGTTTTTCTCAAATTCAGTTTTATTTTTATCAATTCTGTGAATCTGTTTTCCATTGATTCTCTGGATTTAATAGTTTTTTAATAATCAAAAGCATGTCTAATTATTTTATAAAGATTAATTAGGTTTCATAAAGAATTAATTGATGATTTTTTATGTAAATATAATATATATTAAATTGTTTCTACACAAAAAAATTATATAAATTATATTATATAAATAAAATAAATATTATTTTAATAATATTTTTATTAGTAGTAGTAGCACTATCATTACATTAAGTAATATTTCTGTCAAGTTAAACCTTTTAACTTTTATTTTGACGGGTTGCTGTGAAGACCTTTAGGTTTCTGTTTGTGTTTGTTCTGTTTGTGTCTGCACCTTTCATTCATAGAGACACACAGAAAATGCAGGTTTCATATTTATATAGATAAATTCTGTGATATTCTGCAGTTTTATGACTGGTAAATTCTGTTTTTAGGACTGGATCCTGCGATTCTGTCTGCGTTTTCCGCTTTACGGAAAATAAACAGTGTTTTACTCAGATTCTTAAAAGTACCAGTACTAGCAAAATGTGGAGTCGTACCATTTTTAAAAGCTGGGTATCACGATACCTTTTCAGTACCGGTATATCGTGAAGCACTAAGAAAATGCATTTCATGACCCCTTTAAATTGAAATTTAGCGTTTCCATTTCACAAACCCCCTGCAGTTCCATCACAATCCCCTAGAGCTTCACAAACCCATGTTTAAGAAGATGAATTAAAAAAAGTGAGTTTAAAAAAAAAAAAAGATTCACGATCATATTTCTGAATCCCTCCTCTACAACCACCTGTCATATAAGGGCTTCTCACTGTCCAGTCAATTCCTGATGAATAAAATCCTGTTTAATGTTCTATTTTACTAGGAAATCCATCACACTGTTGAATTAAAATGGGTTATAAAGCCAGTTCACATTGACTTCAAGAACTAAACAGTTTTGCTTTATATGACATCCCCCTCAGTTTAAAATTTAAGGCCTTATGAGCAGAATTTGGACACAGTATTACAGGAAATCTGACATGGAGCGAATTCATTCCTCCTGGCTTTTTTGGGTTGTGTAACATCCCATCTTGCAGTCTCACTCTCCCCCTGTTGACTTTTGTGCTGGTAGGTATATGTATCTTTACAGAGGAATGTTTGATTCTGAGGTGCCGTTGGTTTAGCCCTTTATTTTTTCCATTTTTTTTCTGTTGATTTGTGTGCCTCTCTCCTCTCTCCTGCTGGACTTCAGTGAGTTGGGGGGCAGGTAGCGTAACTCTCACTCCTGATGTCACCTGATCTATCACCCTCACTCCGTCCTGTCTTAGCCGTTTGTCAGCTGTCTTCGTGTCATGCCATCAAACGTCTCAATAAAGATGATCTTTATGCATGGGATGACACTGCCATTGCCTCCTGATATGTGAGGTGTTTAGCGACTCTAAGTGAAGGAGCGTAGCTTTTTCTTTAGTTCATTTGTCTTGTCTCATACCAACAGTCTTTCCCCTGTCTTGTTTTACTGAAAACCTGAATAAACTCTCATTAGAGTCTGTGTTAAAGTTATCTATTCTTGTGACCCTTCAAACGTCTGCCCCACTCAGCTCTGACCACAACATGACGCTTTATTTTTTTTCTAACATGCAAATCACAGCCCTATTACAGATCTTCCCATGCTGTTTTGTTGTGGTCACAGTGCTAGAAACAAACATCCTTCTCAACATAACGACAGTATAGGAGACGTTATTATGCATTATGGGTAACAGAGGTAGGCGGTATGACCAAAATCTTGCATAATCTAATAACTAGTACAGTACGCACTACCTTAAGTTTGGAGTCAGTACGGTTTTAAAAGAAATGAATACTTTTTATTCAGCATGGATGCATTAAACTAATCAAAAACATTTATAATGTTGTAATTTTTATTTCAAATAATTGCTGGTCTTTTAAAAATTGTGTTAAGTGTGGAGGATTGATGTGAGAATCTTGTGACACTGAAGACTGGAGTAATGGTGCTATTTTAAAATTACATTTTAAAACTTTTTTGTAAAAGTTACATTATTGTAACTTTTAAGTGTCATTGAATGAGCCACATTCACAGCTGTTGTAAAATAGCTGTTAAATTACATTTTAAAATGTAATTTTAAGCTGTTAAATTACATAAAATTACATTTTAAAATGTATTAAAATAACTGTTTTCTATTTTAATGTATTTTAAAATGCGATTACTCCATTATTGCATTTTGATATTATAATATTATTACTCCAATCTTCAGTGTCACAAGATTCTCACATCAATCCTCCACTTTTTAAAATTTTAAAATATTACTGTATTTACAATATTACAATGTTTTTGGTCAGATAAATGCAGCCTTTTTGAACGTAAGAGAGTAATTGCAAAACCATTAAAAAACTACTGAACTCAAAACTTTTAAACAGAAGTGTACTCGTTGTTCACTAAAAATTGGTTTCGATGTTAAATAAGACATTTTCAGACAATTTACTGTATGAAATGGACGTAATCTAATTTATTTTCCCTTGTTATTTGAAATTTAGACATGTAATTGTCTAAATAATATTGTAACAAATGAATTGTAACTTTTAAGTGTCATTGAATGAGCCACATTCACAGCTGTTGTAAAATAGCTGTTAAACTCTACATATCAATTAATATTTTAATTAATGCACCAAGTTGTGAGATTGCTTGACAGTTGTAAACAATGTAAAGCCCGCTTTGTGTTGTACCTATCAACACAGTCTTTCCCAGTTTTAAATTGTTTGAGACACATCATGCTTTGTATTTTTGCATCGATTCATGTTTCTTCATCACTCTCACTTGTAAATGCATAAACAGCCCTTACCGCCGGTTGCAATCTAAATGCGTCCTGTATTACACATTGCTGCTTGAAAGTTTGTGAACCCTTCAGAATTTTTTATATTTCTACATAAATATAGGATCAGATTTTCACACAAGTTCTAAAAGCAGACAAAGAGAACCCAGTCAAACAATTGAGATGAAAATATAAACTTTGTAATTTTTTTCTTTAGGAAGATGATATAGTATTGCATATCTGTGAGTAGCAAAATGATGTGAATCTCTAGGATTAGCAGTTAATTTGAAGGTGAAATTAAAGTCCATCTATTCAGAGGTATTTTCAGTTAGTGAGATGACAGTCAGCTGTCAGTACCTGCCCTGTTTTATTTGAAGAACAGAGATCTATCAAACTCTGATCATGTTTGTGGTAATTAGTCATGGCATGAACAAGGGAGATCTCTGAGGACCTCAATAAAAAAAAATGCTGTTGCGCATCAGTATGGAAACGGTTATAAAACCATCAGAGTTATACAGCCAGACAGGTTGTATACAAATGGAGGATATTTAAGACCATTGTTACCCTCCCCACAAGTGGTCGACCAAGAAAAAGATCACAAAAAGTAAGACTTGTAATTAGTCCACAAGATCACTTTAGTAACTAAAGGCCTTTCTCACATTGGGTAATGTTAATGTTCATGATTCCACCATCAGAACACTGAACAACCGTGAAGTGCATGGCAGCATTGCAAGGAGAAAACCACTGCTCTCCAAAAAGAATTGCTGCCCATCTGCAGTTTGCTAAAGATCACGTAGACAAGCCAGAGGGCTGTAGGAGAGAGGTTTAATGGATAGATGGGACCAAAATAGAACTTTTTGGTTTAAATGACAAGAGTTATGTTTGGAGAAAGGAAAACACTGCATTCCCGCATAAGAACCTTATCCCATCTGTGATACGTGGTGGTGGTGGTGGCAATATGATGGTTTGGGCCTGTTTTGCTGATTTTGACCCAGAACAGCTTGCCATAAATGCAGCAAGACAGTGACCCCAAGCATACATACCCCAAGTCTTTTTACCAAAGAATGCTTGAAGAAGAACAAACTTAATGTTTTGGAATGGCCAAGGCAAAGTCCAGACCTTAATCCAATTGAAATGTTGTGGACGAACCTGAAGCAGGCAGTACATAGGAGGAAACCCACCAACATCACATACTGAAAGCAAAGATATATTTTAAGTATATATGTGACCCTGGACCACTAAACCAGTCATAAGTAGCATGGGTATTTATTTCTTTTCTGCCAGAAATCATTAGGATATCAAGTAAATATCATGTTCCATGAAAATATTTTATAAATGTCCTACTGTAAATATATCAAAACTTAATTTTTGATTAGTAGTATGCCTTGCTAAGAACTTAATTTGGACAACTTTATTTTTCTCAATATTTTTATTTTTTATTTTTATTTTTTATTTTTTTTGCTCTTTCAGATTTTTTTTTTTTTTGCACTTTCAGATTTTCAAATAGTTGTATCTTGGCCAAATATTGTCATATCCTTTAAAAAACCATACATTTAGTATTTCAAATGCATTAAAGCTTATTTATTCAGCTTTTCAGATGAAAATTGACCCTTATGACTGGTTTTGTGGTCCTGGGTCACATATTTTTGTCTCTTTTGTTTGATTGGATTCTCATTGTCTACTTTTAGGGCTTGTGTGAAAATCTGATGATCTTTTCTAAAGGGTTCACAAACATTCAAGCAGCGCTGTACATCAAAATCTTTACCGGTTGACCCTTTTCTGCCGTCACACAGTATATACCGTCATGCCGCCCACCCCTGATGAATAGTGTGTGTGTGTGTGTGTGGTCTCTCTGCAGTCTCTGCTCATGCTTCATTGTTTCCTCATCATTTCTCTCTTCTGTGTCCCCTGCTGCAGTGGGAAACAGTCCATTGCGATCGATGACTGCACATTCCACCAGTGTGTCCGCCTCAGCAAGTTTGACTCGGAGCGCAGTATAAGCTTCATCCCTCCTGATGGAGAGTATGAGCTCATGAGGTCAGTGAAGAGCGTGTGTGTGTGTGTGTGTGTGTGTTTGTGTGTGTGTCTGCATATGCGTGTCACGCAGCACAATGACAGTATCCTTGTCTCAGGTACCGCACCACGAAAGACATCATCCTCCCCTTCCGTGTCATCCCATTGGTCCGTGAGGTGGGCCGCACCAAGCTGGAGGTAAAGGTGGTGATCAAGTCCAACTTCAAGCCCTCCCTGCTGGCACAGAAGATAGAGGTGAGTCTGATAGCAGAAATAACATTCAATATTCTGAAAGTGCCTTATTGGTTGTACATATTGAAGTGTAAATCGTGTGTTTCTCTACAGGTGCGCATTCCTACTCCGCTCAACACCAGTGGGGTTCAGGTCATCTGTATGAAGGGGAAAGCCAAGTACAAAGCCAGTGAGAACGCCATTGTTTGGAAGTATGGCTTGATTTTACTTTATCCATCCGTCTGTCTGTCTGTCCTTCCATCTGTCCATTCATCCACATACTCTATCCATCTCGCCATCTGTCTACTCAAATACTTTATCCATTTATCTGCCTATCCATATTTTCCATCCATCCACCCATCTATTCATATACTTCCATCAGTCTGTCTGTCCATTCATCCATTCATTCATATACTTCGTCCATCCATGGGTCAGTCCATCCATCTAAATACTTCATCCATCCATCCATCCAAAATACTCCATCCATTTATGTCTATCCAGATACTCCATCCATCCACCCATCCATCCATTCATATACTTTGTCCTTCCATTTGTCCACATACTCTATCCATCTCTCCATTTGTCTATTCAAAAACTTTATCCATCCGTCTGTCCATCCGTCCGTCCATCCATCCATCCAGATACTCCAGCCATCCATTCATATACTTTTATCTTTCCATCCATCCACATACTTTATCCATCTCCCCATCCGTCCATTCAAATACTCTATTCATCCGTCTGTTTGTCCATCCATCCATCTTTGTTCATCTGTCCATCCATCTGTCCATCTATTTATATACTCCATCCATCCATCCATCCATCTGTCCATCAAAATACCGTCCATTTCTTTTTCATATACTTTTTCCATCTATCCAAATACTGTCTGTCAATCTGTCCATCCATCCATCCATCCATCCAAATACTCCATCCATTCATATACTTTGTCTATTCATCCATCTGTCGATCAAAATACTCTGTCCATTTCTCCATCCATCTGTCTTTGTTTGTCCATCCATCCATCTGTCCATCCTTTCAAAAACTCCATCCATTTATATAGTTCGTCCATCTATCCACCTGTCTGTCAAAATACTCCATTTTTTTCTCTATCCGTCTCTTTATTTGTCCATCCATCCAAATACTTTATCCATCTATCCAAATACTCAGTTGAACCACATTTAAATATCAGGATGTTTGTTTTTTGTTTTTTTGCCTTTTTGGAGACATTTGTACAATAAGAAATGTACTTATTAAAGATGTAAATTCCAAGAATTGGTACTTGACATACAAATGAAAATCGTTCTTAGAATTCTCTTTAAAGTTGAGATGAAACAGAAGTAATGACAGATCTCTTTTAACACATTGTGCTGATTATGTTGTTCTTTTTTACAGGATCAAGCGAATGGCTGGTATGAAAGAATCTCAGATCAGTGCTGAGATTGAGCTGCTACCCACCAATGACAAGAAGAAGTGGGCTCGCCCACCCATCTCCATGAACTTTGAGGTCAGCTTGAATCCCTAAAGACCCTCAACCTTTTTCACACATGCACACACTGACTTTAAACAAACTACTTCTTCATGATTTCAGAATGTTCTGCAGTTTTGTTTTGTTTTTTTGCAACAGCAATGTTAAGTGGCATGTCATTTTTGCAGATGCAGTAGTATGCCTGGTTGTTTTGAGATGTTGTCTTTAGATTCATGGTTTTCTAATTGCAAATCTCTTTAATCAAGCTAATGGGGAATTCTTTCAATTTCCAGGTACCTTTTGCTCCATCGGGACTGAAAGTGCGCTACCTGAAGGTCTTTGAGCCGAAGCTCAACTACAGCGATCATGATGTCATCAAATGGGTGCGTTACATCGGGCGCAGCGGCATCTATGAGACCCGCTGCTAACAGCAGCCCCTCCGTGAGGAGGGGGGAGAGACGTAGACAAATAAATGGGTGGGATGAACAGAGGACGAAGAGAATGGAGTTATTCATTGTCTCGCTCTCCCCTCCCTTCCTCATCTTTTTATATGGGGCTGTTCACACTGAAAACATCAACAAAGGGAAACCCAAAAAGAACATCCAAAAAAATCACAAATCAAAGCAAATGTGCCCTTCAGAATAGAACATGGTTTATCTGCATTGATGAAAATGATGTTTATCCTCATGAACTCCCTTCAGAATTTCACTCGCTATGAGATAAACCCCCACTCGTTTCTCCTTTTTAATTCTTCAACAACATGCATTCCAGAACCCATTGAATCCCAGCTAATTTGGGGCTCGGGCCCCTTTTCAACACGGTGGTTACCACTGAACTTGTGTTCCTGCTCCGGGAGCTATCAGTGTGGCCATTTCCTCCTTCCCTATGTGCTAATCTGGATTCTGAAATAAACCCTTCATGCTTCATTTTTGTAGTTATTCCTCCTAAAAGTATTAGTTAGGTATCGTCCACGTTCTTGTTCTCAGTGAAATAGTGTAAGCGTTAAGCAGACGGCCCCACAATGTTCTTGAACGTAACTTTTTATCGTTCATCCGAAATTGTTTTACGTACGCTGATGTTACCATTTGGATTTTGTCTTAATTTTTGTCTTAATATAAAAGTGACCAAAATGAAGTGTGAGGATGACGTCTGAATTAAAGCAACAAACTGTACTAATGCTTAAGTCCAGCTGTATGTGTGCATATATACTACTATATATACACTGTAACAAAAGCACCATGCTGATTAAGATGACTTTCAGCTTTCATTTGTTGTCATATAGTGACTGGTGCGTATGTATGTGAGTCAGGGGTCCCCAACATCTCTCAGGGACTTTGCATTTGTGCGCTTAACCTTCTTTCCGTGTCACACTTTAACTTTTGTCATCATTTGCCATTTTGTTTACTTGACTGAAGTTTACCGGTTGAGTTTGTCAAGTGCACTGAGTCCGTCTTTGCATCAGCGAAATCTCTGCCTGCATTTCAGCATTTCTCCTGAGATTAGTTTGAAGGCAAATGCAACTTCAAAAAGACACATTTCACTAAATACATAAGAGAGGGGCTAGAATATTAGAGAGTCCCATTTCTAAACCTCCTTTCTTAGTCCTGATCTAAGGCAGGAGATTTTGGAGATGTCAAAACATATAAGCCGTGTCTGCTTTTAAGGTCTTGAACACCGTGCTCTCTCCTTTCATGTGCATATAAACTTTCCACTCCGCAGAAGGCGTCGGAGGATTTATTATAATGCAAAGGCATTTCGCTTGAACAGCACAGAGATGGAAGCACAGTTTAGTGATGACCTCACTGTCGACTACTTCTCTCGTGCTATCTACGTTATGTTTCAGGCAACACTACAAACTCGACCCTGCAGATTCAGATGAGTGTCTTATTGAACATTTGTGTCATAACACTTACACCGTCTGACCTCAGTGTGTTTCAGCTCTGAGAGATGATGAGGCTCCTTTTGCAGTGTATCGTCTTCATTTGGTAACTTTGTGACTGTCGTCTTAATCCTAATAAAATGTGTAATCAATTACTCTTAAAGGAGTTGGTGTTTTTGTTTCATATTATAGAAATATTGTATGCTATTAGATCTTTTTTCTCCATGTACAGTGCTGCCTAGAAGTCTGCAACATGTTGCCCCCCCCCCCTCGACAAAATCCCATTAGGATTTTTCCATAGGCTTTTGAATTACTGTAGAGAATAAGCTCTGTGACCAACAAAAGTTTATACTTCTTACGCATTTTGTTCATCATGATAATCTCAAATAAATGCAACTTTTATGAAGCTCAATACAAGCAGAGTAAAAAGCTAAATGTGGGATATAAATGATTTCAGTGTCACCAACAATAATCTTCCAACAACTGTCTTTATTTAAAAAATATTTTTTGAAAGTTTAAGTTAGAATAGTTTGCAAGCACATGATTGTAAACATAATGAGGCTGTAAAAGCTACTAGTGAGTAAAACTGTTCAATCTAACCATTCCAAACAAGTGTTTGGAGGTTATGTCTGGACTTTTCGTTTACCAATGAGCAGACCTCTTTGATTTAATGTGGAAGTTTTAATAGATGGGTTTATATTGGCTGCAGTGTACTGTAATCCTCTAGATGGAGGTATTTAATCAAACTGGCCAAAGTACTGAAGACAAACACAAGAATGTGCAAAGAATGTGTAGAACTTTTTGGGTGTTCACTTGCGGAGGAAAAAAATAAATGATGTGGACACTACGTCAAACCATCCAAACCCTCTGCATGAGTGAGACTTGGGACTGAATAGCCTCTTTGCTTCATTGTTCAATGGCTTTGTTTAGTAGGCCTACAAAAAGTAAAGGAGATTTAGTCAAACATATCTAGAGATCTGCATAACACCAATGGTTGGCACAGAACAACTATTACTTAAAAATGAACCATGTGAAACCATAAAATTATACAAAAAAATATTTAAGACAGTTTCCCAAAAATGAACATTTTGTCACTCATCCCTCATCCTTACGTCATTCCAAACCTTTATGCTTTTCTTTCTTCTGTGAAACAATAAAGATATTTGGAGAAAATTCGTTTTTTGGGGGTCATTGCTCACCAAAACCATTTAGTTTGGTTACCAGCATTGTTCAAAGTTCTTTTTCACAAAAGAAAAAAATGCAAGCAGGTTTGGAATGGCATTAATTTTTTGGAATGGCATTAATAAAATGAGTAGCGATTAAGAGAAGATCATGTGTTCACTTATGGAGAGAATGGCTCTACAAAATACAAAAGATAAGTTTGTGTTTATATTTAATATACATTTACACATATATTGTTTTGTTTTATTGCAAGCCACACAGTGGCAATCTCAATTCCATATCTATTTATGTGTATATACTGTACATATAAGAGGATAAAAATGCAGCTGAATGCCTTTTTAGCACCATTTTACACTTGGTTTAAATTCAGTATTTGCTTGCATTCATTGTGTGTTATCATTAAAAAAGGATGTGAGTTATTAACTTTTTAAATTTCACATTTAAAAATATAGTGTTTAAACATTTCTAAATATTTATTCAAATGAAAAACTTAAAAATAATTAAGCAGGTACAACCTGCAATATTCAAGATACATGTATATTTAGTAAAGAGCCATACAGGTACCTAGTGGGTAAATCATGGCATTACAAATAAAAATGTTTTTTTGTTTGTTTTTTTTCATTGGAATTTAAAACCCTTTTTTCTATTTAACCTTAAATACTATATATATATATATATATATATATATAATCTCAAAATATTAAATATTGCTGAACTAAAATATTGAACATGCATGGTCACACTATAAGTAAGCAATACCCGAGGGTAACCCTTATGAAAATTAACCATGGTTTTATTATAGTAAAAGTGTAGTAACCATGTTTTTTTTTTTTTTGGGTGCATTAATTACCATTTGTATAACCATAGTTTTACTACAAATACCATGGTTAAAGTATGGTTAGTGTAGCAAGACCATGGTTAATTTGTGGTTACCATGGTTTAACTATGGATTTTTTTGGTTTTATTTGTAATAAAACCATGTTTAATTTTCGTAAGGATTGCCTCTCCATCACACTCCAGCATAAAATTATACTATAAATGTCATCGACGTAAAAATCAATGCATAATATGCTGTAATGTTTACCAAAAATTGCTGCAAATACCTGTATATTGAAGCTGTCTTCTCTATCCTACTTAAACACATTCAAATATACTGTCAACGCTGGTTTGTTTGCGGAGCTCCGTGAATCACGTAACCACGTGGCGGCGACGCCGGCGAGATCAAAGCTTGTCGCAGCTCTGTTTTAATTGTAAAGTGGCTATTGTAAAAATCTGAATAGCCTAATGTAAATAGAGAGTTTTCACAACACGTCATCAATCGGTTGGCGACACTGTATCTAAACAATAACACTGAACCCAACGAAACTCACATATTTTGCTGATTATTGCTGCTGGAAATGGTTAGTTATTGTCATGTTTTTGGGCTGTACTAATCGGTCGGACCAGGAAAAACATTTGGAGTACTATAGACTGCCTAAAGTTAACAAATCAGTGAGTAGAGTGCAAAAAACTATCTGAGGAACAAAAGGCGTTTGTGGTTGGCCAGACTTAACCAGCATTTCCAGGCCAAAAATCGTGACAACATTTGTGTTTGTTCTTATCATTTCCATTTCCAAATATCAGGCTAATATCTTAATTCATACTCGTATGTATATTTACCACCAGTTACTTTAGTTTGTCAAAATATTGCGCCCTTTCCTGCTTACTAAGTCCATCTCTATATGTGACCCTGGACCACAAAACTAGTCGTAAGTGTCAATTTTTCAAAATTGAGCTTTATACATCATCTGAAAGCTAAATAAATAAGCTTTCCATCGATGTATGGTTTGTTAGGATAGAACAATATTTGGCCGAGATACAGCTGTTTCAGTATATGGAATCTAAGGGTGCAAAAACTTCAAAATATTGAGAAAATCGCCTTGAAAGTTTTCCAAATTAAGTTCTTTGCAATGCATATTACTAATCAAAAATTAAGTTTTGATATATTTACAGTAGGAAATTTACAAAATATGTTCATGGAACATTTATTTAATTTCCTAATGATTTTTGGCATAAAAGAAAAATCTAGAATTTTGACCCATACAGTGTATTTTTGGCTATTGCTACAAATATACCCGTGCTACTTAAGACTGGTTTTGTGGTCCAGGGTCACATATGATTTAGCAGCGTCCACGTTTTTTTTTTTTCTGTGGTTTAGACAGCATAAATGAGCAGAACACCGTATTCAGTTCCGTAACTGTGCAATCCATGCTGTTGTTTACATCTGAGTATCTCCAATATGCCTGTGCATCCAGGTGACTGACCAATTTGTGATGTAAGTGCAAACCCGTGCTTTTGTTTTTATTTTCATTTTTAATTTAGTGAATTTAACTTCTGCTTTAAAAGAATAATTTTTGTTTTTAGATTGTAATGTTACACATATAGCATAGACCAATTATGTGTTTGCAAACAGTGAAGACGTTTTTTTTGGGCAGAGCCTATCTGGTTGCAGAAAATGACAGTTTTCAAGTAGCAATCTATCAAAGCCATGGAATAAAAGCATAAAAAAGGTAAATTTGAGTTTATATTTCAAAATTCTGACTTTAGTCTCACTATTCCAAGACTATGTCTCACAATTCTGATAAGAAAAATCAACTCAACATTCTCTCTTTTGAGTTTGTATCCCACACTTCTGACTTTTTTCCCCTCAAAATGGATTGAGTCATAAAGTCTGAAATATGAGATATAAACTTGCATTTGTGAGATAAAGTAGTACAGTTTTGTGCTGTAACTGTAGGGCAAATACAATCTGTTCCCTATGAACTGCATTTGTGAATATTATGTAGACCTGTTCAAATTTATGCTTTAAAAGTAGAGTAATCATAGCAGGTTTCATCCATTAGTCTGTCAGTTTAAACATCTAAGTTTAGCTTCAAATGGCGTTTTTGACAACAGTATTCTTTAAAAATGATTTTCATTCCGATTCTGACATCCAAAGGCACAGC
This sequence comes from Labeo rohita, assembly GCF_022985175.1. NCBI lineage: Eukaryota > Metazoa > Chordata > Actinopteri > Cypriniformes > Cyprinidae > Labeo > Labeo rohita. The sequence continues at coordinate 28,660,138 of NC_066886.1, read as the reverse complement.
AATACATTTTATCTCTTATTCTGTGGATTTTTCCCAGTTCACTCCATTTGTTACCAATATGTGCGTGCAGCTGGAAGTGACATCTACTCTAAATTGGTCTATAACCTACATGGCTACATTCACTATATTTGTTTTTATAGCCTTTATTGAACATTGTTTCATTGAACAATGGGCATGATGCAACTTTTTTTTTAAAATAATTACAAATATTTTTCCCCATCCAAATAGAAAAACAAATGAAATACCAAGACATGCCACCCTACCATATATTGTAAAATTCAAGCAGAGCAAAAATACAGAGATGTGATTTAGCCATATTCCCCAGCCCTAGGGTCAGTCTATGCTGCCTGCAGAGACTTGCACCAACGTTATAGCTGTTTGGGAAAAGTTTTGAGCTATTCTCCTGCGGCAGGGATGGGTCGGGGGTGTTTGTGTGGGAAGTCACTCATTAGCGCGAGTATTTAGGCTGACGTCATGGCCAATCATTAAGTGGGTGCAGGAGCCAGAAGACCTACTGATGGATCGATGGCCAATTAAACTCTCATCTCTCAGGGCCCCTGAAAGAGAATCTCCTGTCCCGCTAGTCTTTTTCTCCTCTGTCCTTCCGTCTCCCTCTCCCTTTCTTTTTTGCTCTTTCCCAGAGTGAGTGACAGGGAAGGGTCAAGCAGCCCCCGGTTCCGCAGTCACCTGGAGTGCAGCCAAAGCCTGGGCCTCCAGCCAAATTCAAAACCACTCGCAAAAGATATGAGGCTGCCTTTCAGGTGCCCTTCTCCAAATCCATGTTTCTCTCTGCTTCAGGAATTCCATACCTTATGTTAATGCAGCGGTGTCAGTGCTATTCGAATGATACTGACTGAAACCAACTGTCAGCTTGCCGAATAGTGACACGATTGCCTTTTGTAGAGCTGAACTGAACTTGTTTCATAATTGATGAACTTTTGAACATTGATAGTTACAGAACTGAAACAACATTGAGCTAAATAATGACACTGTTATCTCCCACAGATCTGCTTTACAGCATAAATTGAATTAGTTTACAACACTGACAGTAATTTTTCTGTTTTATTAATGTGAGGCTGCTCTGAAACAATCTGTATTGTATAAAGCGCTGTATAAATTAATGACTTGACCTTCAATGGCATTGTGCTTATGTATAAGTCTAAGCAGAATAATTTGATTTTAAAATATTAGATTAGCAGTTGGTGACTGAGTGGGTGCCCAGCCTTTGTTTGGAACACAAAACTAACTTTTTAATAAATGCATTGTCTTTTAGATGTAGCCAAAAAAATGCATCATTAAAGCCAACAGCATTGAACACCCTGTACATTGACCTTGCAGGTCAAAGAAAAAATCCATCATAAGTGACTGACTTCCTCTCAGTCAAACGGACTTCTCTCCAGGGTGGTGTGAGTTAAAGTAAAGCACTGTGAAAAGCCCAGGCTGTTCCTGAACCCTCCGAAGGTCAACCGAACTAATGAGGTTAGGGCTAGAGACTGAGGGCCGTTTGGCCATGAATGCCATGTGTTATGCCAAAATCTGCAATTCTTCACAATGGATTTTTAATGAGCGCAGCTTATGCATGCTTAATTTGTGGCCCTTTCAGAATCCTTTCTTGCATGTTGACTTGGGATTCGAATGTGACATCACTGAAACTGAAGAATGAGCACACAATCTTTTGGAGTTGAAAGTGAGGTAAGCTTTTAGACTTTTAATGTTTTTCTGTTTATAGTTATTACCAAAGATTTTCTGCAGGCACATGAATGTGCTGTTTAGTGCTGGATGAAATCCAGATATTAATGAGGAAAATAAAGAGGTGTTCACACTTTTAATTTTGCCTATCCTACAAAAATATTTAATTTCATATTCAGGATTTTTATTTTAGCTATGGAGATCAGTTTTCGTTGCTTTATGTTTCCACCAATATGCAAAGCCTCCTAAAAATACAAGTTGCTCTTAAAAATAAAGGTCTTTATTGGCATCAATGGAACCTTTCAAATGGAAAGGTTCTTTAGATTTTTAAAATGTTCTTCAAAAAGGTTCTTTGTTGAACCAAAAATTGTTCTTTTTTGGAACCTTTATTTTTAAGAGTGTTGACGAGTTTGGCGTCGTGACGTCACTCAGGTGACATGACCTGAATATTGATGTTCCTGAATTTGATCAATCTGAAAATCTTTACATTATCTACATATGAAGTCAATGAGAGAAAAACGCTTTTGTGTTTTTACATGCGTCGTGAAAACAAGGCAAGACCACGCACACAAGTAAAATAAATGCGCACAGCATTTCCCATTATTATGCTACTGTGAGTTGATAAACAGAAGCTGCACATGCATGGAGAGTAAAGGGAGGAGATGAGGAGGAGGACATTAGACGAGAGCAGGGCGGCGCTTTGTGCTCCTGCGGGATCCTTCCTGCACCCTAGAGAGAGCGAAAGTTCAGAGCAAGAAGCAGAAGTGCACCAAATAAAGTCTACTGCGAGTATTAAACACATTTAACAGAAACATTTGCAGGAGTCTGTCTGTCCGGAGGCGCGGGCACATCTGTCTCCAGCACGGATGCGCGCCCGTCTGGATGCGGTTAGTTCTGTGGAAATACTTTCTTACTCAAGATTATATGGATGAAACGCAAACACAAAGTGGAAGGTAATCCGTGAGGAAAGTTGCGATTTAAAGATGCGCTGGGTTTGCTCCTGCGCGCTGTTGCTGACGGTGCTGGATAATGCTGTGGCCGTGCCTGCGTGGAGAAAAAACACGGTAAGCGCTCCATATCACGTCAACTTCATATTATCAGCTTTGGTTTGTGGTCTAGACCTCATAAAAAACTAAAAGTGACATGCACAGGGTTTTAGGATCCTGCGGCGTAAATTTAGCGCTGACACCCGACTCTGTGTCATTTAAACAATTTTAAACTAATTATGTGATCATTTTTATCCATGCATTTTTATGCATAATAGAATATGTGTAATTTTTAGACTGCTAAGAGTGATCTTTTAAAAAAATGTTAAATGCTAATACCTAAAATGTACACTTTCGTGAATATATATACTGAAAAAAGTGTAGGATTTACACGAAAGAGTTTTCACGCAGATATTACTAGTAATCTTTTTTATAATAAATTAAGACGGGAAGAAACGCCTTGAATTAAACGTGTAATTTTTAAGACTGAAATATATTCTTATAAAAAGCCTACTCCAGTAATGTTCGGAAATAAATACTGTATGTTTGAACAAAAAACTTAATGTTACTTAGGCTACCCATTTGTTACAATGAGACATTCATTGGTGGTTCACATGCATTTTTTCTCGAAAGAGTTGTAAAATCTTTGCAAAGATCAAAAGGAGGAGGAAGAGGGAGAGGAAGAGTGTTGAAGGTCACGGGGGAGGAGGGAGCGGGTCTCGGGCGCGCGCGTTCACATATGGGTGACAGATATTCCGGCTGCATGAGTTACTGACTGCAGCTACTGACATGATGAGCAGGAGAACCAAAACACAGCAGCACAGCTGAACATCCGAGCGGCATTCATCTGGAATTTCATATCAGACAGCAGCTGATATTAGCTCTCCTGATTTAGTTATTTCCTCTTATAAAACGTTCACAAATCTGACACTTCAGTTTTGCATTTTTGTGATTTAATACACATAAAAAATAGACTACTTTTAAAAAGAGTATGGAAAATGTACTTCAGAAGAATATAAGTGCAAATTGAATGTTTTTGGATGTTAATCATAAATAAAATGTGTTATAGTTTACATTTATCTTTAATGCAATTAGTTTAGAGCTTTTGTTGTTTGACCGATTTAAGTAGGACTAATGTACAATACCAGTCAAAAGTTTTTAAACAGTAAGTTTTTTAAAGAAGTCTATTCTGCTCATCAAGCCTGCATTTATTTGATCCAAAATACAGCAAAAGAGTAATGTTGTGAAATATTTTTGCTGTTTAAAATAACTTCTTTTTGTTTGAATATGTTTTTAAATGTAATTTATGTCTGTGATCAAAGCTAAATATTCAGCATAATTTTCCCAGTCTTTAGTGTCACAGATCCTTCAGAAATCATTTTAATATTCTGATTTTGCTGTTCAAAAAACATTTCTGATTATTATTAATATTTAAAACTGTTTTTTGTGGATTCTTTAATGAATAGAAAGATCCAAAGATCAGCATAATTATAGAAATTAATACTTTTATTTAGCAAGGATTCTTTAAATTGATCAAAATGATGATAAAGACATTTATAATGATAAATTCAGATAAATCCTGTTCTTTTGAACTTTCTATTCATCAAAGAAACCTGACTTCTACTTTTACAGTTGAGCCTTTTACTCAACTGCATTCAGCATAACAATAAATGTTTTTTTGAACAGCAAAGCAGAATATTAGAATGATTTTTGATGGATCATGTGACTGGAGTAATCATGCTAAAATTCAGCTTTGAAATCAAAGGAATAACATTTTAAAATACAATAAACAATTATTTTAAAGCAGAAGACACTTCTTTAAAAAACAGGAAAAATCTTACTGTTTAAAGACTTTTGACTGGTAGTGTCTACAGATGAATGTACTGACAAACATTTGTGGTAAACTAAATGCTAAAATACTTTAATATCATTTCTGTTGAAACTTGTCATGTATTTAAATAAATTTGTAATTATGAATCTGAAATTTAGTTCATTTAAAATATATTAACCTTAAACATCGTATCAAATAACAGACCACAGTTGCAATTATGATCAAGTATTTTACATGTGCTTTAGTATGTTAATCACACATCAAAATAAGTGTACTTTAAAAAATAACAACAGATTGTTAAAACAACCTACTTTATAGTAACACTTTTAGGCAACAGTCATTTAAATGTTTTCTCTTTAAGTACACTTAAGTGGACTTTTATTTCATTATTCAGTACACTTTTTATTCTCAGATTTGTGCATGTTTAGTACAATTAAATGCGCTTATTTTTTTTAAATAAGGATTTAGCTTGGCTATTTGTGTGAAAAAGTCAATAGAATTAAAAAAATGATGAATTTCAGAATGTCAGCATTTGGACTGTCCCTCTTTTGTTTTAATGACAGCAGGATTTTGTGTAAAACTTGATAATCATGTTCTCCAGCATTTTATGAGATGATCCAAAGTGAAAGCTTTTACATCAAGTCCACATGACCATTGTTACAATTCTGTTTATTTAATTTATGAAACATTTCTTACTAATTTTACATCACAAAACGTCTTGAATTCCACTGTATATCTGCTATCTACTATCTTGACACACGTACATCAGATTCCTGGTAAACACTATGGGACTTCATTGATATCATGGTTGCTCAGCACATGGAGATCCAGCTTCCTGCTAGTTCCTAACAATCACCTGAGCAGGTTAGATCTAAAATCTGCAGAACTGAGCATTTGATTAACAGTGCTCACGTGGATCGAATAATCATTTGTGTTAAACTTTTGACTTGGTGATTTGTTACTCACAATATAGTAATATACGCCACTCTTTCAGCATCTCTTTTTCTATATTTCTTGTAGGTGGCTAGTATTCAGTTGCATAAACCATGTGTGCAGACCCCGGCACCTGTGGATACGAGGTCTCATCGAGGTCTGGCCCGATCTAAGCGCTATGCCATCAACCCACTGGGATACAAGTGGGAGCATTTCAACGTCACGTACAAGTGAGAGAGACACAGGATAAATAACATATATAAAAAAGGAAGTCTTTCTATTGAAGTGCATGATTGTTGAATGCCTAAAGTATGACCGAACAGATTCACCATATGAATAAAAGAAATAATCTGGGGTTCAGATGATGTGGGATATTTTGGGAAGAGCAGATTGATTTCGGGAGTGTATTCTTATTGATAGCAGACACAGAGACTCTTTGATAGTGTGTCTTTAATTTTGGCTGGAAGTAATTTACATTTCTCCTTCTTCAAGGATCACAAAGTTCCCCAATACGTTGAATAAAGATGATACCCGCAAAGCTATCAGCATCGCCTTCACAAAATGGAGTGATGTTTCTCCTCTGACTTTCACTGAAATCACCAACCCCAACAAAAGTGCTGATATCACTATAGGTAAATAAATGTGCAGGAGAAGAGCCAAAACATCAGGCATGTGCACTTTGGCAGGCTGACAGAGTACTGTATGCAGTTTTTTAATCTGCTGTTTTTGCATGAAACTCTAACACCTCCTTGTTTTCTGAGACAGGCTTCTACACGTACAATCACACGGATTGTTGGTGGTCTCCACTGCACCCGTGTTTTGATGGACTGAACGGAGAGCTGGCCCACGCCTTCCTTCCCCCACGTGGGGAGATTCACTTTGACAACCATGAATTCTGGATTCTGGGCAAATCCCGCTTCAGCTGGAAACAAGGTACTGATCAAATACATGTATTTATTAAAATGAGGGATGTGCTTGTCAGAATACAAATACAGCTGAAGTCAAAATTTACACACACCTTGCAGAATCTCCAAAATGTTAATTATTTTACCAAAATAAGGGGGATCGTACAAAATGCATGTTATTTTTATTTAGTACTGACCTGAATAAGATATTTCACATAATAGTTGAATTTATAAAAATGACCCCATTCAAAAGTTTACATACGCTTGATTCTTTAAGTCTAACACAGTGTTTTTTTGGTTAGTGATAGTTGTTCATGAGTTGTGCATTAAGAGCCCTGATCTTCAAATTCTGAACTGAGAAACATGTAAGTACATGTTTCTCAGTTGTAATCTTCATGTAATCTTCTGTAGCTTCTGAAGGGCAGTACTAAATGAAAAAAATATAATATTTAGGCAAAATAAGAAAAATGTACTCATCATTCTGTTAAAAAGTTTACACCCCTGGCTTTTAATGCATTGTGTTTCCTTCTGAAGCATCAGTGAGCTTTTGAACCTTCTGTAAAAGCTGCATATGAGTCTCTCAGTTGTCCTCAGTGTGAAAAGATGGATCTCAAAATCATACAGTCATTGTTGGAAAGGGTTCAAATACACAGAAATGCCAAAAACCCAAAGAATTTGAGGGACCTGAAGGATTTTTCTGAAGAACAGCGGCCAGTTTAACTGTTCAGGACAAACAAGGGACTCATGAACAACTACCACTAAACAAAAAAACACAGTTGTGGATCATTCAGGTAACAACAGTATTAAGAATCAAGCGTATGTAAACTTTTGAACAGGGTCATCTTTATAAATTCAATTATTTTCTCTTGTGAGATTTGTGAAAAATCTATATTCAAATGGAAATCAGAAGCACAATGTGAGATTCTATATAACTTGTTTTGGTTTAAAATTTATTTGCTAAAGCTTTACATAAAAAATTGAACTGAAGGTGGCGCAAGAGTATAGCGTTGAACACTGTATAGAGATGAATATTTTATAAAATGTAATATGTTTCACTTGAACACGGATAAATATGGGAAATATATCATGTAAAGAGCTCAAATGTGAGTATTGACCCAATGATGCCGTTTTATTTCGTTTTCTTTAGAAGCTTTTCGGAACTGAATCAGTTACACCAACTGCTTCGCAAAATGATTCACTGCTGCAAAGTGCTCAAAATGCTAAGTGCAAGTTAAAACGTAAATGCAATGAAAACCCCAATGTATGATGACACTTTTTACTAACTAACTTCAGATGTTCTCATGAAAGTGTAACCTATTAAATCAATAAATTAAATCATTAAATATTAAGTTTCTAAAATGTGGGTTCTTGCATTAATGTGTAGTGCTTGTTTTGTGTGGGCTTGGCAAACTAGAAGAAATGAAGGTCACACTTTATTTTAAGGACCAATTCACACTATATAATTTGGTGTTTAATAGTAAGGTAGTTGTTAAATTTAGGTATGGGTTGGGATTGAGGGATCTAAAATATGCTCATGCAGAATAAGGCAATAATATTTGATTTAAGTACTAATAACTTATGCGTGCTAGTTAATAGTGAGTATTAGTGCTTAAAATAAAGTCATACCGAAATTAAGTATCATTCTCTTTTTTTGTACTAAAAGTGTTAAAATTCCATAATAAAAAAATAACCTACATTGTAAAACTGACCTGAGATCAGTTAAAATATACTCAATGCAAAACCAGAATTGGGCTCAGGTGCAGGAAAACAAAACAACAATAAACAGAAAAAGATAGATGTGTGCTTTACTGGCAAGCCACTGGATTTTTCAAACATATTGTAAGTAACAATATGACATAATGAAGCCTTGTTTGCTGATATCATGTGATTTGGGGAGTCTGAAAAAAGCTCAGATTCATTGATTCAAAACAAAATATTTTTAAGTGTTCTGAACTTCATGGAACAGTGTTCTGAAAGTGCTCATCACAAGTTCACTTTTAAACCTTCAAATGTTTAAATTCAGAAATCACAAACAAGTAACATAAAATAAGAATACTTCAAGAGAAACACTTATCCAAGTAGTCCGTTCTTTTTCCGTTTCCTCTTTGATTTGATGGTGTATTATCTCTGGACAGGTGTGTGGTTGAATGACCTGGTTCAGGTAGCTGCTCATGAAATCGGTCACGCTTTAGGCCTCTGGCATTCACGGGACCCTAAGGCGCTAATGCACCCTAATGCAACGTACACGGGTCAGAGGAACATCGCTCAAGATGATATCTGGGGCATCCAGCGCCTTTATGGTAAGTCGCAATGAAACTGAAGTAGTGACAGATATTTTCTTCCATATTGTGACAAACATAAACTGTAAGTCAGTTGTTGATTGGATGTTGAGGTGTGGGTGTGGCTTTTAAAAGCAGAGGCGGGGTTTAAGTGACTAAATGATTGGAAAAGACCTGCATACATCACTAGAGAGAAGCCTGGCGTTTTCACAGGAGGATCCAGTTATGACATTTTGATTTTTAAAATGAAACATGCATGGATGGATTGTTCAGATAAGATCTATAACATGCATTTAGAAAACAGATAGGCTGAATATAGATACAATTTTCATTGCATGTGCAAGTGCAAAGATAGAATTTTAAACATGTTCTCATTTCTCTGGGGATTTAAAGCTTATGCTTGTTTTTATGATCTGTGTGTGCATTTGCTTCAGGATGCATGGACAAGAAGCGTGTGTGTGACCCTTGGGCCCGCTTGGGTTTCTGTGAGAGGAGGCGGAGCTTCATGAAGAAAAACTGCCCGCAGCGCTGCGACCTGTGCTACGGTGAGATTCTGAAAACATCCACCTCCAACATCTCCTGCAGCGCTGTCTTCACGTCCAAAAACCGTTCACTTCCACACTGTATTCTTCATTGTGGATGTGGACAGACATCGTCCATTTAACATGATTGTTTGCTCCTCAGAGCCTCTGGATGCAGTGTCCACACCGACACCTCCTCCTGAAAATGTGAAGATCAAAATTGTGCCTCGTGGAAAAGTTGTGGGCTTCCGCTGTGGGACAAAAAATACCAGAGTTCCTCCAAAAGTCAGGTAGAGCAACCTTAACCCTATAAAACCTACTGTAACATATTTGACACACATTTCTAAGGCGTCTAAATGGTTAACATGATCAAAATGCCTGAAAAGCCTGTTGTACACAATCTACTACATACTACAATCATTATTGAATTGCCTCTTATAATGTTAGTGAAGTTTTAAAAATAGTCCAGGGTTTGTATAAGGTGCTTAAAGTACTTGAATTTGACTTGAAATTTAAGGCCTGGAAAACCCTTGAAAATAGCAATTTTCCTGAAGAGGTACTTGAAAAGTGCTTGATTTATTGAAAGACAGTGCATCTAAAGAAGCGTTTATTTTTGTCAATAAGCACTATTTTTTTCACACAATTCAAGAAACATCATACCTTTTTCGCCTGTTTTGGTTAATGCGAGAAAACAGTCGAGCTAAGCAAGTAGTAGTACTGACAGTGTCGTGTAAACATGGCTGAACAGGAACAGATGATATAACAATATTATGGAATATCATTTTTGAAGCTCAGCCTCTTTCATCTTTCATCTCGTTTCATCTTTCGTCAGCTGGTATAAGGACGGTGAGCAGTTGCTGACATCCATTCCCGGCTATATTGTAATTAAAGATCGAGACCTGCGGCTCGTGGCCAACGAATTCAACGAAGGCACGTACACCTGCCGCATCCATCGGCGCGGTAACGTCGTCTCAGCAAACTCGTGGGCCATCCGTCTGAAGCCAGAGCAGTCCTCCAACAACAGCTGATGGAGTGATGCTGATGAACTGACCACATGCTCTACCTCCAGGGCTCAAGAGCACTCAGACCCGCTGTCCTCCGCTGCAGCGCACACAGCTCTGCTTGCCGCTCAGAGTCATTACGGGGTTTCCAACCTTCATAACTCTGATATCCAAGACAATATTTGGAAGGACCACCAACTCGTTTTTCTTTTGTACGTCTGCTGCAGTGTTGACAAAGGTGCTTTTTTAAGGTAAATGCCACTTCTGAGGCATAATATTTAGTTTCAAAGATGCTTAAAAATGTCAGAATTTGCCATTACGAACAATTTAGACTAATTGAGGGAAAACTAAATCAAAATCTTCTCAATTGTTTGGAGAGGTACACTTTCATACTCAGCAGTGCATCTGAAGTATGGAAGCCCATTTCCTTCACTGAATAAAAAATATAAAAAGGTTATTGTGACTTTTGTCTGTTTACATTCTATTTACATATTTGACTATTGTCTTTTTTTTCTCAAAATTGCATGATACAAAACTGCAGTTCTGACCAGAATTGTGAGATACAAACTTGCAATTGCAAAAAAAAGTCTGAATTGTGAGATAAAAACTTGCAATTCAGACTTTTTTTTGCAGTTGCAAGTTTGTATTTCTCGCAGTTGTGAGTTTGTATCATGCAATTCTGAGAAAAGTCAGAATTGTAACAAAAAAAGTCAGAATGGCAAGATATAAACTCACAATTGTGAGATAAGAACTTACAATTATGACTTTTTCTCAGAGTTGCATGATACAATATAACTTACAGTTGCAAGAAATACAGTTAGAGTTGTGAGATAAAATCTCACAATTGCAAGAAATAAAGTCAGAATTCCAAGATTAAAAACTCGTTCATATCTCTCGAGTTCATATCACGCAATTCTGAGAAAAAAGTCAGAATTGTGAAGAAAAAGTCAGAATGGCAAGATACAAACACAATTGTGAGAAAAAAGTCAGAATTATGAGATAAGAAGATTCTGAGAAACTTTTTCTCAGAATTGCATGATACAAATTCATAATTGCAAGAAATAAGGTCAAAATTGAGATAAGAACTCGCAATTCTGAGTATATAGCACACGACCTTGCAATTGCAAGAAATAAAGACTGAATTGCGAGATAAAAACTTGCAATTCAGAATTTATTCTCGCAATTGTGAGAAATAAAGTCAGAATTGTGATATAAAAATTCTCATTTTTTTTATTGAGAAAAAAATCAAATTGTGAGTTTATATCTCGGTTATTTCTCAGAAGTATGACTATTTCTCAAAATTGAGAATATATTTTTCAAAATTGTGTTTATATCTCACAATTCTGACTTTATTTCTTACTATTTTCTCAGCATTGCATGATATAAACTAACAATTGTGAGAAATAAAGTCAATATAAAATCAGAATTGTGGGATAAGTCGCAATTACCTTTTCTTGTTATTCAGTGGCAAAAACATAGTGAAGTCCCCACTTTTTCAGTAGGCTTGAATTTAGTGGTTTTAAAAGCCGTTTACACCATGGACTATAACAATAACTATAAGGATATTAATAATCAATCTAAATATTTGAGAACAGGGAAATCCACACCACAACTATAACAATAACAACATTAGTAAAAATTCAAGCTAAGTTTGTTTAGCTGAACTTTTAAAAAATACCCGTTGTTTTAAAGCAGAACTCATTTGCATTTAAAGCAACCTCGACCAGAATGGGATGATTTATGCAGAGCTAATTTTGACAAGGTAAACGGGTGTTGTGTTACACAACCATTGAGAAATTTTATTCAAAGTATATTATAGACTTTTCATTAAGACCCTAAAGAATCATATCAACTTTTGGAAAATGGGCATCCGATGACCCCTTTAAAAGAGCTGGGTGATATAGTTGTGATGAAACTAAAATGTAAAGCAGCTGAGATTTTTTTTTTTGTATAGTGTTTTGCTTTATGTGGATAGCGTTGGATATTATCTAATTTTATATATAGGAACAATATCAGTGGAATCATTTTCTGAAAAATTTTTCCAGCCGATGAACGATGAAAACATTGAGCCAGTCAGAATTCAGCCACTTTAATGAGCATTTAATAAAGCAATAAACCCCAAGCTTCACGTTGTCCCTAACCACACCCCTTAGCTTTTATAAATTCACTGCAAACCACGGCTTCACAGGGCTTATTGCTTTTATAAAACAGTTATTCCACATACGTAGTAAGCTTTCGTAAAATAAAACAGAGCAAGTGTAATGATATTAATAAAAAAAGTATTCTTCCGCCAAATAATGTAGTTCCTCAGAAACGGTTGTGGTTGCAACAAAGTGGTTGCCAAGCAACACACAGCTTTAAATAAAGGTGTATGTTTGTAGAGTAATTTACAACACGGCTCAACCAATCAGAATCTAGGACCAGAACTATCCGTTTCATAAAAAACATTAGACGTTGTTGGTGTGGACACTAATATGGTTATTGTTATAGTTATCATGCTTGATGTGAATGGGCCTTTAACTTTTTAATTATGTAAAATTATTTTAATATAACTTAAAATTAAATTGTTTTGTGGCCCTAGTTGAAGTTTACTGATGGCCTCAAACAGACAAGTCCCCAAGTTGAGAACCACTCTGAGGCCAGCTGTGACTCTGCAGTTCAGACATGAGCGTATAAAACTTTTTCTTACTGTCATTTCTTGCATGTCATTTATGGTGCAAACTATGGCCTTGTTTACAGGGCTACTGAATGATCTTACACTCTTGAAAAATAAAGGTCTTTTATTGGCATCAATGAAGAACCTTTAACATCCACGAAAGCTTTCAATTACACAAAACGTTCTTCACGGTGGAAAAATGCTCTTAACCCTAAGAAAAATGGTTCTTTTAAGAACTGTTCGCTGAAAGGTTTTTTGGGGAACCAAAAATGGTTCTTTTATGATGTCACTGTGAAAGACCCTTTAATTTTTGGAATGCAGATGATAAAGCGGCAATGTAAACTGAAATATCAAACATTTGTATCTGATGATATGCCCATTTAACTATTCAGAAGTGGTAGGTTAATGTTAGTTTTTTTTAATCATCTTTTTCTAAAATCTTCTGTTATTGGACATTAAAGGTGCTGTAGTACAGTAGTGTGTTTTTTGATTCCCATGAATGAGTAACGAGATGTATTTTCTTTCAAAATGGTTTAGTGATTCACTGGCATTATTTATTTACACAGTTCTATAGAATAACAATGATCATCTAAAACAAATCAAATCTTAACATTCCTGACCACAGGACAGAAAAAGTAGTCTTTTGGTCTGCTGGCGAACACGTAATCCTATGGTCATCTTCTTATCCTATGTAAACAAACAGGTCCTGGTACTCTTTCGTGTTAACACTGTCCCTCAGCAGGCTTGGGTAATGTAAACATTTAGTAAGCAAAGCCTTTCCAAAAAGACTGGGACCCGTGCCACAGACTAGCACAGGGTTTAAATGGAGGTGCCAGACGCCGTCACTGCCAGGCCCTGAAATTATTACTTCACATCAGAGTCTGAGAGAGAGAGAGAGAGGGTTCATGTGAGGAAAAAGACCTAATGAAACAAAAAGCTCAGAAAAACAAATGAATGTTCAAAAAGAATGACTGAAAGTAAAAACAGACTTAGAGTCATAAACTGTACAGTACCCAGAGTAAAATGAGAAGAAACATTGGCGAACTATACAAAGACAACCGATCCCTAAGTTTCTGTCCTGGGATCCCTCCCCCATCCTGGAATTAGCCTCAAATTTGGCCCTTGTTCAAGTATGAAAAGATCTGGACAATGAAGGCAGGTGAGGGCGAGTTTTACACACAACCGAGAATGAGATTATGTGCAGGCAGACGCTGTGTTGTGAAACAACAACAACAAAAAAAAGAGAAGGCTAAAAATGCATAATTATGCACGTTCCAAGCCGAATACAAAATGTGTCCAAGGAAAAGGCCAACAATATGGAGCCTTTTGGTTTAGTGGTGTGTGGCAAATCTCTCTGAAGCGAGAGGCAGACCTTTAGAAAGTACGGGTGGAATAATTTGCTCACTATTGTGCGTTTAAATACATTTTTCGCATTCAAATAAATCTTGAGCTAGTCCGTCCTTCATTTATATTCTTGGCTACTCAAAATGGCTTAAAGAAAGCGTATAAAACGTGGTTTCTAGAAGGGACGTGTCCTAGTCCTCCTCATCTTTGCTTGTGCAGTGTGCGCCGCTGTGATGGAGAGGAGGAGAAAAGAATGGTGATGAGGTGAAGAAGGGAAGACGGAAGGTGGGGGACGGTGAGCGCTCCTCGCGGACCGGACTGCTGCTGGGGCTCTGTCTGGGACTGATGGCCTGTAACATCCGTCCTTTTCCCTCCTTCAACATGTGCTTCTGTTAGACACACAAAACATCATATTAGTGAATTTCACCTGTAGACAAGTATGCATTTTTAAAAAACTGCAATGAAATGTACTCCTGTTCACTAAAAATATTGCCCCCTACTATAGTGCATACACTACCAGTCAAAAGTTTATAATAATTAAAATTTTAATGTTTTGAAAGATGTCTCTTACGCTCATTAAGGCTGCATTTATTTGATACAGAAAAAACGAACACTGTAAAATATTACAGTTTAAAGTAACTGTTTCCTATTGTATGTTAAAATGTAATTTATTCCTGTGATCAAAGCTGAATTTTCAGCATCATTACTACAGTCTTTAGTGTCACATGATCCTTCATAAATCATTTTAAAATACATGTTGCACCAGATTTGATGTCAACAAAGCCAAATTTAAAAACAGCTGCAAGCAGCAATTACCGGGTTTAGCAAGCCTGTAAACACCTAAATCAATGATTTAAAAAAAGCATTTTTGGCAAATCCAGGCAATTTACCATAGAAATATGTTTTTAACGGTTATGACTGTTATAGCGCCAGCTGTGATCTGATCTCCTTAAAACTTTGCATGCTTGTTTAGATTCACCTGTCGCATGTGCTCACCAGGTTCTGTGAAGTTTTTCTTTAGGCTTTATATGACTCTGGGTAAATTTGGGCAGGCCCTTTTTCTAAACGACCCTGTTATAGCTTCCCAAAGGGTAAATTTCAACATTTCTTTGATAATTATTGGACTAGTGAGTCCAGAGAATTGTACTGCAGTGTTTTTTTAAAGATTGAATGAAAAACCTAGGACTAGGTCGCAAAAGTTTTCATCTTCGTGACAGCAGTGGTTCTAGAGGTAAAGCTGAATAAAGCGCGTATGCGTGAAAAACCGTGTGATGAACAAATGTTTACGACCTTGGAAAATGCAATATCGCCCCCAGTGGATGATTTCTTTCAAATTTCTCTCATACCTTTGGGTCGTAAGTCCCACTGTGTTTCCGTTAAACCTGTGCAACAGGTGCTCAAACTTCGTTGGCCAATGGCGGCCATGTTTTTAGAGACACGCAAATGTCCTTGTGGTGGTACTTCGTACCAAGAACGTGCACAGCAATTTTCATGTTGATAGGACAAATTGTTGCACAGTTATAGCCATTTGTATGTTTTTTCCCCTCTTATAGCGCCAACAAGTGGTCAAGCTCTGCAATTTTTGTTCTGCAACCTCAGATTGAGGTCTTACATAAGTGTTCTGACTTTGACAGAGATACAGTCATGGACAGAAATGACGGCACCCTTGCAATTCTGTCAGAAAATTGTTCTAATTGCAAATGTTTTGGTATTCGCGTGCTTATTGTTTTTGTTTGCATTGCAACAACACAAAAAAAAACCAAAAAAAAAACAGAAGAAAAGTCAAACTTTATAAAATTTCACATAGAACTCAAAAATGGACTGGACAAAATTATTGGCACCTTGTCAAAATTATAAGAAATAATTCCTGTTCAAGCATGTGATGCTCCTGTAATTTGTATTTAGACACACCTGTGGCAAATAACAGGTGTGGGCAATATAGTAATGACACTTGCAACCAGTTAAAACTGAGAAAAGTTGACTCAACCTTTGTGTTATAAGTATAAAGAGCTGTTCATGGATTTGAGAGAAAAAATTGTGAAAAAACATGGACAATCTCAAGGCTAAAAGTCCATCTCCAGAGATCTTAATGTTCCAGTGTCCACTGTGCACAATATCATCAAGAGGTTTACAACCCATGGCACTGTAGCTGACCTCCCTGGACATGGACAGAAGAGCAAAATTAATGAAAAATTACAAAGACTGATTGTTCGAATGGTGGATAAAGAACCCAGATTAACTTCCAAACAAATTCAAGCTGATTTGCAGACACAGGGTACAACAGTGTCAGCTCGCACTATCCGTCACCATCTGAATGAAAAGGGATGCTATGGTAGGAGACCGAGGAGGACACCACTGCTGACACAAAGGCATAAAAAAGCAAGACTGGAGTTTGCCAAAACTTACGTGACAAAACCACAATCCTTCTGGGAGAACATACTGTGGACAGATGAGACAAAAGTAGAGCTTTTGGTAAAAGACATTATGGCACTGTTTACAGAAAAAGGGATGAGGCCTTCAAAAAAGAACACAGTCCCTACAGTCAAACATGGTGGAGGTTCAAAAATGTTTTGGGTTTCTTTACTGCTTCTGGCACTGGATGCCTTGACTGTGTGAACGGTATCATGAAATCTGATGATTACCAAAGAATTTTGGGCCGCAACGTTGCCAGTGTCAGAAAGCTGCGTCTCCACCAGAGGTCATGGGTCTTGTTGATAGGACAAATGGTTGCACAGTTATAGCCATTTGTATGTTTTTTCCCTCTTATAGCGCCAACAAGTGGTGAAGCTCTGCAATTTTTGTCCTGCAACCTCAGACTGAGCTCTTACATTAAGCGTTCTGAGTTTGACGGAGGTACAGTCATGGCTCAGTCATACAGAAATGTTGGCACCCTTGCAATTCTGTCAGAAAATTGTTCCAATTGCAAATGTTTTGGTATTCACATGCTTATTGTTTTTGTTTGCACTGAAACAACACAAAAAAACCAGAAGAAAAGTCAAACTTTATAAAATTTCACACAGAACTCAAAAATGGACTGGACAAAATTACTGGCACCTTGTCAAAATTGTAAGAAATAATTGCTGTTCAAGCATGTGATGCTCCTGTAATTGGCAAGTAACAGGTGTGGGCAATATAGTAATAACACTTGCAACCAGTTAAAATCTGTTTACAGAAAAAGAAATGAGGCCTTCAAAAAAAAAACACAGTCCCTACAATCAAACCTGGTGGAGGTTCAAAAATGTTTTGGGTTTCTTTGCTGTTTCTGGCACTGGATGCCTTGACTATGTGAACGGTATCATGAAATCTGATGATTACCAAAGAATTTTGGGGCGCAACGTAGCCAGTGTCAGAAAGCTGCGTCTCCACCAGAGGTCATGGGTCTTCCAGCAAGACAATGACCCGAAACACACTTCAAAAAGCAAAAAGCCAGCAATGAGTCCAGATCTGATTCCCACAGAAAACCTGTAGAGAAATCTCAAAACAGCAGTTGGGAGAAAGCATCCTTAAAATCTGAATGACCTGGAGCAGTTTGCAAAAGAAGAACGGACCAAAATTCCAGTAGAGAGGTGTAAGAAACTCATTCATGGTTACAGGAAGCGACTGATTTCAGTTATTTTTTCCAAAGGGGGTGCTACCAAATATTAAGTTAAAGGTGCCAATAATTTTGTCCAGTGCATTTTTTGTCTTCTGTGTGGAATTGTATCAGATTTGACTTTTCTTCTCAATTTTTTTGTGTTGTTCCAATGCAAACAAAAAAACAAACAAACACGTGAGTACCAAAACATTTGCAACTGCAACAATTTTCTGAGAGAAGAGTTGCATTTTCTGACAGAATTGCAAGGGTGCCGATATTTTTGGTCATGACTGTATCTAATTCCGTTCAGGAATTATAGGCATGTAACTAAAAGTGGCCCTGCCCCTTTTGAACGTTTTGGTACTCCTTTGCAGGAGTGAGTTGAAAGTTCATGTTTTTTTTTGTGATAATTATGGATATTCACTCTCTAGAGAATCTTTCTGCACCGGTTTGGTTTTGACCTAGGACTATTTCGCAAAAGTATGTTTTTCAAAAATTGTGAAATACCCAAAAATTTAGCCAGGCTCAGGATCAAAGCTGAGGCATGCGTTTTGTCCGCCGTGAGCCAAGGATTTTAAAGACATAAGACACTTGATCCTGCTACTGACTGTTTGGGAGTTATGAGCTACGCGCTTGAACCCCTAATTACTTCTTGCGGCTTATCAGTGGATGACAAATACAGAGCATCTTACAGACCATTTTACTGGTGCTTTCCCCCCACTTTGGAGCAGTACATTCCCAACTTTTAACACTTTTATTACAGGAAAAAAGAGCAACTTGTACATTCTGCAAAAAATCTACTGTAATCCACAGAACAAAGAAATCTCATAAGGGGAATAAATTATGACAGAACTGTAATTTTCATTAACTATTAATTTATGTATTAAAACATCAATGCTCAAGATGTATGGCAGAGCTCCATCCAGACTCACCAATGCCCCATCCGGCCCGAACATCTGCAGGAAGTTGCCGATGAACTCGCGTGACTTCTCCTCCCATTTCTGAATGAGGTCGATGCCCTTCTCCTCCACCTTCTGCACAAATTCTTTACTCTTTTCCTCCACATCCCGGACCTTCTGCTTCACCTTATCCACGTGCTCCTGCAGGTGGTACTTCTTCTCCTGGAAGAAAGAGGGCAGCAGAGCTGAAATTTTGCATCAAATCCAATGCTTTGATAAATAAATGAGAACATTTGGTCACACTTTATTTTAAGGTCCAATTCTCGCTATTAACAAACCATTAACTATGACTTGTGCCTCAATAAACTACTAATTTGCTGCTTATTAGTAGTTATTAAGGTAGTTGTTAATTTCAGGTACTGGGTAGGATTAGGGATGTAGAATATGGTCATGCAGAATATGTGCTTTATAAGTACTAATAAACAGCCAATATGTTATAAATAGGCATGCTAATAAGCAACTTCTTATTAGTGAGAACTGTTCCCTACACTAAAGTGTTACTGAATATTTCCTTTCAATTGCTTTATTAAAAAATACACTCACATTGATGAAGCTGACATTCAGCTCTTTGGCAGTGTAGCCTCTCTGCAGATTGCGGCGCACGTAAACGTCATAGTCACGTACAATGCGTGTGATTATGTCGGATGTGGAGATGCCCTCTGTTCTTTGAGTGGGTGCGAACATACCTTAAAAAAGAGAATCTGAAGAGTACACAGTCTAACAAAAACTAATTGACTGACTGCTATTTAACTGTATTATGCAAGTTTGTAACACCTACCTGCTTCCTTTATATGTTGGTAAACATCATCACTTCCTGCTGAGATGTAAGGGATGTCGTCATGGGCGACAAAGTCTATCTGGGGAAAACATGTCATCATGTCAGTGTTCATTAAGACTTGTAAGACTGAATAAGACAGTAAGCATGAACCACATTCAAAACCTGTGATAATGGCAGTATTTATCTTAATAGTTTGTTGTACTTTGTAAATTATTTTGTAATACTAAAGAATAAGGTAACACTGTATTTTACAGTGTCCTTGATACACATTGCATGTACATACTATAGTAATAACAGTAAATTATGCATAATAATAAGCAACTAACCCTAAACCAAACCCTAACCTTATCCACAAGTTTACTACACCCCATGAGGCCTTGCCTCAAAAGTGGGAGCATCTTCCGGTTCGAAGTAAACAAGCAGGACGTGATACTCATTTATTCAACGGTTGACAGTAGTGATGGGCAAATGAAGCCTCGTGAAGCACTGAAACTTTCCTCTGACTGTTACGGGAAAAGATTCAAGGCTTCGAGTGTGTCGCAAACAGCGCGATCTGGTGGTTAGTAAAAAATAAAGCAGTCAAAAGAAGCTCCGTTGGCATTCACCACACATTTGACTCATGTTACATGCACAAACAAAAAACTAACAGTGTGTGTGTTTGTCTGTTGAATTTCTGTCCCTGATAAATTAATTTACTCATTAAACAGCACCATTAAATTCCAGTACAGGACAGAAAGAGAGGCTTCGTTTGTCACTCGTTTCATGATTTCTATGTTAACAACACAAGCCTCAAATCGAGGTTTCGTCTGGCACGTTCCTTAACACAAGCTTTGACGCCTCGGTTCAAATGTCACAACGCGATTAAATGATCTTCTTCAAATCTTTAAAACTTGTGCGTCATAAAAAAAGCCTACAAACTATGTAATCTTTTGAAGGTATTTTTTGATGATTTAGTATTTATTTTTCTCTCTGAATTTTCTAATTTGTTTATTTTGTTATTTAGGTTATGCTGCTTTTTGGACTTATTGGAATTGGAACTTTGAACAGCACTTGTTGTCCCTGAGCACCGTAACGACATCTCTCATAAAGGTTACTCCCATAAAAGTAAACAATGATCCGAAGCACAAAAAAATACCATTGGTATACTGCTTCCACCACCGCACCGGAAGTTGTACCCACGTTCTTTTTTACAGTAGTGCCTCCAAGAAGCAGGTGGATAGTAAGAACACATTGTTAAGTGCTGCTTCAGTATCATGCGTAATATTTTGAATTAGATATTACCTTTTAAATTAGTTTAAATTTTGTTGTTTTTTATCAATTCTTATTCAAGGAATATTTTAATGTTTAACTTAACTCAAACTAAAATGAAAATTAATAAAAACATTAAATAAAAAACAAAAGTATAGCTTAAAGCATTAGCTATAATTTCACTAAAAACAAAAATATGAATGTAAAACTGATTTAAATAAAAAGTAACAAAACTGTTTTTTAATGGTTTTAGTTTAACCTTTTAACTGTTACTCCCATTTTTGAACACAGACATAAAAATGCACTATCCAGACTTAAATTTTCACTACAGTCACTACAGGATTTTTAAACCGATTCACCGATATGTCCTACTGTCTTGAGCACTACTGTGCTGCTGCGGCTGCTTCCTCCATCTTTTTGACTTCTTGCTCTGAGTATTCTGGCTCAAATAAATAAGGTTGGGCAAAAAAATTCACGTTGTCTGATGATCTAAAAAATCATCTTTCACTGCGATGACCTGTATTTCTAAATATCTTTAAATCTTCACAGTGCCAGTGAACACGTCCACAATCTCTGTGCACTGTGTAAACAATGAGTGACGTATAAACGCAGATTGTTTCCAGCGCTTGCGTATACTACGCCAGAGCAGGTACACGTCACGCGTCAGATGCTGTGCATGTGCTCAGGACAGCAGGACATAGCGGTGAATCAGAGGTAAAAAATGATATAAATACTGTTCAGTTTCTCGCACAAACCGATCGTTTCGTGTCTTAGGACATCGGTGTATCATCACGAGTCACAGGGTTTAATTTGGTTTTGTTTGTTTTTTTACTCTCAAAGATTTGGGAGCCATTGACTGCCATTATATGACTGACAGACTGCAACGGTTTGAGTTAAAAATCTTTGTTTGTGTTCTACTGAAGAAACAAAGTCACCTACATCTTGGACGCCCTGGGGGAAAGCAGTTAAACAAAGCAGATAACAAAAATTTTCATTTTTGGGTGAACTATCCCTTTAAGACCATTTTTAGCTGGTGAAAGTACTAGTGTTCTAATAATTTGGGCCACCACTGTATACTTACATTGCCATTTATACATTTGTCAGATGCCTTTATCCAAAGCACTCAAGATGTATGTTTGATCAGTTCACACATTTCCTTGCCATAAAATCCATGATCTTAGTGTTGCTAGTGTCATGCTCCACTGTTTGAGCCACAGGAATGAAAATATGGATACTCACTCTGTGCTCGGCCAGAAATTCAGGCGTGAGTGTCCATGGAGCGTTGCGGACCACCTCATCAACATAACGACAGTGACTCACTGCGTCATACCGTTCATCTTCATTCATGACAGTGAAACCCTTAAATTTATGCGTCAAATCATCGCTGCACACTGAAAAAAACAATGAGGTTCCATTTAACTGCATTAGCTACCATGAACTAACAATGAAAAATACATCTAAAGTTAATCTCATTTTTTACTAATACATTATTACATTTTATTTCTAGTTATATCTAGGGTTGGGTATCGTTAGAATTTTATCAAATCTGATTCCGCTTATCGATTCCGATTCTTTTTGATTCGCAGGTTCAATTCCAATGTGAATTAAAGATGATATCAAGCATATTTATTCTGTTTTTTTTTGCTAAACATTTAGTTGCAGATGAATACAATGAACAAAAATCAACAGGCTACATAAAAACAAAATTCAAAGCTGTTTGCAAAATAGAGCTGCGTGATTCTGGATAAATTGGGTTGTTGTTGTTGTTGTTTTAAATGGAAGTTGTGGTTCTCTTACGATTCTGAAGAAGAAAAAAAAAACATTAGACAACTACACAAAACCACATGTAAGCCTAATTTATAAGTGAATGATTCAGCGATTCACTTAAGATTAACTTGGTTCATTACTGGATGAATCAGTGTTTTTGAATGAATGATCAAAGACAAATACACTATTAACATCCCCTTTCGCCACCTACTGGCATAACAACGTAATCGATAAATCTTTAACATTATTTGGAACGCCAAATTAACTTTCAAAAGGATGATTTCCTCTACCGTACATATCAGAGTTTATATCTGGAATATGAACTTTTATGCCAGTACTTCTGTGATTATTTGAATGTTTGTAACACAGAAATAATGAACTGTGTGGCCGAAAAGACTGTGAAACAATTCATATACATCATTCATATAGCCTACATGACACTGGCTCTCTTTAGATCAGCGGTAGCACGAACGCAGATTTGAATGTTCAAATCACACTAATATGATTGTACGCTGCACGGAAGAAAGGTTGAGGAATCAAACAGATGAATCACTGTAATTTAGGAATAGAATCACGTTGGTATTTGAATCATGTTTGTGATCTTGAACAATCTGTTACATTAAAATGCTATTGGTTGACATCATTAAAATGATATTGGTGGTGACACCTCTATTGCAACATGTTTAGCTTATCACAAATATTATACTTTGCTTTTTCGACTTCTGATCGCAAGTGTAGCCATATTTGGAGCGCTATGCGCTCAGATTAGCGAGCAAGTTCCTGGCAGATTGCTAGGTTGGGTCTGCACATAGAAATCGATAGGCGGAAATTTTAATTTCACAAGAAGTATACGATTCCTGGACTTAAGTATCCGATTCTGGAATTGGAATCAATTTTCGATACCCAACCCTAGTTATATCTGTTAATATTATTTAATCGATCTGCAAAAACATGAAATAACAATGAACAGTTGTATTTTTATTAACAGAGCTGATTTATTGGTTAAATCTGACAGGTTATACTATTACAGGGATATGTGACCAAATACGTTTGTTCAAACTCACCACCCACAATGAGATGCGTGTTGGGGAAAAGGCACTTGGCCTGCATCAAAGCACGAGCGTGTCCGGAATGGAACATGTCAAAGATCCCGTCAGCATAGACGCGAACTGGACGGTCCTCTAAAGAACGAATGAGAGAGAGACAGAACACATACAGGTCATGCAGAGAGTGTGTATACAGTGAAGGTAAGTGTGGGTAAAATCAGCATTCACGCACCTGGAGTGCCACGATGGGCTTCTTCCATGCTAACACGAACATATGGGGCTTTTGCAGCCACCAGCTCATCAGCGAAGGGTGCAGGTTCAGTCAAGCCCTAGACACACACATAAACTGAGTCTATCACATGTACGTGATATTATGTCATCACATTTGAGTCAACAACCTTCCCAACACCTACCAAAGTCCTTCGTGGAAGTTTCCGGTAACACTCTGCCTCCTTTATCTCGCCATTCAACTCCTCTCTCTTCCTCTTCCTACCGTGGCCTGAACTGTGCGCCTCCATCTATGCACAGAAAAATAAATATACTATTATACTTTTCTGTATGACTCAGGTACTACAGTCTTCTTAAGGCATACGATAGCTTTTTGTTTGTTTTGCACAAACATATGCACAGTCAAGTACTCCCATTGAGACTAGAGATATATCTATACAGTGTGAATTAACAAAAGTCCTAATTTAATTGCTATTTATTTTTAGATATAACAACACACAAACAAAAAACTGAGTATTATACAATTTTAAATTCCACATAAGCTTAATTAATCAGCTTATTATATTTATACTCAACTTTGTTGTTGACATAAACATTTACGTTTATACACTACAGGTCAAAAAACATTTAAGATTTTAAATGTTTTATAAAAGTAGCCTCTTCTGATGGCCAAACCTGCATTTATTTGATCCAAAATACAGCAAAAGCAGTAATATTGTGAAATATTTTTACTATTTAAAATAACTGCTTTCTATTTGAATACATTTTAAAATGTAATTTATTTCTATGATCAAAGCTGAATTTTCAGCGTCATTTCTCCAGTCTTCAGTGTCACATGATCCTTCAGAAATCATTCTAATATGCTGATTTGCTGTTCATGAAACATTTTTTTATTATCAATATTTAAAACAGTTAAGTACATTTTTTCAGGATTCTTTGATGAGTAGAAAGATCGAAAGATCAGTATTTATCTGAAATAAAAAGCTTTTGTAACATTATATCATATGTACACCACTCAACAGCTTGTAGCCAGTTTTTTTAAAAAGAAATTATAGAAATTAATACTTTTATTTAGCAAGGATGCTTTAAATTGATCATAAATGATGATAAAGACATTTATAATGTTAAAAGCTTCCTATTTCAGATAAAGGCTGTTCTTCAGAACTTTCTATTCATCCAAAAAAATCTGAAAAAATTCTACTCAGCTGTTTTCAACATAAAAAGAATAATAATAATTGTTTTCTGAGCGGCAAATCAGAATACTAGAATTATTTCTGACGGATCATGTGACTGAAGTGATGATGCTAAAAATTCAGCTTTGAAACGACAGGAATAAATTACATTTTAAAATATATTCATATAGAAAACAGTTATTTTAAATAGTAAAAATATTTACTTTTTTTTGCTGTACTTTGGATTGAATAAATACAGGCTTGGTGAGCTTGGTGAGCAGAAGAGACTGACATTACAAACATTACAAATCTTACTGTTTGCCAAAAAATTTGATTAGTAGTGTATAAACGTGGTTAAGTTCATAACTTGAGAAACAACTTTCTGTGGTAATCAGCAGTACAGTATGTGACAGACACTGTCGATACATCTCCACCAGGCACATTGGTTTAATTATGGGTCAGTAGATGTGCATGAGCAGCAAAGAAAGCCACGCTGACCCACATCATTTCAACATGAAGATGTAGGGCAGGCAGAGATGTGGCACAGTTTACAAGAGAGGGGCACTAGAGCAGAAAACAATCAATGTTTTCATCCCCGTTTTCTTCCTTCTAAATTGCTCTATTGTTCGCTCAGTGTTCACTTAAATGCCCTCAGTATGTTCAGCTATAAACCTCCTATGAAAGCACACAGACCTCCAGGCTTCCCACACCTTTGACCAATCCACTGTCCAGCCATATATGGACCACAACTTATTATTAAAAGTGGCCAAAATCAGCCCATAACTGAGTATGACTATAGCCACTGTAGACACTTTCATGACTTTTCCATATGCTGGACTTTTTCCACAAGCTCTTTGAACTATGATGTTCACGACTATTTAAAAAAAGACTTTATTTAGATAAAAACAACGTAAACATTAAAATACGATAAGATACGGCAACAAACTGACAACTATATGTAAACAGTGTTGCTGGATAAAAGTATCAGAGTAACGCCAATGAAAAGGACTTTTCCTCAATGCTTAAAACACCGTACACAGTTGAGAGTAGTTTTTACTTTAAGTAAGAAGACAGGGAATTTTATTTTAAAACACGATAAGAGATGTAAACTACTAACCTTGATTCAGAAGCTTGTTTCCTCTTCGCACGCGCCTTTCAACCGTATCATAAGTTGAAAACCGCGCTCGATTTACGAGCGCCGGATACGTTTGAACAACCCATTTCTGTTGTAAACACTTTATAGTGCTGATACTCTATATGCTGCTGATATGACAGCTCCCCCTTATCACTACACCATCATCATCACTGCTCAGTAACAACACGCACACATCCGCTCAAATGCCACACTTCCGCTTTGAAATCATGCCATCTAGCGGGCACTAATTGCAACAACCGCTAATAAAACTACAGGAGTGCAGTTCTGCAGTCAGAGCCAGACTGTTTTCAAACTTTATGTATAATATAATATAATATAATATAATATAATATAATATAATATAATATAATATAATATAATATAATATAATATAATAACGCAACACTTGTGCGACATAGAACAAAGCGCAAAAGGTTAATTTTCCTCAAAGTTGGATGTATTTTCTTTGCTTTTTTTTTTTTTTGCATTATAAAGAAGTCGTTTGTGTCTAATTTCGAGTTCTGTTGATTTTATCCAGCTTTTTTTCCGCAAGAGCGCCATTAGTAAATTTTATGGTTCTGGCTTTTAGCTGTACCGTACAAAACAGCTTGTTTTGTTACTTGATATTGCAAATTAGTGTGTCTTACCGTATTACAGTTGAAGTCAAAAGTTTACATACACCTTGCAGAATCTGCAAAATGTTGATTATTTTACCAAATAAGGGGTCATACAAAATCCATGTTATTTTTTAGTACTGATCGAATAAGATATTTCACATAAAACACGTTTACATATAGTCCACAAGAGAAAATAATATGTGAATTTATATAAAAGTGACCCTGTTTAAAAGTTTACATACGCTTGATTCTATACTGTGTTGTTACCTGAATGATCCACAGCTGTTTATTTATTTATTTATTTATTGTGTGTGTGTGTGTGTGTGTGTGTGTGTATCTGAACCCTTTGCAAGACTGTATGATTTTGAGATCAGTCTTTTTTAAATGAGGACAACTGAGGGACTCATATGCAACTATTACAGAAAGTTCAAGAGCTAGGGGAAAACTTTTGGAATTTGAAGATCAGGGTAAATTTAACTTATTTTGTCTTCTGGGAAACATGTAAGTATATTCTGTAACTTCTGAAGGACAGTACTAAATGAAAAATATATATATATATTTAGGGAAAATAAGAAAAATGTACACATCTTCATTCTGTTCAAAAGTTTTCAACCCCCGGCTCTTAATGCATCGTGTTTTCTTTCTGGAGCATCAGTGAGCGTTTGAACCTTCTGCAAAAGTTGCATATGAGTCCCTCAGTTGTCCTCATTTTAAAATGATTGTTCTCAAAATCATACAGTCATTGTTGAAACAGGTTCAAATTCACAAAAATGCTGAAAAACCAAAGAATTTGTGGGACCTGAAGGATTTTTCTGAAGAACAGCAGACAGTTTAACTGTTCAGGACAAACAAGCGACTCATGAAGAACTATCACTAAACAAAAACACACAGCTGTGGATCATTCAGGTAACAACACAGTATTAAGAATCAAGCGTATGCAAACTTTTAAACAGGAATATTTTTAAAAATTCATTATTTTTTTCTTGTAGACTATATGTAAATATCTTTTATGTGAAATATCATACTCAGGTCAGAGCTAAATTAAAAAATAACATGCATTTTGTATGATTGTTTTTATTTTGGTAAAATAATTAACATTTTGCAGATTCTGCACGGTGTATATAATCTTTTGACTTTTGACTCTATTTTAAGGTATTAACTTAATTATGAACACACTGGTTTGTGGTGCAAACAGTTTATCGTTTACTGCATGTTGTTATTCTCGTTATTTCCCTATAACAGCTAATGAACCGGAAGTCTCGCCCATAAGCTTACTTTTGCACTGAAGAATAAGGAGGATAAAAAATTACTTCTGAAATGAGAATGTAGCTGACAAATGTGGCCTATTAAGTCTTTGAAATGAGAGACACAAAAATTGAATCATTTATTCAACAGATTCATTCAGAACAGTGACTTGTTTCGGAACAAAACCAGCCACTACTGTGTTGTTTCTCGATTCTTGTTCTCTTAGCAACTTTCTCAGAGCAAAATCAGACAACGTATCTAGAAATATTGCATCTGCAAGGTAAGAATTTAAAATTCTTGTTTATTAAACTGAGATTATGTGTGAATAGAATTGCTGAGGTGAACAATATTAGGAAAGTATCTACGATTATTTACTTTTATCTTGATGTACGTTGAGTCCGAAGTCTTGCAGTCTTTCAAATGTCAATCTTTAAATGTCTCTAAAAAGGTTGAGTGCATTATCAAGGTTTCTTTACCAAAAACTAATATGTGATGCGATCACACCCTCTTCAGGAAAGAAATAACATGTACTACGAAACCCCTAAATACGAGATGGGAGGAAAAAATATATGTGACCCTGGACCACAAAACCAGTCTTAAGTCGCTGGGGTTTATTTGTAGCAATAGCCAAAAATACATTGTATGTCAAAGGTCAAAATTATAGATTTTTCTTTTATGGCAAAAATCATTAGCAAATTAAGTAAAGATCATGTTCCATGAAGATATTTTGTAAAATTCCTACTGTAAATGTATGAAAACTTAATTTTTGATTAGTCATATACATTGTTAAGAACATTATTTGAAGAACTTTAAAGGCAATTTTCTCAATATTTTGATTGTTTTGCACCCTCAGATTCCTGATTTTTAAACAGTTGTATCTTGGCCAGATATTGTCCTATCCTAACAAACCATACATCAATGGAAACATTATTTATTATTTATTTCAGCTTTCATATGATGTATAAATCTCAATTTTGAAAAAATGACCCTTATGACTGGTTTTGTGATCCTGGGTCACATATTTCAATGCTTTCTCTCGAAATTATATAATTGGGTATTTACACTGTATAAAAATTGCAGGCATCAGAGAGTCATTATAAATATGCACGGAATCGAAACCGCCTTTAAATACGTGTTTGTGTTTTACTTTCACTTTCAAGATTCGCGATTACATGGAGTGACAGTAGGCCTACTTACCACATATTTTACAATATTAGATGTTTGTCAGTGGTGCTCAGGATCTGCAAATCATTTGCCATTGTCCTATCAGTTATTACTCCTTAATCTCTTTATGTGGTAAGTGAAATATATATTATGTACTCTAACGGATCCACATTAAAGACCACATCACCTAGACGGCTGTCGGCACAAGACCACGGGAACTTTGGCCAGAGGAGAACTGGCCCCCCCGACTGAGCCTGGTTTCTCCCAAGGTTTTTTTTCTCCATTTGTCACCGATGGAGTTTTGGTTCCTTGCCGCTGTCGCCTCTGGCTTGCTTAGTTGGGGACACTTTCTCTTAACACAATATTGCATTTTATTTTATTGTTTTTGATTAACTACCTTTACCTATAATGTGAGTGTTTAATGTTGCCTTTGGCATTGTTGATGTACTGTTTCCTATTTAATACTGTACAGCCGCCTTGTCACAATTCTGTATTGTTAAAGGCGGTATATAAATAAAGGTGACTTGACTTGACTTGACTAATGTAACAGGGTAACGTTGCAGCTAGAAGACTGAATCGCGATTCAAATGTGAATCGATTTTTTCCCCCACCCCTAATATTAGCCTACTTGTAGTTGGGACTTCATAAGGACAGGTGCTAATTACAGAACAAATGAAAGAGGAGACATTTGACATATCACAAGCTGTATTTATCAAGGAATTAACTGTACAGAGTCAGTCAGGATCTGAATTATACAGCATTCATTCATTCACTGTTTCCATGTGTATTAGTGTCACCCTTGAACAGTGGCTGTGAGTGAGAATGAGAGTGGTTTCATCATGCACAGCAGTACCATTACAGGGACAATGTTATTCATGCAACCTGAATTGCCCAGTTCCCTTTCGATTTCTTTCCTTTGAGCTTTGGAGAAATTACCCCACGGATATTCAAAACTGATATTAAAACCCATAAAATGTTCTTATTTCACAGCAGAAAAAAAGAGCATTTTTGTTTGTACAGAAGCAATTACAATTTGTACAGGTCATCGAGCTGCTGAGCTAAAACCAGTGGTGCTTAAGGGTCTGACACTATAGACATGACATGGGAGTGAGTTTCAGATAAAAATATTCCTGTGACGATTCATCTGCCATAAAACCCACTTAACGTGTGATCCTGTATATATAAAAGTAACTAAACTTTTAGGAATATAGACATTACAAGAAACTCGAAAAACATATTAAACCATAAAACAATATGTATTTACTGTTGGGGTTGTGCTTTCTGTTGATTCAATGGATCAAATCCATATTGGATTTAATAACATTTTATAAATGTTTCCAAATGCTTCCAGTTACACACAACAGCTTGTACATCTCAACAGTTTCATGTACATCAACTTGTAAGTGACGAAAGCAGCAGGTATGCGTGTATGCAGTTGTGTGAATGAGAGTGTGAGCCGGGACATTCGTGCAGAATTTTCTCATGATAAGCAGCTAAATTAGCACATTGTTTTTTAGTACTGCTACTCGTCCCAGACCCTCAAGCACCAATCCTCTGCTCACAATAGCACTGTGCAATGGGGCAGTAATTTAGTGCAAAGGAAAAGTTGCATAAATTTTCTACTTGCAAGTGTATACATTATTTCCGTTCGCCACCACGTTGGATACTTTTACTGCATACCCTCTGCCTGTATAAGTTATTCTATTGCATAAAAATAGGATTTTTTGTACTAAAAATTAGACTTGGAGACAAAACCAAGGGCGTCAAAGGAAGAGAAATTCAGACCCAGACACAGAAAGCTCTTTAGATATATATACAATGCTTTGAGATTGTATAGAGAAATGAGAGCTGACAATTGTATATTTAAAAGCAGGGATATTACAAAAGCATTTGCATGATGCTCTGTTCAGATAAAGGAACAAACATGAGCTTGCAGAGAGAAAACTATCTTCTTGATTGAAAAAAACACATGAATGTCATCTCCTCCCTCTCAATGAGTGGTTTACATTAATCTTTACAGAAAGAGGACCATTGCTTCTAACATTATTTAGCCTGTTTTACATTTAAAGACGTGTTAAGGACTACAGCTGACAGACTTTAGGACAATGAGGCACAAATATAATACCTGAAACCATTATGTTTCCATTAAACACACACACTTTGACATTTAGTTTCAACCCTGTATGTTGCATGAAAAATTATGTAGTCACAATGCAGTCACAACCAGAGGTTGCGCTAGACTTTAACATTGTCCGTCATTTTGATGACAGGGTCGTACAAATTCCATCTTAATCTATTCTTACCCGTCATTTTAATTTTCATATTTTAATTATAATAACACATTTAATTGCTTTTATTTTTGTTCACATTTTCATTTTTAATCATGAACCTACATGACGACAGTGCAGTCTAGAGCTGGGTAAACCAAAAATAAAAAAAAAATAAATAATAAAACAATTTCTCGATTTTAATAGATTCTCATTTTGTTGAACCAATATCGAATCTTAAATCCCAATCGATCTTTTGGTCCATGCTGTTTTCAGCTGATGAATGAACAGTACACAGAGTGTGCCTTCCTTCCAATAAATAGCAATAGGCTAGGCTTTGTGTTACTTTTGATAAGAAAACAAAGTCTCAGATTTTATATTCTGTCCAACTGATTTAGGAAATGCAAGCAATAAATACCATTTTGGCGCTCTTTAATGTGGCGTGATAGATCGTTGTAGCTTCTGTGTACTCGCTTGTGCTTAATCAAAGCATAGGAAAACATTCGTGACAGTTTTGTTTTTGTTCTGGATCCAGTGCTCTGACTCGCGACCAACTGGAGAGGGGTGGGAATTACAGTTACAATTTACAATAGATCACCCTCAGTGTAATCTGTCAAACATTTCAGAATTTTTCCGTCACCGATAAAAAATATTACGTCAATGACAGACAACGTTCGGTTAACGCGACCTCTGGTCACAATGTAGTGTGCATTGATGGATATCAAAAGAACCAAATTGGATTTGTGTCATTATCTGCAGAGCTGTCTAAAGCATGGACCGCTTTTCTTGCAATATACCTTGCATTTTTGCTAGCTATGGGCTTTCTATACTATCACCTGCAGAACTACACAATTTGAAGATCTTACAAACGCACATCACCAGTTAACGCCTGCATCAATACAGGCCTCAGTGCAATGCTTAGAAATAATGTTGGGAGAAAGTGACAAAAGCAAAAAACAAAAGTTTTACAAAACAATCAGTTCTGTGCTTGGAAGACTTTTGAGGATAAATAAAATGATGCATGTTCAGAATAGCTTGATGGCAAATGCAATGTGTACATGCATAGACACATACACACAACTGATTTGGTAATCTGTCATTAAAAGCGCAAATGAACTCACACTCAACATTTAATGCATAATATGAGATTAATGATTGAGACTTTGGGAAAAATCAGGTATGAAACCAACAAACCCTAGTAGTCAAATCTGAGAATACATGCTCACAGCAGGTGAGCTGCTTCCCTTTATTTGAAACAGACCGTTTACTTCTTCATTTGAAAGTTAAACCTTGTAGGCATGCTCTGATATGTCATATGGCATTCAAACATGGTCTACAAAGTGGCAAGACGAGAATCAAAATCACGTGGAAGAGCCAATGAATACAAATCAACACGTTAACAGTATAAAAGAGCAAAACAACTTACAAAATAAACAGACGAAACATGCTCTTCAGAAAAAAGACCAACCTTGAGAAAGATTTTGGCATATTTCCATTCTCTTCAGCGCGAGATTGTATAGAACTGATGTTGAAACGTACAATATACAAAGAGATAGACGGGTACACATACATACGGGTCATCGTTTTCTCAGATGGATTAGAAAATAATCTTCATGAGCTACTTTACTATAACATCTTTCTCTTTTATCCTCCATTTGCCTATGCTATCAGCTCTTTGGCCCATATGGAGCTCCTGATTTGTCGTGGTCCTCGGCAGCCACTAGAGGGCGCTCACTGACACGTGAGCTTTGTGCGCCTCTGCGCTGCCTGATGCCATACTCAACTGGACAGCAAGACATAAAGGGAGTTCACAGTGACGCCTTCGTTTCCTGATTCCGTCAGAGCACTTTCCTGGATTTACGAAGTCCTGGCTCCTGTCTCACTGCTATCGTGTGACTCATTTCTTCTTGCCTGTCTTTTTCTCAGGCTTTTCACCTTTGTCTGAGCGCACGGATCCCCCGTCGGCTCGGTCTGACTTTTCGCCTCTCTCCGAACCACCTGCCCTGCTGCCATCCCTGCGCGTTCCCTCGTCAGTAGATGAGGTAGTTGGATTGGTCTGCCCCAGTTTGGCCATCTCTTCATGCTCACTTATACTGCTGTTTATACTTGTGATCCAGCTTTTCAGATCGTCCTGCAGACCAAAGACAGATTGAAGACTTCACACAAAAAAGTTGACCTGAATAAATGTAATGAGTTATAACAAGGACCACACAGAATCTGCAGAAGAGTCTCCATAGAAAGTTTTGCAGATTTCCACAGAATCAAAACACCTGCCATCCACAATGTTGTAAACATTCTTTGACCCTTGTGTTCTTCTTTATTAAATATTTAGATTTATTTGATAGGGATAGTTTACCCAAAAATGAAAATTAGACTATTATTTACTCATCCTCCAAGCATCCTAGGTGTATATGACTTCCTTCTTTTTAGATGAATCCAGTCAGAGTTATATTAAAAATTATCTTGCCACTTCCAAGCTTTAGAATGGCATGGACGGGTGTTTCTCTTCATCAGTCCAAAACAAGTCCAAGAAAGTGCATCCATTCATAATAAGAAGTGGCTCACATAGCTCCGGGGGGTTAATAAAGGCCTCCTGTAGCAAATCGATGTGTTTTTGTAAGTAAAATATCCATATTTAAAACGTAAGAATCACTTTAATCTAGCTTACACCGACTGGTCGTACACAGAAGCTGCTCCAGGAGGATGATGTAAAATGTCGATGTTGTGCATGCGCCGCTCAGAAGTGATGAACGTGAACGCGCAGTAGAGATAGGTAAACACAGCACCGGTCACAAATTAGAAGTTCAAAATGAGGATTTGTAAAGAAAAATGTTGGAAGATTTCGATATAAGCCAAGAGGACACTGGTTTCCCTTTGCTAAAGTCATGAAACTTTGCTTCCTTTCTCCTGTACACAAACGCTGGTTTTCACCAGCCTCACAGGCGCAATCGTAACGCCAACGTCCTACATCATCCGCCCGGAGTTGCTTCCGTGTATGACCAGTGGGTGCAAGCTAGATTAAAGTAATTCTTACATTTTAAATATGGATATTTTTCTTACAAAAATGCATCGATTTGCTACAGGAGGCCTTTATTCACCATGTGAGGCACTTTTTATTATGGATGGATGCACTTTATTTGACTTGTTTTGGACTGTTGAAGAGAAACACCTGTTTATGCCATTCTAAAGCTTGGGAGTACCAGGATAAATTTTAATATAACTCAGATTGCATTCGTCAGAAAGAAGGAAGTCATATACATTTAGGAGGGTGAGTAAATAATGGGATAATTTTCATTTTTGGGTAAGCTATCCTTTTAATGCTTTCTGCCAATAAGTTATTTCTGTCAATAGGTGTGTAGTCCCTTCTGGGATTGGACTACTAGCTTGTGGACTGGTTTGGTCAGGCTAGTAAACCAACTTATTTCCTGATAATTTACTCGCTTCCCATATCATCCAAGATGTTCATCTCTTCCTTTCTTCAGTCGAAAAGAAATTAAAGTTTTTGAGGAAAACATTCCAGGATTTTTTCTCCATATAGTGGACTTCAATGGGGATCAATGGGTTGAAGGTCCAAACTGCAGTTTCAGTGCAGCTTCAAAGGGCTCTACACCATCCAAGCCTAGCGAAACGATGGGTCTTAAAAAAAACCCCCACAAATGCTCATCTTGCACTAGCTCTGTGATGTGCATCTATGACTTCATGCAGTTACTTCTTTGTCTGTGTACTTCAGTTCAAAAAGGTAGGGTATGGTGAAAATCCTTTTTTTCTCCAACTTTAAAATCAACCAATGTTGTTTTATCTTCTTTTGTAAAGGGCGTTTGACTTACTCTTTGCACATTCTCCTTGTAAACACATTTTTTAGAAAATGGCCAACGGTTTTGCTACATAAGACCCTTATTCCTTGGCTGAGATCGTGTAGAGCCCTTTAAAGCTGCATTGAAATTGCAATTTGGACATTCAACCCGTAGATCACCTTCGAAGTGTGATCTATATGGAGAAAACTCCTGGAATGTTTTCCTCAACCTTAATTTCTTTTCGACTGAAGAAAGTAAGATATGAACATCTTGGATGACAAGGGGGTGAGTAAATGATCAGGAAATGTTAATTCCGGAGTGAACTAATCCTTTAAAACTGATTATGACTAAAATGTATAACAAAGTGAATTAAAATCGGCCCAAAACTAGTGCAGAGCTAAAAAATTATGGAAACCAACTAGGTTAAAAAAAGAAACTCACCTCATCCTTAGCATGGAACAGAAACTCACTTCCATCCTTAGTTCTAAAATTATAAAGCAAAATGAATGTTATGCAAAGTGAACACTACTCAAGTAACCAATCTTTTTGGAAAAGCTAATAAAAGTGCTAATAAAGTACTTGAGAGTGAAGACATTCTTCTTCTTTTTGTAACCATTGTTGATATCACAGGCACAACGGCTCAGGTTGATAAGCGGCTCGTTGTTGTAAGGTGTGGAGGTGTTCTTCGCATCCTTATAGAAGCCCAGCTCACCTTTATTCAGCACACAGTACAGGTTCACCCATGATCTGCTGTAATGTGGGAGAGAAAGCAGAAGATTTGACCATCAGAGCCTAGATGGCACCATGAACTGACTAGCTACTCACCTACTGAGTCTGGGATGACCAGCCCTTAAGACTGAACAAGACCAAACTGCTGCCGAGATTATTAGACCTTTAGAAAGAGATGGACAGACCATGGCTTACCTTTGTAGAGAGGGAGAAGAACAGTCAGCGGCAAAGAGAGCATAAGAAAGAAGAGAGATTTTGGTTAATAAGACATACTGTAATGTAAACGCAACACTAGTATGAAAAATGGCTTCAGTGGACAGGCAGATTATGTGCAAATCATGCTACAAAAGAACAGACAGCCATTCTTTTGAGTTCCTTAAACTCCTCAATGCAATGAATTGTTTAGTGACTTGGGCTGCAAAGGTGGTACATCCGGTTTTCTATAAAATGGCTGTATAAAGCTGTGAGGGGTGAAGGCTTCATACCTTGCTAGCCATGGCTTCAGAAACCCAGCATCTGTTGGTCTTCTGACACAGCAACATCCACCAACCAGGCAGATTTTAGTATTACCATGCAAGTGGCAAGCAGTGCTAACAGCTAGCTATTTTCTGCCATTGCTGGATATGAAACTTGTAATCAGAAATGACAGCCAAACAGCTGCTCCTCAGTTCAACTTCAGGAAACATTTTAGGCTTGTAAAGCATTCAAGCATATCCCAGTTTGACTTGAAACTTGGTGAAAGAAAATAAGAGCTGCCTTGTAAAAAATGTTAGTGCTCTAAGCATCTGTACACAATGCTAATAACAACATTAGCATAGCTTTGAATAACCAATCATACTGATTGGCATATTTGGTTTAGCCGTTTCCATGCTAAGTCCATGCCATGTGCCCATCATTTTTAGACCACAAAGCCCCACCTGTTTGAACTCTTCTTCTGGCCTTCGATGTCTATTTTGCGAAAAAGGAACCCTTCACGCTGGGCCGTGTGGGTAGGTGGTTGGGGTACTGGCGGGCTGCTCTGGGCCGGTGCAGATCTTGAACGCCGCGTTTCGCCAGCTGTCGGCTCCTTGGGTCGTGGTCGTCTTCTCGGTTTGGGTCTGTCGCGAGCACGTGGCCGGTCCGGTCTGGAAGACTTCTCAGGAAAACCGTTGGGTAGACGTGGAACCTCTCCTCGGGCCTGAGTTGTAAATATACAGCAATGTACATGGGACCAAATGTTGTTTAAAACAACAGTTAGCCAAATATTAGATTGTCTACACACCTGTGCTGCTTCTCTTTCCTGAAGCTGCTCCACAATTTCAGCTAGCGTCGACCTTTTGTCCCTGCCAACATTAAGGGAAATCTGAGATGTGGAAGTGCTATTTTGCATCAACAGAGAGCTGCTATGCTACTTCAGTGCTTTAAAAACATTATAGGAATGCATTTACAGTGGGGAAAAATTATTTGATCCCCTGCTGATTTTGTACTTTTGCCCACTGACAAAGAAATTATCAGTGTATAATTTTAATGGTAGGTTCATTTTAACAGTGAGAGACAGAATAACAACAAAAAAATCCAGAAAAACATATTTCAAAAATGTAATTTTAATGAGTAAAACAAGTATTTGATCCCTATCAATCAGCAAGATTTCTGGCTCCCAGGTGTCTTTTATACAGGTACCGACCTGAGATTAGGAACACTCCCTTAAAGAGAGTGCTCCTAATCTCAGCTTATTACCTGTATAAAAGACACCTGTTTAAAGAAGCAATCAACCAGTCAGATTCCAAACTCTCCACCATGGCCAAGACCAAAGAGCTGTCCAAGGATGTCAGTGACAAGATTGTAGACCTACACAAGGTTAGAATTGGCTACAAAACCATCGCCAACCAGCTTGGTGAGAAGGTGACAACAGTTTGTGCGATTATTTGCAAATGGAAGAAACACAAAATAATTGTCAGTTTCCCTCGGTCTGGGGCTCCATGCAAGATCTCACCTCGTGGAGTTTCAGTGATCATGAGAACAGTGAGGAATCAGCCCAGAACTACACAGGAGGATCTTGTCAATGAT
This sequence comes from Labeo rohita, assembly GCF_022985175.1. NCBI lineage: Eukaryota > Metazoa > Chordata > Actinopteri > Cypriniformes > Cyprinidae > Labeo > Labeo rohita. Next base: position 28,622,224 of record NC_066886.1, on the reverse strand, counting down.
CTCAAGGCAACTGGGACCATAGTCACCAAGAAAACAATTGGTAACACACTACGCCGTGAAGATATGAAATCCTGCAGCGCCCGCAAGGTTCCCCTACTCAAGAAAGCACATGTACAGGCCCATCTGAAGTTTGCCAGTGAACATCTGAATGATTCAGAGGAGAACTGGGTGAACGTGTTGTGGTCAGATGTAGGAGGTGGAAACATTATGCTTTGGGGGTGTTTTCCTGCTAAGGGGAAAGGACAACTGCACCGCATCAAAGGGACGATGGACGGGGCCATGTACTGTCAAATCTTGGGTGAGAACCTCAGCCAGGGCATTGAAAATGGGTCGTGGATGGGTATTCCAGCATGACAATGACCCAAAACACACGGTCAAGGCAACAAAGGAGTGGCTCAAGAAGAAGCACACTAAGGTCCTGGAGTGGCCTAGCCAGTCTCCAGACCTTAATCCCATAGAAAATCTGTGGAGGGAGCTGAAGGTTTGAGTTGCCGAACGTCAGCATGAAAACCTTAATGACTTGGAGAGGATCTGCAAAGAGGAGAAAAAATCCCTCCTGAGATGTGTGCAAACCTAGTGGCCAACTGTAAGAAACATCTGACCTCTGTGATTGCCAACAAGGGTTTTGCCACCAACTACTAAGTCATGTTTTACGAAGGGGTCAAATACTTATTTCACTCATTAAAATGCAAATCAATTTATAACTTTGTTAAAATGCGTTTTTCTGGATTTTTATGTTGTTCTTCTGTCTCTCAGTGTTCAAATAAACCTACCATTAAAATTACAGACTGGTCATTTCATTGTCATTGTCATTGTTCATCATGATTGGATCACGATTTGTGAAAAGTGAATGCGAACTGCAGTTGAGTAGTTGTCCTAGGAATCAGACCATATTTATTTGAAACTCTACTTGCTGTGAACTGACAAGGTGACCAGAATTTGAGACTTAAATTAAAGTTTGCCTGTTTTGATTTGGCTACTTTGTAACATTAACCAAAAGGTGATGCTGAAAAGGTAAGTCTTCAGTAATATGGTTTGTTGGCGGTCACAAATCCAGTCACTCACCCACCACCTGAGCGTCTGTCTGACTGCTCCCTGGCCTCCTGCTCACTGCTGTCCTGTCTCTCCAGACGGTGTCTGTCCCTACGCCGCACCTCATGACCTTCCTGTTCACTAGATGTCTGTCTCTCCAGCCTCCTCTCTGCTCTCTCAGCTCGTTCTCTCCACACCTCCTGAGGCAGCTCGTCCCTGCGTGCCTGAATCAGCTGCTCAGTAGATAGTTGTCTCTCCAAACGAGACTCCCTTGGAGGGGGATGCTGCTCCACAAGAAGCTCTGAGCGACTGCTCCCGCTCCCTCCCACCATGCTGTTTAGACGTTCCCTTCCTCCACCTGGCTCCTGGAGCACCACCTCTGCCATCACGTTCTCATGATACCGCTCCCGCTCCCTCTCTCTCTCCAGTAGGGGGTGGACTGCCTCATGGATGTGCTCGATCTTCTGCTGTGGGACTTGGGCCTTGAATTCCGGACGCAATTGGGTGACCTTGTGCTCCATAGCAGTGCCCAGTCCTGCTGCCACACCAACAATCCCAGAATTCCTGGCTTCCTGAAGGCGATAAGTAGCAGCTCCATTCATGATGGGAGTGTAGTTGGCCACAGTAGAACCCAGTCTGCGGACCACGGACGAGGGTGAGGGCTGAGGGGTGATGCGCTCCACCCGGGGCTCACCCTGCTCGTATATGGTCTGTCTTATTATGGAGGAAGGACTACTGCGAGCTGGAGAAGAGTCCTGAGGGTCCAAGAAAACCTTCCGTCCCAGCAAGGGAGTTGGGGGAAGCTTACTCTGCTCTGCTTTTATCTTCTCTACCTAAATCATTAAACAAGAGAATTTGTTAGTATTTATACACGCACAATTCCATTCTGTAACATACAGTGCCTTGCAAAAGTATTTATGCCCCTTCATTTTTTTCAAATTTTGTTATGTTGCTTTCTTATATTAAACTGCTTTAAATGACTTTTTTTCCCACATCAATCTACACTCCATACACCATAATGGCAAAGCAAAAAACAGATTTTTAACTTCTTTGGAAATGTATTAAAAATTAAAAATCTAAAAGATTCCATTGCATAAGTATTCATACCTTTATCTGGGACAGTTGAAATTTAGCTCAGGAGCATTCATATTGCTTGCAGATGTTACTACACTTCAAGTGAAGTTAACCTGTGACAAATTCAATTGAATGGGTATGATTTGGAATGGCTGAAAATGCATATCAAAGCAAAAACCCTGAGGTAAAAAAACCCTGCATGTAGAGCTTAGAAACAGGATTGCATCAAGCCACACATCTGGGGAAGAGTTCAGAAAAACTTCTGCTGCACTGAAGGTTCACAGGAGCATGTAGTCTCCATTACCCTTAATGGAAGTTTGGAACAACAGAGATAGCCTTAATGGAAACCCAGTCTAGAGCATTCAGAACCTCAGACTGGGCAGACGGTTCACCTTCCAACAGGACAATGACCCTGAGCAAGAGTGGCTTATAGACAGCTCTGTGAATGTCCTTGAGTAGCCCAGCCACAGCCTGGGCTTGAACCCAATCAAACATTTCTGGAGAAACCTGAAAATGTCTGTCAGTCCCTATTCAATCTGACAGAGCCTGAGATGTGAAGAGGTGAGGAAAAGAATGGCAGATAATTGCCAAATGTTGATTTGCAAATTTTGTTGCATCATACCCAAAAAGACTTGAGGCTGTGAAGGAGCTTCAGCTAAGTAAAGTTGTGACACTTCTGTTTTTGCTTTGTCATTATGGTGTATGGAGTGTAGACTGATGTAGGAAAAAATAATTTAAACAGTTTAACATAAGGCAACAACAACAAAATATGAAAAAATGAAGGGGTATGTAATTCCCAGGGGTGTTTAATCCTGCTTTTCCAGTGCCACCATCCTGCAGAGATCAGCTCCAATCCTAAACAAACAAACAAAAAAACCCTGGACCAGCTAATCAAAGTCTTCAGAATTACTCAGAACTTCCAGGCAAGTGTTTTTGGCCAGGTTAGATCTAAATTCTGCAGGACACTGGCCCTCCAGGAGCAGGACTGAACGCCCATGGTTTTGGCTAGCTGGTATCTTTTACCGTAGTAAGACGACGTAAAGAGCTGAAGCGTTCTTCCCAGGTGGCCGCAGCTTTGCGAAAGGCTTCATGCCTGCGAATCAGCTGTTCGACCTCATCCACACTGCCGCCAAGTTCATTACTGCTTAGGAATGGTTCCTGAGCAGTGAGCCAGGCCTCCGCTACCACTGCTTCCTGAGCAAACTGATGCACCTCCAACACTGAGAAGACACAGAAAGAGAGTGAGATGTTGGGAAGCACATGAAACTGATTACATAATTAATGCATAATGTATTATCCATATTTCACCCACTTTGCTGTAGCTCTTCCCAGTGTCTGTCCCATTTCTCAGTGAGCTCTTGCTGCTTGGCCAAAACCTTCTCCAGCTTTTCTTTGATCTGAAATGGTCATAGTCAGAAGACAGCTTAGGATATCATGTAGCCATCAGCTCTAAGGCTAGAAAGATACTTTACACAAGTACTACAACACAGACAGAAATGCAGGCAGTTACATCGTCCATATTTAATGTGCATCCTTGTATTGCTGTGGCAGTAACAAGCCACTATATTAAAGAGGGGAATCCGTTTTTTTTTTTTTTATTAAACCTGTATTATTCAGGTAGATATTAACATTTTGAAAGAGAAAATTGACTGTAGAAGAGTTTATATTAAAGGAGAAGTTCACTTCCAGAACAAAAAATTACAGATAATTTATTCACCCTCCTGTCATCCAAGATGTTCATGTCTTTCTTCAGTCGTAAAGAAATTATGTTTTTGCTTCAAAGGGCTCTAAATAGCCCCAGCTGAGGAAGAAGGGTCTTATCTAGTGAAACAGTTATTTTTGAACTCTGCGTGAACTCTGTGTATTCCAGTTCAAGACAGTTAGGTTATGTCGAAAAACTCCCATCTCAATTTCTCCTCCAACAGCTGCAGAAGTACCAACCCAGTGTTTGCAAAGTGAGCGGGCAAGGAGTCAAACACCCTTTACCAAAAAATTTATAACAGCAATGTAGGGCGATTTTGAAGTTGGAGGAGAAGATAAGATGGGAGTTTTGAGACATACCCAAACTGTCTTGAACTGAAATACACAAAGTTCACGCAGAGCTAGACAGGATGAGCGTTTGAGGTTAAAAAGTATATAAATTGTAAATTTTTTAAATTAACCGATCGCTTAGAGCCCTTTGAAGCTGCATTTAAACAGCATTTTGGAAGTTCAAAGTCCACTATATGGAGAACATTCCTCAATTTTTTTTCCTCAAAACACATAATTTATTTACATCTGAATAAAGAAAGACATGAACATCTTGGATGACAAGGGGGTGAGTAAATTATCTGTAAATGTTTGTTCTGGAAGCTTGTTTTGCAATGTTGAGTGTGCAATGTGTAATTGCAACAAATGTGTGATTGCAACAATGCATGAAATTAAACATTCAAAGAGTATGTTTTAGGTCTGGCAGTGATTTAAAATTCCCAATAGTTTCTGTGTTGGCTAGTTTGTGCGTCACCTCTTCTGATGCAGGGTTACGGGCGGCCAGTAAAGTCTTGCCCATCTCGATACACTGTAGGACGCTCTTGTTTCTGGCCTCCACCTCGCTCTTGAGGCTCTGGTGATAGTTCATCAGGACCTCCACAGATGACACATCCCTGCAAGCACCAGAGAGCCCATATCCCATTAAAGTTCTGAGGAAAGAGCTGACAGTGAGAGGAGAGAGAGTTATTCAGGCAAGAATACATGGGCCAAGTCTGCCCACAGAAAGAACCCATGAAGAGTGCCCATGATGGCTCCTGAGCTTTTGCACTATTATAGGTTCTCTTAGTTTTTAAGATTTTTAAAATATACAATGCATATATATGCACTGTAGCTCTGTTCCAAAACCTAGTGAGCTGCCAACCTAGCATTTTAAGGCACCTTAGGTGCACTCCCAATGCAAAGCTATTCTAATAGGGAGCTACATTATGCTGCTTCCTATAATGTATTTTGGCAAAATACAGTCTAAGGCAACAATGTATGTTTTATTTAATTTATTTTATAATTAACTACAGAAAAGTATGAATAAATAATATTTTTGTGCATGCTTTGTATTTTTTTATTAGAGTGTCCTTTTAGCTAAGCAACATGCAATGTCATATTTTATTGGCATAAATTTCTAAGTGAAGTCTTCACATGGACAGTGCCACTTGAAAAGCATTCAAATTAGCATTTCAAATCTTCTTTGTTTAGGCTGTATCCTAAGAAGGTCGTTTTCCATGTAGGTAGTAGACCACACAGCAGCTCAATATTTTTTGTAACAGATCTATTGTGTTCCCACACAGTGCTCCTAATGGAAACTATTATGCTTAATCATAATATGATGTATAAATACTATTGTGGTTCATGCACTTACCACCTTATCACTTATTTGTGCTCGAGGTATGATACCTATAGCACACTCCAGCGGCCACAGTGGCTGCTCTTCAGCTCACCTGATGCAAATCTTCATGCATTATAAATGTTAAAGCACCTTAATGAGTTCCTATAAGCAGAGAGCAAGTGTCCCAGCATGTGTCCTACCTTGGTTTCTCCCCAGTTCCTATCTGACAGATGATGCTGTCCATCCACATAAGCTGATCACGCACCATCCCAAAGAAGCGTAACTTGTCTGTCGCTGTAGTGATCTGCATTCGGCAGTCCTCGCAGGATATGAGCAGCTCTTTCCACGTCTGCATCACTTCATGTTCCTGCATGGCGATGGCTTCTGCTTTCTCCCCGGCATAAACTGTTCGGAGCTGGGCTGCGCTTTCCTGCAGCTGTCTTACCTGAGAAAAACAATCCTCTTTTTTAACAAATGTTGCCATTGTCATGAACTTTATTTTATCTGAGCATCTATTTATTTTGCACTTTCTGCATAAGAATGTTGCATCAGGTCACCTGTGTAACAAGTAGCTGAATATCATGTTCAAAAGTCTGCATAAGTCTCTGCAGAGTGCTGGTATTTGAAGTACCTCCTTGACATGCACGAACCTCTGGTAACCTCCGCTGCTTATCCTCAATCTGTGCTAACACCTGAAACACACACAGACTCATGCTTTTCCACACAAGAGACCATTGTGGTCTATGCTTTCATGAGCACTGCTGCTATTTATCATGTACACACAGTAGACACACAAACAGAGCTTAGACTCAGTCTCCTCAACACCTGCAGCAGAAGGACAAACATGCCTCAGCATTATCCCACAAATATCACAGTAATAAAACAAAATATATACACAAAAAGCTTCCCAGAGCATTAAGAAAAAACTAGGACTGTTATTCCATCAATAATATGCAACATTCTTGCTCGTGATGCTATTTTCTCAGCTTTTTGTTTAAAATTTTGTTTTTAGGAAGCTTGCCCACATTCAAATGTTGTTAAAGACAAAATGCATGAAGCTAGAATAAAAGGCTCGGTTCTTTCTTTCTGTTCTTTCTTTTGACATATTTGACGTACAGATTTTCAAAAAACAAAATATTCTGGGAAAATGATCAAAAATGCTGGCAACTTGCTGGAGGGGGAGAGAATGAATGCATTGCTATATGGTTGCTTTGGTGTTCTAGATGGATGCATGTCCATATACACTACCAGGATTTAAGATTTACTAAGATTTTTTATGTTTTTTTAAGAATTCTCTTCTGCTCACCAAGCCAGCATTTATTTGATCCAAATACAACAAAAGCAGTAATATTGTTGAAGATTTTTACTATTTAAAATAGCTGTTTTCTATGTGAATATATTTCAAAATGTAATTTATTCCGGTAATTAAAGCTAAATTTTCAGCATTATTACTCCAGTCTTCAGTGTCACATGATCCTTCAGAAATCATTCTAATATGCTGATTTGATGTTCAAGAAACATTTATTATTATCAATATTTAAAACAGTTGAGTACATTTTTTCAGGATTCTTTGATGAATAGAAATATCTCAACTCAGCTGTTTCCAACATAATAATAATAAATGTTTTTTTTAACAGCAAATCAGAATATTAGAATAATTTCTGAAGGATCATGTGATTGGAGTGATGATGCTAAAAATTCGGCTTTGAAATCATTTTAAAATATATCTACATAGAAAACAATTATTTAAAATAGTAAAAATATTTCAGATTTTTACTGTTTTTGCTGTACTTTGGATCAAATAAATACAAGCTTGGTGAGCAGAAAAGACTTCTTTAAAAAACATTGTGATCTTACTGTTCATAAACTTTTGACTGGTAGTGTATAAGCATTTGAAAAAATCCTTATGAGCAACAGTGACAGTTACGTATAAGCACTAGTCAAAGTAATGATGGCCTTAGCAAATGATTTAATTAATCAGATGTCATACATCTCCTTCTCCATACCTCTCGGCAGTCAGAGAAGAACTTGTGTAACTGGTGCGAAGCAGCGAGCATCTGTCCTCGTGTCTCCATCAGCTCCATGAGATCCGCCCAGGCCTCGTTCACTCCATCCTTCCACTCAGCGATGGTGGCTGCATCCGCATGGCCGTAATCTATGAGCTCATCAACCATCTGGTTGACAGCTGTGACCCTCTCCTGCCCCAGGCTCCCAGTCTCCGTTGCAAACTCTGTAAATTTCTCCTGCAGAATCTGATGATCAGGAAAAGCGTTAAGAAACGAAAGAAGCACAAGAGCTACAGCTGATCATGTTTAGGGACAGATAAATATGAAATAGCTGACCGAGACATGCTCGAAGTCCTGTCCGAGTTCGGTGGAGCTGGCGATGACCTCCCTCTCTGCTATCCACTGCTCAAGTTCATCCACCTCCCTGTTGAGCTGATAGAGCCAGTATTGCTGCTCCAGACGAGACTTCCTCTCCTCCGCCAGGTCCTTCAGAGACACGTACAGCCTGTCGATCTGAGACTGATGCTTACTGATCTGCTCACTGAGGCACAAGCACACACACACATACTTTGATTTCATTCAAAGGAAAAAAATCAGTGAAGTCAGTTACCCTCGAAAGGTGTTATCACTGGAATTCAAAGAATGGCAACTGTGACTGCTCAAAAGTGAAAACAGATAAGCCGAAAGATTGTTGTGCATTTGCATGTTTGATTATAACATTAAGTACAGTTAGTAGGTACAGTTTTCTTCATAATGATGGTCATGGGATCTTTGATTTCTGCTGCACATTTACCAGTCTGGATGTCCGAGCTCCAGCAGCTGTCTGCACTGCTGAGAAAGCATTCCGATGGTCTCAGCATAGTCCTCTATGGTCTGCTCTAGCGCCAGCTGTTTCTTCAGCAGCTGCAGAGTACTGGCCTCATCCTTGAGCATGAGAGGACACAGCTCAGATACATTCACCTTGATCCAATGTCATCTTCTATAACATCACAGCATCCTACAAATTACCTAGGTGTCCTTGCCTGAAACTAATGTCCTTAAAAACGTTGTCTACACAGGGCTCAACAATGAAGATTTTTAGTCCAGGATGGTCATGCATTTTCCCTGGTCCCTCCAAAAAATATGTATAATAAAATATTAATTATTATAATAAATTATAATTATTTTTACAACTTTTTTTCTTTTCTGTATTTTTCCTCTGCTCTAGCCTAGCATTGTATACTACAAACATTATATATTTATAATGAAATATTAATTATTACACTTACTTTATACTTCAATAATTACAAATAATTATTTTGCAACACATTTTTTTTCACAATTTGTATTTTTGCACATCTTTTTTACAGATTTTCCATGTTTCTTGACATTGTATATACAGAATGAAAATACTGTTGACTCTGTAATTAATTGCTTATGTCCCTGTATTGTATTTGTAAATCACTTTGGATAAAATGTAACATTTTTGACATGTATATACTGTATACACCATATATAACGTATGTAATGTGTGTGTATATTTGTAATTTTTTAAATAAGTCTCTTCTGCTTACCAAGCCTGCATTTATTTGATCCAAAGTACAGCAGACTGTAAAATGTTGAAATATTTTTACTATTTAAAATAACTTTTTTCTATTTTAATATATTTTAAAATGCAATTTATTCCTGTGATTTCAAAGCTGAATTTTTAGCATCATTACTCCAGTCACATGATCCTTCAGAAATCATTATAATATTCTGATTTGCTGCTCAAAAACATTTATTATTATTATTATTATGTTGAAAAAAATGTTTTTTTTTAGGTTTCTTTGATGAATAGAAAGTTCAGAAGAACAGCATTCTCTGAAATAGAAATCTTTTGTAACATTATAAATATCTTTATTATCACTTATGATCAATTTAAAGCATCCTTGCTAAATAAAAGCATTAATTTTTATAATTTCTCTCCCCCAAAGAGAAAAAAATATACTGACTCCTAGCTTTTAAATGTATGTTTTTGTTTTGTCCAGTGTTACAAAAGCTTTTTATTTTAAATAAATGCTGATCTTTTAATCTTTATATTCATCAAATTACTCTACTGTTTACAATATTGATAATAATAATAATAAATGTTTCTTGAGCAGCAAATCAGCATATTAGAATGATTCTGAAGGATCATGTGACACTGAAGACTGGAGTAATGATGCTGAAAATGTATCTTTGATTGCAGAAATAAATTACATTTTAAAATATATTTGAATAGAAAACAGTTATTTTAAAAAGTAAATTTGGATCAAATAAATGCAGGCTTGGTGAGCAGAAGAGACTTCTTCATAAAACATTAAAAATTACTAAAATATTACTGTCCAAAAACTTTTAACTGGTAGTATATATATATATATATATATATATATATATTTACACACTTTTTAAATTTAATAAAACATTTTTATACTATTTAAATTACATCACCCCAGCATGGTTGTTTGGTGTTTCCCACCCCCACATGACCGCTCTGTTTTCATCTCCTACCTTTCCTGTCTCCTCATTCATCATGTGCAGTTCCTGCTCGCTGAGCCAGGCCTCCACCTCTCCCGCATCAAAGTAGTACTGCTGCGCCTGGTACATGACATCCAGCCGGAGCTGCCGGTGCTCAGTCTCTGTCCACAGCACCTCCCACAGCTGATGGAGCTGCTCCATACCAGCCCTGATGCTGTCTGCCTCTGGACTGCGGATGGATGCGATCACACCAGCTCTCTCCAGAACATCCTCCACACGTCCACGATGACCTTGAAGCTCTCTCTGTAGACTCTGAGAGTGGATGACAATGAGAAACAGAACATGCTATTTTATAGTGGACTTCAATGGTGCCTGCAAGCTTGAACTTCCAAAGCGCAGTTTAAATGGAGCTTCAAAGGGTCTTATCTAGTGAAATGATCGGTTATTTTCTGAGAAAAAAAATACAACTTATATACCTTTTAACCTAAAAATCTCTGCGATGTGCATGTGTACTCTGTGCACTCCAATTCAAGATAGTTCAAGACAAAATGGTCCTACATCGCTGTTTTACCTTTTTTTGTAAAGAGCGTTTGACCTTCTTTGAACATTTACTTTGTAAACACTGGGTCGGTACTTCTGCAGCGATGTAGGACAGTTTTGAAGTTGGAGGAGAAAATTTGATGTTTTTCGACATACCCTAACTGTATTGACCTGGATGTGCACAGACTACACATGCACATCGCAGAGCTAGACAAGACAAACATTTAAGGTTAAAAGGTATATAAGTTGCAACTGTTTTTTTTAGAAAATAACCGATCGTTTTGCTAGATAAGACCCTTCTTCCTCGGCTGGGATCGTTTAGAGCCCTTTGAAGCTGTGTTTAAACTGCATTTTGGACGTTCAAACTCACGGCACCACAGAAGTCCATTACATGAAGAGAAATCCTGAATGTTTTCCTCAAAAAACAATTTCTTTATGACTGAAGAAAGAAAGACATCAACATCTTGGATAACAAAGGGGTGAATACATTATCTGTACATTTTTGTTCTGGAAGTGAACTTCTCCTTTAAGTTGTATTGTTGGCTATCTTATAATATACCTCTTTTATTGTTTGAATTTAATTTTGAATTTGGCAGGATTTTATTAAAAGGTAACAGAGCACAAAGCTTATTGAGATTACTGGATGCCAATACAGACCTAAAATTATTTCCACACTTTGAGAACCCTGCTCTAAACCACTGAGCAACACACACTACCAGACTTTGCAGGTTTCTTTGAACACAACAAACGCAAACAGAAACAAGTGTGTTGTTGCTCGAAGATGCATGACAAATGAAAACAATGTGTTCTAAATTCGCCTCACAATATCAAACAGTCTGTGCCCATTAAAGACAATGTGATTTTCTGTGAAATCTGTCATTTCCAACTGTCCAAAATCTGCTGACTGGCTCTGATTTTCAGCAACTAGCATCAATGTGTCCACACTGAAAATCAGGGCACAAATCTTGCCAAAAGTTTTGTAATACATTCCAGCCTTACTAAACCAACAGAAAAACACTATTAACAAGTGGAGGTAAACGGGTAGAATCCATGGAATAAGAGAAAAAAAAAATTGTGCCTTTTGATGTCAAAAATCGGAATGCAAATAATTTGTATAGAATACTGTTGTCAAAGACGCTATTTGAAGCTAAACGCATGTTTAAACATACATACTTTGGATGAAAACTGCTATGATTACTCTACTTTTAAAGCATAAATTTGATTTAAACAATATGTCTACATGTGTCCACACTGAAAATCAGGGCGCAAATCTTGCCAAAAGATTTGTAATACATTCCAGCCTTACTAAACCAGCTAGCACCAGACAAGCCTAAATCAGCATTAAAGGCATATTTTTCTTACACAAATGCACTGATTCACTTCAGAAGGCCTTTATTAATCCCCTGAAGCTGTGGAGAACTTTTTATGATGGATAGATGCACTTTATTTTGCTTCAAAATCTTATCCACCATTCACTGCCATTATAAAGCCTGGAAGAGCCAGCACATTTTTAATATAACTCTGATTGTATAGACCAATTTGGAGTAGATGTCACAGTTACGTCACTTGCAGCTGCGCCCGCATAGTGGTTGCAGAAAAACACTGTTAACAAGTGGAGGTAAATGGGTAAAATCCATTTGTGCCTTTTGATGTCAAAATCGGAATGCAAATAATTTGTATAGAATACTGTTGTCAAAGACGCCATTTGAAGCTAAACGCATGTTTAAACATACATACTTTGGATGAAAAATGCTATGATTACTCTACTTTTAAAGCATAAATTTGATTTAAACAATAGGTCTACATAATATTCACATATGCTGTTCATAGGGGACGTATTGTATGAGCCCTACAGTTACAGCATGAAATATTATATTAATACTATTACTTTTAACATTTTTACACAACATTTATTTATTTTATCTCACAATTCTGACTTTTTTTCTCATTTATATCTCCTAATTTGGACTCGATTTAACTCAAAAATAGTGAGTTTGTCAATTCTGAGAGGAAAAAAACCTGAAGTATGAGATATGAACTCCTATTCTGAGCCAAGGGAAAAAGAGAATGACGAGTTGTTTTTCCTTATTAGAATTGTGAGATATAATCTAGGAATTGCAAGAATAAAGTCAGAATTTTGAAATACAAAATCTAATTTACCTTTTTTTTTTATTCTTTTATTCCACGGTTCTATAAACTGCCACTTGAAAACTGTCATTTTCTGTCACCAGATAGGCTCCGTCATCCCTGTTTCAGATCTGTACGACTATCCCGCTATTTACTGTCAATTTCGTTGAATAACAGTGCTTATCGCTGGGTCACTAGCTCTTGTAAGAACATTTTGAAAAAGCCATCTAATCAATATAATCTATAATCTTTTTAAATGTAACTATTTTGCACCGTATTCGTGTAATTCTCTAGCCGTAAAAGGCTATCTCTCCGGGGTTTTCGCACATCCTGAATGTTTACAAACCTATTGGTCTGAAAGAAGAAAGTCATATGCACCTAGGATAATTTGAGTGAGAGTAAATCATGGGGTAATTTTCATTTTTGGGTGAACTATGCCTTTAACATTTATGATGGTCTGAGCTGTTTCCACAGCATAAAGAGTTTCTTGATGTTGTCTTACTTGATTCTTCTTCATGAGTTGCTGTACAGCTTGTAAACTTGTCCCATGTTCCTGAGAAGTGGCCATTGGAAGACGCTCTTGTATCCACAACTGCAGACAAACACACAAACATGATTTGCACATTTCAAAATATATTAAAGCCAATAGCTATACTGAGGTTGCTAAACTCACAAGTTCATCTTCAAGGTCACGGCCCACTTGGTGCACTTCTTTAGAAGCCAGCAGGATACGGCGTCTCTCTTTCAGAGGCTCAATCAGTCGTACAATCCGCGTTTCCACACCGGTTTGTTTCTCGGACACCTTTTCCATGACCTGCCCCTGCTGAGGAATGGAGGCCGCCTGAGCCTGCAGGTCTCCAACCTCTTTATACCACTCCTCCATCTGACACTCCATCGTCTGTTAGAGGCGGAAGTACAGTGAACATGATGAATGAGCAAAAGAACATCAAAGAAGACATTGGTTGAAGTGTAGAATGGGAAAAATAGACAGGAGAACGAAGTGGACGTCAAAGAGAGAGGGATGGAGAAATGCACAGTTTAGCACAGTGGAGCACAGTTAAAAATGATGACAGTATAGATAGTGGGAAAGAGGACAGGAAGAACACCAGAAAGACCAAAGGAGACAGGAAGTGAGTTATGACATCATCATAAACTTTTCAAACTTCCAAAGAAAATGTGTTTGCTCATTAATGCTAATGTGCTGGTAAAAAAGCGTAAGACCTTGAAAATGGCAAATTACAGTATGATAGCAAAGATATTGTGATGACATACACTACCATACAAAGATTTTGGGGTGAGAAAGATTTTTAGAAAGAAATTAATAATTTTATTCAGCAAGGATGCATTACATTTATCTAAAGTGACAGTAAAGACATAATTAATAAAATACGTGAACTTGGACCACAAAACCAGTCATAAGTGTCAGTTTTTTAAAGTTGAGATTTATATAAAATAAGCTTTCCAATGATGTATGGTTTGTTAGGACAGGACAATATTTGGCTGAGATACAACTACTGAAAATCTGGAATCTGAGGGTGCAAAAAAAAAATCAAAATATTGAGAAAATCGCCTTTAAAGTTGTCCATATTATGCATAAGTACATATAATGCATATTAATAATAAAAAATTAAGTTTTGAAATATTTACAGCAGGAAGTTTACAAAATATCTTCATGGAACATGACCTTTATTTAATATCCTAATGATTTTTTGGCATAAGAGAAAAATCAATCATTTTAACCCATACATTGTATTTTTTGATAAAGCTACAAATATACCGGTGCTACTTAAGACTTGGATTTGTGGTCCAGGGTCACATATTTCTTTTTTATAAATAAATACTGCTCTACTGAACTTTCTATTAATCAAATAATCCTGAAAAATGTCAGTTTCTGAATTTTTTTTTAACATTGATAATAATAGGGAAATATTTCTTGAGCAGCAAATCAGCATATTAGAATGATTTCTGAAAGATCATGTGACACTGAAGACTGGAGTAATGATGATGAAAAAAATTCAGTTTTGTATCAGAAATAAATTACATTTTAAAATATGTTCACACACAAAAAGTTATTTTAAGTTGTAATAATATATCACAATATTACTCTTTTTACCATACAGTCAAACCAAAAATTATTCAGACTCCAGATATATTTTTTACTAGTGGGTGCAGGACACTATAGCTCATTTATGTGAGGATAGCAAAATTATTATACCCATATTATACCCAAACATTCCTGATACAGTGAACTACTAGTAAAACCAATACAAATTTGGGACCAAAAATTATTCAGACACTTTGACCTGACCATGTTTTGCTTAAGTGTTTTTTCTTTGCTAATTCAACCTTTTTACTAACAGCTGTCTGAATTTTTGGTTGATTGTAATCCATTACATACTTTTCTATCAAAGTTATCTGACATTATCAAGATGAATTTGTTTTGACACAGTTTATCTGAGTTCTTGTCTTATTTTATTACCATTACCTAAGCTATAGCACATAAACTATCACAATGTGAGAAATCTTGAAGGTGTCTGAATAAATTTTGGTTTGACTGTATTTTTGAAATAAATGCAAAAAAGCATTTAACCCAAACTTTTGAATGGTAGTGTAAAGAAAGATTCACATGCTGTAACCCATTCGGGTCAAATGTTACATAAATTAAGACAGTGAAGTGAACCAGAGTAAATGACCAATCCAAACTCATATATCAAGGCCTACAGTAATTACAGTAATGAGATTCAATCCTGTGACTATTATTACAGACACACCATTATTTTCATTCTGAAATGAAAAGCAGCAGTTCATTGACTTAAACACAGTTAATGTCAAACTAAAAGAGACTTTATGGATTGCATAAGTTATTACTAATATTACAAAAAATGCAACTGAACCTTTAATATAATCTAGAATTATAAAAAAATTAAAAATTACTACTTGAAATGTTGAATCTTGCCTGGCTTATTTAAATGGAGAGACAGAGAGCTAACATTTTTTAATATTTTAGAAAGCTTCAATTTTTAATTACAATAAATGCTTCTGAAAACACAATGTTTGAAATATGCTGATGTATAAAAGGACAGGAAATATAACACAATAAAAACCACACACTCCCACACACACACACACACACTTCATAGGACTGGTCAGTCTGCACTGACCGCTACCTATGATCCACATATGAAGTATAATCTAGTGAAGATTGATGGGAATTTAAAGGAAGTAAAAGCAAACTAAAAGAGAGGGTGTGTGCAAATAAAGAAAGCGAAATGAAGATGCTACAATACCGCTGATGGTGATGAGGGTGGAGTGACGTGGGAACAGAGCTGAAACTGAACTCAGATCAGCTGAGAGCCATGGCATGCTGTCAGAGAGGAGAGCCACACCAGCGACATGAATTACACTCATACAGTGGACACTGATGAGGCTCGTATTACCAGTAAATGCAGCAGCGGAAAAGAAAATAAAAGTCTTCAGCACAGGAATCGGAAAGAAATAAAGAGCAAATTAAAGGCACGTTGGAAACCTGCAATCTGACAGTTCAAAAACAAAAGCAAGATCTGGAGGAAACATCATCTTGATGCACAAAGCGTTTCTGAGCTTATGAGAGACTTATGAGAAGCTGCTAATACATGTGTTTGTGAAAGAAAGTGTAAAGACCTGTAGTTTCTTCAGCTGCTTGTTGACAGTGGTCAGGTCCTGGCCATAGTCCACATGTGCCAGCTGTCCCTCAAGCTGCTCGAGTCGCTGGTCCAGGCTGGAGTAGCTCTGTACCAGCAGGTCGGCCCGATTGGCCTCAAACAGCTGCCGGGCTTTGGCTTGCGTGGTGCTCTCCAGATCCAGCCAGCACTCACGGATCTCCTCCAGCTTCTTCTTCACCAGAGCGTTCAGCTCTGGCTTCTCCTGCATTAACCGCTGGCCCTCCTGAGAAAACAGATAGAGACAGCCATCAGTTTTCAAAGGTGAAAACAGTCATTTCTGTTCCACTAGTGGCACAATATGGAACTGCAAAAACAATGACAGATTCCAGACAGGATTCCCACATACTGTTGACCTTGTAAACTTCAATATACTTTATACATGATTTTATAATTGACCTTTCTCACATTTCCGGTTTTCTCATAGTGGAAGTTGTTATAGTTTGGTAAAATCCAAGAGCACTGAATGGGAGAGTACCACAAATATATTTTTTTGGATTTCTATTTGCTCAAATAGCAAAAGAAAAAGTCCACAGTAGTGTTTTGATGTCTTTCAATCAAAGGAAAAAAAACTGAGAGAGACTGATATCAGCAGTCAGAAGAGAGAACAATGTCAAATTTACCGTCCCTTCCATAGACGTGGCATTAGCATTAACTAGTTTTTTTTGTAACTTGATGAAAAGGTGATATAATACAAAGTATAGTGAAGAAGTACAGTCATCACAGTCTTTTGAAAAAGGTCCATTATGTCTACTGTCTTTGAAGTAAGGTTAAAGTGTACTTTATAGTAAACCAAAATATAATTGTAAACTTGTATGTCATTTATTTAAATAGATTTATAACTACATATTTGTAATGATGAAGTGACAACTTAGTACATTTTAAATATAGTGAAAATCAGCCTATAGTTAAAATAATAAAGTATTTAACATGTGCTTTAGTTTGACAGTCAACACAAAAAAATAAAGAACCAAAGATTTTTAAAGATTTAAAATCTACTTTAAAGTAAAACTTGTATTTTTGACATGATTACAAATTGCACTTTTAAAGTGTACTTAGGTGTGTTGAGAAACATGAAAATAAACTCTGAAGTACACTTAAGTGGTCTTTTATTTTATTAATATTATATTATCTGCAAGTATGGTTTCCTAAAAATACACTTTTAAAATTTGAAGTACACTACAAGTACACATTCAATGCAATCAAAGGTATAGTTTACCCAAAAATGAAAATTACCCCATGATTTACTCACCCATCCTGAGTGTATATAACTTTCTTCTGGCAGACGAATACAATCAGAGTTATATTAATAAATGTCCTAGCTCTTCCAAGCTTTATAATGGCAGTGAATGGCTGTTGAGATTTTGAAGCACAATAAAGTGCATCCATCCATCATAAAAAGTACTCCACACAGCTCTGGAAGTTAATAAAGGCCTTCTGAAGCAAATCAATGCCTTTGTGTAAGAAAAATATCATTTTTTTTTAACATTTTTTAAACTGTAATCGCTAGCTTCCACTAACTGTCATGCGCACGTTCATTAGAGTGGCGTTCCAGTGGATTACATAGGAAGTAGGCGTAGTGTAATCTCCGGTGAGAATATGCTAGTCTTGTGAGAACCAAGTTTTGTTTACAGCAAGGGGAAACCTCATTTTGTACTTCTAATTCATGAACAGTGTTTTGTTTGCTCTTTCCAATAAAGGGATGCACTTTATTGGACTTCAAAATCTCAACAGCCATTCACTGCCATTATAAAGCTGGGAAGAGCCAGGACATTTATTAATATAACTCTGATTGTATTTGTCTGCCAGAAGAAAGTTATATACACTCAGGATGGGTGAGTAAATCATGGGGTAATTTTCATTTTTGGGCGAACTATACCTTTAAGTGCATTTCTTTTTTGATAAAAATCACCTAAAATAAATATCTGACTACGACATGAACAGTGAAGAGTAAATTGGTTAAGTCCTGAATCAAACTGAATAAATGAATTGTTTTATAGCCAGTTCAATTAAACTGAAACTTGCTCTAAACAAATCAGACTTCTCAACTCTAAGGAACACTAAACAAGCTCATAAAAGCCAACATGTTCCAACTACGCAACTATTCAACAACGGTTCTGGTGACTGTGACTCCATCTTTGCTTTTAACAATAGCACATCTGTAAAAATACTCTGGCTAAATCCAAGAGATTAACTAGTCATTATCAGATAACAGTGATCACAGCTTGGTTTAACCAAGTGCTGAGGACTGTGATTCACACGAGTACAATTGGCCGTGTCTGGGCTCCTGCCTACCTAAAAGCAAACTGCACCTGCGTCACTTCAGATCAGCTCAGGACAGAGAAAGCTGATCTAACAGTGAGAGCAGATGCTCCATCACAAACACATACAGATTATAAAACTGCTGAAGTCTATTTGTTCCTCAGACTCTCATCTGTGCCTCCACATTTAGAACTATATAAACAGTGCACAGTAGGTCCGATACTATTAGCCACTTTCACTATTACTACTGTACCCTTGTGCTTAATTGTATTAAACGTGTACTTATGTTGTACTCAAAATATCAATGGTATATTTTTAAAGAAATGTATTTTATTTTAAGGTGTCCTTGTTACCGTGTAATTGAAGAGTTCAGATGCAGAAACCTCTAAATCTGTCTGACGTTTTTCTTTAAAATGAGCATTTCTTTCTGGCTACTTTGTATAGGTTTCTATGTAGGTACTGGTACTTCTGATTGGGCTGAGGCTGCAATATTTGATGGACGTATACTATGTGTCAGGAGCATTCACTCAGTATCATTATCTCATTTTTGACCGAGATTGCTTTTAGCTGGTTTTGCATCTGAACTCTTCAATTATACATTTAAGTAATGAGTAATATTAATTAACTACGTGTACTTACTATATGGTTAGAGTTAGGATTAGGATTTGACTTAGGGTCACTTGCATGTAATTATGCATAATTAATTGTTATTATAATAGTAAGTACATGTAGCATGTGTAACAAAGACACTTTAAAATAAAGCGTTACCAAGTGTGCTTTGTAATAATGTCAAATTAAAGGTTTGAAGTACAGTTTTGAAGTTAATATATTTTAAATTGCATCTTCATCATTACAAATATATTTAAGTACATCACATACAAGTGTCTATATAAATGGCATTAAATTTTAGTTTATTATAAATGCTTGTCAGTAAATGTAACAGTACACTTTAACCAAATTGCAAAGACAATAGAAATAATTATGACATTAAATAAAGATGTACTTAAATCCCACTTACTGTATAGCAAAAACTCTAAAGTTCAGCTAAATGTGTTAAATATTAATACATTTTAATTTAACTGCAAATAATATGTACTTAAGTGTCTGAATATTCAATATATTTTATTACTGTATATTACTTCCATAATAGGTACTTTAAGAGTGCTCAAAGGGACGTGCTCAAAATATAAGGAGTTTGATTCTAAATATTAAGATTTGGCAAGTAACTCATCTAGTGACCAATCAGAATGTTCTAGCAATTGACCCTTCACAAAGCCCCGCCCCCCTTTGTTACTGTTGCTGTGTTTGACAAACCAAGGTGCTCTCACACCACACATCAATAAAAATACATAGTGGAGCCAAGAGGACACTGACAAAGCACTGACAGACAAGACAGAGCAGGTTACTTTATGTATGAAACAAGGTCTCAGCTTTCAAATTTTGTTATTTTGAAAGAAATTCAAATAATGAACAGTGTTTTGTGACTCTTAAATGACTCACGACAGATCGTTGTAGTGTTTCAGTTCAAGTGGTACATGAACCAATCATCTCTTTACTAGTTATAGCATGAAATAAACATAAATGAACATAAATACACACCATTTTTCAAGTTTAAGTCCACCGAATTTAATCTACTCTCCAGTCTGGTTTGTTTGTCGAATAAAAATGGCAGATTCTGCATTATGACTGGTCAGATCACCTGTCAATCAAACTCCCTGTGATAAGTCAGCTGCATAGCAAAATACTAAAAACAACTCACAACATCTTAAATGTCCACACAGCAATGACCTGTCAACACAGATTGGCTACAACTTTGCCACAGAATAACAGGGATCAGTCATGCATGTTATTGTTTATTTAATACTGACCTGGATAAGATATTTCAATAACAGAAATGTTTACATATAGTCAACAAAATAAAATAATAGTTGAATTTATAAAAATGACCCTGTTTAAAAGTTTACATACACTTGATTCTTAATACTGTGTTGTTACCTGAATGATCCACAGCTGTGTTTTTTTGTTTAGTGATAGTTGTTCATGAGTCCCTTATTTGTCCTGGACAGTTAAACTGTCTGCTGTTCTTAATAAAAATCCTTCAGGTTCCACAAATTGTTTGGTTTTTCAGCATCTTTGTGTATTTAAAACCTTTTCATCAGTGACTGTATGATTTTGAGATCCATCTTTTCACATTGAAGACAACTGAGGGACTCATATGCAACTATTGCAGAAGGTTCAAACACTCACTGATGCTTCAGAAGGAAACACGATGCATTAAGAGCCAGGGGTGTAAACTTGTGCACAGAATGAAGATGTGTACATTTTTCTTATTTTGCCTAAATATCATATTTTTTTCTCGTCTCTTAATGCATCGTTTTTCCTTATCAAGCATCAAAGAGTGTTTGAACCTCCTTTTAAACCTTCAACTGTATATCTCGTTCCAAATCTCTCATGCAAAACTATTTTTGGCAAACGTTTTTCCGTGCATATTACAGACAGGTCAGAAGCTGGCATGAGCGCAGACTAAACTGGTACATCTCACACACACACACACCGCCCCTCCCCCACCTGATCTCCACACAGACCATGGGGTCCTAAAACGCACATGCACATACATGCAGCATCCCTCCCCCAACACAGCCAATCTTTATAATTCATCCTCTCTGTCAGGACTGGCTGAAGGAAAGGGGGTTGGTACAGCGATACAGCAGTGACCATGGAAATGATGCCCATGAGCACAGGAATCAGACCGGCTGCTTCCTACTCACACAAACACACACACACACATGCCGACAGGCAATCAATGACATCACAGGCTATCTAAAGTGTGTGAAAAGACAAAGATGGATGCATGTGCTATAGTCTATCTGGTGTAGGATTTATTTTGAAACCATTTTCATTTAAGTAAATTTCGCAAATAATTACAAAGAAATGGCAACTAACATATAGAAAAATTACATAATATACTGAAAAATAACCCCTTGACCATTTTTAAACCCTGGGGTTAATAGTTTTAACTCTGGAATAAACAATCACAAATACTTATATATACAAATAATGCTTATATATATATATATATATATATATATATATATGCTTTTTAAATATTTAAATGAGAGCTATATATATGTGTGTACAGTGTGTAATTATTATGTATATATAAATACACACAAATTAATGTGTATATATATGAGAAATATGTTATATACAAAAATATATTATATATGTAATATACAAAATAATTTTATTTATATATAATATAAAATTATAAAAATTATAATAAATATGTATGCTTGAAAATATTTCTTAAATATATACATGAATGTGTTTGTATTTATATATACATAATAATTATATAATTATACACAGTACACACACATATATTAGGCAAACTCAAACTTTTATTTTGTATGCGATTAATCACGACAGCCCTAATATATATATATATATATATATATATATGCTTTTTAAATATTTAAATGAGAGCTTAGATGACTGTGATGGCCAAACACATGATTTAGCTCACAATGACATGTACCATGATAATAAATTATTACACACTGCATTAAAGCTAATTATTTATGTTATTACTACTTATCAACATGGAACCTTATGCGTCAGAGGTGATCACATATGTGACCCTGGACCACAAAACCAGTCATAACGGTTAATTTTTTGAAATTGAGATTTATATATTGTTTAAAAGCTGATAATAAATAAGCTTTCCATTGATGTATGGTTTGTTAGGATAGGACAGTATTTAGCCGTGATACAACTATTTGAATATCTGGAATCTGAGGGTGCAAAAAAATCAAAATACTGAGAAAATCGCCTTTAAAGTTGTCGAAATGAAGTTCTTAGCAATGCATATTACTAATCAAAAATTAAGTTTTGATAATTTTACGGTAGTAAATTTACAAAATATCTTCATGGAACATGTCCTAATGATTTTCGGCGTAAAAGAAAAAATGATAATTTTGACACATACAATGTATTTTTGGCTATTGCTACAAATATACCTCTGCTACTTAAGACTGGTTTTGTGGTCCAGGGTCACACATGTGATATAAATATTGTAAAGAGGCATGTAACGGCAGTTTCCACTTTATTAGCGTCTCAGTGATGTTGCGTATGTGCAATCCGATGGGAGTCTGTCCCAGTCGTGCCTGTCACATTGCAACAGCTGCTGCAAAGTCTTTTTTTGACGTGAGAAGAAAGCTGGGAAATAGGACAAGTGATCTCTAAAGGTTGCATTAGCTGTGGTAATATAAATGGATATTTCTTGCTCTGCATGCCTGAAGGTGAGATAAGAACACAGAGGCTTAGAAAGGGGACGTTTACACAACACCATTTTCAAATAAAAATGAAACCTTTTATGCATTTTGGCCATTCATTTACACAACAGTGCTGTTTTGGGAGCCTGAAAAATTTTTTTAAAACAAATTTCAATGTGCAATTTTCATTGTCTCTGTATAAACTACAAAAACATGCATTTGTGACGTCATATGCACACATATTATGTGTTCAGTCTATGGGTATGTGCAGAGGCGTGTGGTGTTTCTATACAAACAGACATTGCCAATTACTAATAATAGTGTTTAAAACTTATCAAAAATGCAAAGGAAAATCTTTTTCATTTTTACTACATTAGATGTTTGCATTAGTTGCACTGAAAGGTTCTTTACAGTACCCAACATGGTTCTTCTGTGGCATTTCTGGGAAAACCCCACGTTGTAAGCTTTAATTTGTGAGCTGGAGGACTATAGTGCTTTTGGTGTGCAGTAGAGCAGCTTCACGCAGCAGAACTGGGTTAAACATGGTGCTGCGAGAGGCTTTACGTAACATCTCTCTCGATGACAGCCTCTCGTTCTCGTTGCCTCCTCAGGAATCTGGCCTGAGCTCCCAACATGCACTGCGTGCGCTCACAGTCTCTCCATTGACTTTAGTGTCGCCGTGCTGTGGAGATGACAAAACACTAAAGAGTGTACACTTGAGAGAAGAGTGGGTGTGGGAGAGGTGGGTGGTGGGAGGAAAAAGACGGGTAATTTGTGTCTGAGTGTGTAATGAGTCACAATGTAGGACTCTTGAAGTTTCATCAAAGCGATATTATCTCTGATTTTGCATGTCCTTTCAAGATGGCGGCAAACTAAAATCAGGTTATTGAAATGTTAGTAATTAGTATGCAGCAAATCACATGTATGTGAGCACAGCAGTGACACACAACACTGAACCTGTGAGGTACCATATTGCTCTGGGAATTAGTTTCCCCAGGCCCAGCTGTTAGCATGAATCCCAAAGGCGCAAAACATAATAAATACCCTCCAGGAAACATAGTTTTGGCAGGAGATATTAGGCTAATATCAAAAAGTACTTTAAGGATGTAAACAATCATTTGTAAGAAATGGAGTAGGATTAAACAAAGCTGAATTAAAACGTTAAGAGGGGCCAAGAAAATTTGGATAACACTTTATTTCAAGGTGATGTAGTTGCACATTACATGCACTTACTATACTGTAGTAATAACAGTAAATTATGCATACATATTGTGCATAAATAACAAGCAACTAACCTTAAACCAAACACTAATATTAAACTTAAAGGGATAATTCACCAAAAAATGAAAATTCTGTCATCAATTACTCACCCTCGTGTCGTTCCAAATCTGTAAGACCTTTGTTTACCAAATTAAAATATTTTTGATGAAATCCAAGAGCTTTCTGACCCTGTATAGACAGCAACGCAACTACCATGTTCAATGCCCAGTAAGGATATTATAAAATAATCCATTGTGATATCAGTGATTCAAACAAATTTTACGAAGCAACAAGAATACTTTTTGTGCACAAGGAAAACAAAAACAATGATTTTTGCTCAACGCTCTTGCTCAGCTCAATAATTTTTGAATAAAGTCATTAGTTTTCTTTGTTTGCTATTTTATTTATGTCTTTACTACCTTTCTGGAGCCTTGAATGTAGTAGTTGTGTTGCTCTCGGATTTCAACAAAATGCTGAAGATGAACGAAAGTCTTACGGTTTGGAATGACATGAGGGTGAGTAATTAATCACAGAATTTTCATTTTTTGGTGAACTAACCCTTTAATCCTATATTAACTACTAATTAATATTACTTAGTACTTGTTTGTACTTGTAAATAAAGTGTTAAAATAAATGAATGTTAAAAATGCCTTTCATGATCATATCTAAATATTGTTTTTTATTTTTATTTATATATTTATTTGCACACAATTGTTATACTGAATGCCATTTTTTTCTGGAAATCACGGTAAAAATGTTTGAAAGTCATAAAAATTAAAGGATAAAGATAAATATTAGTATGAATTTTAATGTTAGAAAAACAGAACTTTAACTTACATATACAATACATGCTCAACATAAGATAAAAAACAAGAGAGAGCAAAGAAAGTGCATGAAGAAGAAGGGTGTAAAGAGAGAGACAGATCACATTCACAAATCTTCCCTCGGGCTTTAAAACAATGCGGTTCAGGTAATTGTGTGGTGTTAATTGAACATGCTTACTTGATAAATCCCAATTATATAATGTGACTGTTTAATTATCTGCCATGATAAACATCCCATCTTACAGTATGTGTTTTGGGTAAAGAAGAAAATGCCCTAAATGTCCCTAATAATAGATAAAAAAACATCATTATTGCAATATTACTTTATATACTTACTTTGCTTTTACATCTTTTTGTATAAATGATTTCTGGTAACACTTTACAATAAGGTTTCATTAGTTACCTATATTAGTTAAAATTAACTGTTTAGGGCTGCAGCAATTCCTTGATTTTATTCAAATAATCCTCGAATGCATTTTGCATATGTCAGGTACCAGAAGTGACGCATTCCACATATTAACCCCATTTAAAAATCATAAGAAATCATAATGCTATTAAGAATTAAATATTTGCAATGCAAGTTTAATATATTTGCATAAATTTGTATTTATTCACATGCATGTAGGTTACGTATGTGCATCTCAGAGCGGCTCCGTTCACAGTAAATGCTGCTACACAAAATGTTATCATTTACATGTGTGCAGCATCTCAAACTCCATCTCTGCATATTGTTGTGAGTTTGGGTTTATTATAATAATCATCTGGCAACACAACATGCACCATTTCATCATATTTGTAAGGTAAATCATTTATAAACCTACACAAACACAGGGGCATATATCAATATCTTTCTCAACATGCTAACGCAATTTCAAAATAAAATAAAAGTGGATATATCTACTGTATATTGCACATTAGTGTAAAAAATAAAAAAAAGTTAGGTTTGTTTCCTGGCATTTATATCAAACCACTGCACCCAATCCAAATTATCCACTGCATTATTCTGGTTCATATTGACCTGGAAGTGCATCTCATCACTTCCTCTGAGCTACATACATAGATGTGTGAAGAGGAGGCAGTACAAATGACCTTCACACATGGGAGATCTGGGGTTGGGGGGATGAGGAAACTGTTACCTAGCAACAGATACATACTTCCCTCGCCTCCCCTTCACTTCACTTGACTTGGCATGACTGCTTCTTCTGACAGCTGCTGGGTTAGTGACATTGGAGCAGAACTAGTCGAAACAGCATGTTGTAATTATAACGCACGTGTCCATTGCAAGGGTGAGGAACTGCATAACGCTGTTTACTAGAAAATACAGATTAATGAACAGAAGCTGACTACATGAACATATATTATTGGATATACTGCTTCATAACATTATTCCATGATAACGTTATTACGTTTTGGTGATTTAGTGGCTAATGCAAATTAATCTGTATAATCTGCTAATGGCCCAGTGACTGTTATGTTTTGGAGTGGACTTTAATGCTTAATTTTCCCTAAATATCATACATTTTGATTCACATCATACAAATTAGTTACGTTTTCCTGTCAGATCAGGTTGGTTATTCTTAAAGGGACAGTTCACCCAAAAATATAAATTCTGTCATAATTGCTCACCCTCATGTCGTTCCAAACCTGTAAGACCTTTGTTCATCTTTAGAATACAAATTAAGATATTTCTGATGAAATCCAAGACCTTTCTGACCCTTCATAGACAAACTACCAAGTTCAAGGCCTAGAAAGGTTGTAAGGCCATTGTTAAAATATTCAATGTGACATCAGTGGTTCAACCGTAATGTTATAAGGCTATAAGAATACTTTTTGTGTGCAAAGAAAAGAAAAATAACAACTTTATTCAACAGTTTCTTCCTATCATACAGCTGCCTGTGACTGAGAGAAGCTTTTTGAGTTTTTTTTTAATGCTAAAAACAAGGTAGATTATTTTTCCATGGCAGGTAAAATAATTTTAATATCAAAGCTAATTTATCCTATTATACAGGTGTATACTGTTTTATACATGTTAGCATTTTATTTGGCTTAATATCAGCTATTAATTATTAAATTAAGATACTGGATATGACCAGTGTAAAATAAAAACTGTTTGCTGAACAGTAGGAACAAGTAACTTTGGGGTTATAAAAAGAAAAAAAAACTGCCCAAACAAAAGATTGATTTGGCCCTTGTGAGTACACCTGTGAACACTGTGACTGTGTAAACCATTTATGTAGCAGGCAAAGCAAGGTAAAGCTGTCCAAACAGGCCAAATTCAGCAGAAAATAAGAGCGTGGTACAGGAATCCAGGGCGCTCTTATAAATTTGTAGCCAGCACAGTTCAGCATATTTCTATTCCTGGTAACTAGTTTAAGGTTATATGACAGAGAAATGAAATGGGCCCCAGCATTCGGCTGTCTACGGGAAATACTAGGTCATGAGGAATTTTCACATACACAGTCCTCACATGCTATCACACGCTATCAAATACTTACATTACATTCTTGATGATTATGCTGCCAGTATCAAACAACCAACCTATATATGCATCTTGAATTTCATGATTACTTTGTGCCATTCGTTTTGTGATAATTCCTTGTCTCGGTAGGCCAGATATTAATAGTGACTTTAATTTAGCCTTCAGAAGCAAAAATGGGATAGGAATACTTCACTCAAAAATGAAGGCAAACTAACTCTTCAGCCATCCAAGATGCAGATGAGTTTGTGTCTTCGTCATAACAGATTTGGAGTAATGTAGCATTACATCTGATTGTTCACCAATGGATCCTCTGCAGTGAATGGGTGCCGTCAGAATGAGAGTCCAAACAGCTGATAAAAACATCACAATAACACACAAGTAATCCACACAAATCCACTCCGTCAATTCATTTCTTGTGAAGCCAAAAGCTGCATGTTTGTAAGAAACAAATCTATCATTAAGACTTTGAAATGTTCAGAACATTGCTTCTGACTAAAATAAGAGTGCAGTGAAAGGTCTTCTTGCCCGAATCGGGTGAGAAATTTGCACAGATCAAGCACTGTTTTCAATCAAAAAGAGTCCAAAACAGTTCTGAACAAATTTGTTGGTGAATTTTGATGTGAGAGGATGACAGATGGACTGAATGAAGCATTAACATAGATTACGGACTCATTTTTTGGCCAGAAGCAATGGTCTGACGGCACCCATTCATTGGTGAGCAAGTGATATAATGCTACATTTCTCCAAATCTGTTCCTATAAAGCAACAAACATATTTACATCTTTGTTAGCAAATTTCCATTTTTGCATGAACTAATCCTTTTAATAAATTCAAATCCTTTCTGTAAATCAGTTCAAACTCTCTATTTCGATGAATGAACTCTGATTTAAGTTGCATGTGGCATTTTTAATATTTTAATAATTTATAAAATATGCAGTATGGTAGATATTGCTGTTCATTTGCATGTAAAGTTACTCTAGTGAATATAATTGAAAAGTTAAAAAATATTCTTGAGTTAATTTATTTAAAAAGAATGTGGAAAACAGGACTTGATTAGTATTTAACATCTTGCATTAAACATTTTATAGATTCAACAGATATGATAAATGGCTGTTTTGTTAAACTGGTTTCTTTGACTGAAAAAAGGCTTTTTTCTCTGACTGAAAAGCCTTTGCAGAGCATATACACAAATACTGAGATATAATATTTAGTAGAAAAGATACACATACTTTATATACTAGGGATGTGACGAGATCTCGTGGCACGAGGACAAAAAAAATGTTTTGCGAGGATATCGTCACACATCGTATCTTGGAACTGACTGGTCTCGCGAGATTGTTTAGAGCCTTTTGAAGCCGCATTTAAACTACTTTTTGGAAGTTCAAAATCGGGGGGCACAATTGAAGTCCATTATATGAAAAAAAATCCTGAAATGCTTTCCTCAAAAAACATAATTTCTTTACGAATGAAGACAGAAACATGACACGAACATCCTGGATGACAAGGGGGTGAGTAACTTATTTGTGAATTGTTGTTCTGGAAGTGGACTTCTCCTTTAACTACAGCTTTTGTATTTTCTAATTTGCTGCTTATTAATAGTTATTAAGGTAGTTGTTAAGTTCAGGTATTGGTAGGAATTGTTCCCTACACTAAAGTATTACCTCTTTTTTTTTTAATTATATCAACAGGCCTGTCAAACACCCATACCGTGTGTCCTCTCATTGTTTCTGACTCATAAACATATACAGACTACTGTGAGTAAAGATGTCTAAATTCTTCCAGGCAAAATACAGTTTACATCCATTAGTGCAGAAAGCCTCGCCATATCCAGAATGCATCAAACACACAACCTAGCCAAACCATATAGAACAGCAGTATTCAACAACCAATCATCTCTCATTCTCGCTTATTGCAGCTGACCACAGAATAAAATGATTAATGGACTTTGTGAGATGCCTTTGATCATTCAAGACGGGGGAGACTAAGGGCCTTGGCAGCTGAAGACAGTCCATTCAATCCACCAGCAATGTCAATAAAACAGTGTAACTGACAGATTAAACAACATCAGTCTTTCAATTGGACATCAGCACCAGGACTGTTTACATCTATCCAAAATTTACCCCTGAAACACTTTCAGTTACTGTAGCTATAATATAACACAATATAATTTAATTGCATGACTCTTCACAACAAGGTGCACAATCTGAGGTACAATTCATGTCCGTAGCACAAATGGTGCAGACATAGTATTTTTAGTGGCATCTGAAGATAATGTCCATTTTCCATACAACCCCATAATTATGACTAACAATAATTACTATGCATAACAAAATAGAAAGTGTGTGTGCACCACTAAATGTAAATGATACAGTAAGCGGATTTGCCCTTGTTAAATGCTATGCCATCTCTGATTACTGGCTCTGTTTCACATGAGTCGTTGACTATAATGGAATATGAGTCAACAGAGAAAGACTTTCAGCTGAGTTGTGTTTTCATTTCAAGGTGCCTAACAGCATTTTTCGAGCCAAGTGAAGAATGGCACCGAGCATTTGCACACACTTAATTATCTGACTGAGAAAATGCTTTTATACAGTAAGTACTATTAGCAAAGACCCTGAGAACTTACTTTCTCGATCTTGTCCAGCCACTCCTTGTTTTGAGCAAGTTCTGCCATGAAGGTCTGATGTTTCAGCCACTTCTTGTGGAGCTTCTGAGTCTCGTCGCGGGAGGTGTCGCGAGCCATTAGCATCTTCTCTGCCACCCAGTCACCAATCTGTGAAACGCACAGAAACACACACGTTAGAAATCACACTCTCATGTCTCTTTTTTTGATCCTGTGGTCTATAATGTGATTTCTCACATCTAATAATTAAAAAAAACATTACAGATGGATTTCAAACATACACATACATAACCTAAATGTACTTCTTGTTTTAAATTTAATCTTAAAAAAATGTTATATATCATTATACTAATATCAAAATCAGCCCGTATAAGCCACTTTTTCATGTAACAAGAATATCATAAAACAGAAAATTATCTTTCAGTCAAGAAGACAACGATATTCATGACTTAAAAATGCATATTTGTTACATATATATATGTATGTATAAAAACTTAAGCTATAATACTAATTAAGCTATCCGTGTGTACTCAAGGTGTTAGGAAAATGTTATTACTTTTTACTTCCAACACAAAATTTTTAAATTCAATAAATTATTGACAATAAAATTATTTAATCAAAAAATAAAGACATTTTTGCTTAAAATTCCCCTAGTAAAAAATACATTTATACTAAGTATAGTTCAAGTCTACTAACATATTTACTAACATATCACTCTAGACTTGATATAAAAGTTGTAATTAAACTTTATTTGGAGTACTACTTGTGCACAATGCACATTTCTTAATATTAAGCCTAAAATATGTTTTAATGTCACTATTGATGACGATTGTATGATCTTTAAATAATATTGTTTTTTAAATGCAAAATATTTAAAGTGGACCTAAAGTATGCTTGCAATAGTTCTACTTTAGCACAATCAAATATACTTAAGTATATCTTTAGTTGGACTTCAGCACTACTTCTGCACAATTAAAGAGCATTAAATACAAAATTATTTGTTCCAATTTAGCAGACTTTAAATATACCAGTTTAGCACACTAAAATTACAATTGCAGGGTATTTTTATTAAGTACATAATAAGCAAATGTATTTGAAGTATACTTAGCATAAAATAAATGTTTTAATTAATTTTTTTTTTTTACATTTTTAGATCATTAAAACCATAACATTTACAACATACTGCATACACAGCAGAATGCATTTAGAAATTAGGACAAAACCTCAGTTAAACACTGTTTTACACTAAGGACTGTCCCTAAAGATTGTTACAATAAACCTCAGAAAGTTTCCCACTAACAACAAGTGATTCCCAACAAAATACCACTTTATCATTCCTCCTTAAACATTATATGATACAGTATTGTATAGTAGTTGACTTGTCAAGTAAATGTCAAACAGTGTGATATGCATAACTATTTTAAACAACATTTTCTCATTCTTTTATAATTATTACACACATCATTTGAGATAAATATGTAGTCAAACATTTGCACCTTCAACAAAATCAATTTGTCACACTGCAGGACTATTTAGGTGAACTGCAAAAGAACTAAAAGTTGATTAAAATTGTGAAAAACAGAAAATGGTCAAACGTACCTAAAATATACACCTCACATTCAATAACATTAGAAAATAAACATATTTCATGACGTAGTATAGAAAAATTACAACGATTTGGAAAAAGTGATGAGTTATGAGTTGGTTTTGTAAACGAATGGTATATATATGATGTCAGATTATAATTACCACCTGAAACGGGTTGTGGAGAATCTGTCAGTCAAGTTCACAAATCCACATGTTCACCTGCACCCCAGGTGAGCAGCAAAACACAACGCTGGCCAGAACACACACGTGAGTACAGTCCAAAAACAGTGCTGGATGAAATATTCAAGACATGTGCGGAGACCAAACTAAATCCTTAAATGACTGTATAAAATCCAGTGAACACAAGAAGCGGTTTGCATCTTAGTAGAAAACAAAGGAAATCTCCAAAAAGGTACAAAAGATCAGCAGTCTGGAGCACGAGCAGAGGCCCGACTGAGTTACAGCGAGGAGAGAAATGAGCCCAGGAGAGGTGATTATTGATGTTACAAACGCTAGCCACGGACAGACAGAGAGAGGGAGAGAGAGAGAGTGGGTGTTGTAGAGTGTCAAGAGGGAGGATGTGGGGACCGTTTTTTCCCTCCCCTCCTCAGAGCGATCCAGACACACTCCTCACCCCGTTTGTGCAGCGTCTTGCATCTCAAACAAATCCATATTGTCTTCTTTCAGCCCGTGCCGCCTCTTTTCCGCCTCTTTTCCTCTCCTCCTCCTGTTTTGTAATATAAGCTTGACTCAATACTGCGGTGCCTCTCTTGCCTGCGCTGAAAGACCCAGTTTATCCCGCTGCAGCATCCACGATGAGAGAAAAGCATGAGGAGAGAGACAGACGGAAAACGAGGGAGAGAGACGAGGAGGGAGGGGGAGAGAACCATATCGAGAGAGAAAGAGAGAGAGAGGGGGAGCCTACGTAGTTGCAGGCGTCACAAGGACAACACTAGGCTCTTTAAGCGGACGGGGAAGCGAATACGAATGAGTGGCTGAGGCGGAGGAATGCTACAGAGAAACAGAGGTTCACAAAATGAGGGGACGAACTGTAAATGATCAAAATTTGCCAGATCACAACCTGCACTCTTAAAAATAAAGCATCTAAAATTGGTTTTCACAGCAGTGCCATAGAAGAATCACTTTTGGTTCCCAAAAGAACCTTTCAGTGATCAGTATTTAAAAGAGACATTTTTATGAAAGCTTGTTTCTGCCACAGGACTGAAAATAAAAGGAAACTGTAAATTTTTACCTCACAATTCTACCTATTTTTCTCCTAATCCTGAGTTTATTTCTCACAATTCACACAAATTGCAAGACAGTCAGAACTGTGAGAAATGTTAAAAAGATATAAACTCAAACTTCTGAAGAAAAATTATGTTTTTTGAGGAAAACATTTCAGGATTTTTCTCCATATAATGGACTGATATGGTGCCCCGATTTTGAACTTCCAAAATGCAGTTTAAACATGGCTTCAAATGATCCTGAATGCGGTTGTAAACAATCTCAGCCGAAGAAGAAGGGTCTTATCTAGTGAAACGATTGGTTGTTTTCATAAAAATAATATATTTTATATACTTTTTAATATCAAACGCTCGTCTTGTCTCACTCTGCCTAAACTATTTTGTTCTGGTTCATGAAAGTTAGGGTATGTCGAAAAACTCCCATCTCATGTTCTCCCTCAACTACAAAATCATCCTATATCACTGTTTTACCTTTTTTGTTGAGGGTGTTTGATCTTCATTGCATGTTTACTTTGGGTCGGTATTACTGCAGCAATGATTTTTAAATGATTTTTGAAGTTGAGGTAGAAAATACGATTGGAGTTTTTCGACATACCCTAACTGTCTTGAGCCAGAATACACAGAGTTCAACAAGAGCAAGGCAAGATGAGCATTTGAGATTAAAAAGTATTTAAATTGTATTTTGTTTATAAAAATAACCGATCGTTTCGCTAGATAAGACTCTTCTTCCTCGGCTGGGATCGTTTACAACCGCATTTGGGATCGCTTTAAGCCGCATTTAAACTGCATTTTGGAAGTTCAAAATCGGGGCAACATAGCAGTACATTATATGAAGAAAAATGCTGATATGTTTTCCTCAAAAAATAATTTCTTTACGACTGAAGAAAGACATGAACATCTTGGATGACAATGGGGTGAGTACATTATATGTGAATCTTTGTTTTGGAAGTGGACTTTTTCTTTTAAAGACCTAGAACATTTTCAGGGCACCTGACACGCCTGCACTTTTCTTTGCTTTTTCAGACCTATTCTAGCAGTCAGCATCAAGTGCTATATATCTTTGTAAACAAGTGAACTTGAAGTTTCAGTCTAGCTAATTTAAAGTGCCAAGTTTCCATTTTTGTTCTTTAAGAATGAATGAAATTCCAAAATTTTAAGAAAATTCCAAGCAACAGTTGGAGGTTTTTTACTGTGTACTCAAACAGAAACTCCTGATGTTTGGATTTGTTTCTTTAGAAAGTTGTATTTGGTTTTAAATTTCCAAATAAACTTTTTTCTACATATAACATTCCCCAAGCAAGTTATAGCCATTTAATTCAATATTGTTAAAGGCGCTTTTCAGTGGAAAAACAGGTCTATTTGGTTTACTGGCAATACAGATGTGTTCAAAAATGTTTAGGAAGTAAACACAGTAAAAAAAGTGTTTTTTTCAGAGAAATATAATTTTCAATCAGAGTATGAACAACAGACGCAAACAGTGCAGCAAATAGTGAAAACAACTGTAAAACTGATTTCCGCGATGTGGAAAACGCTGACAGAATCGCGGAATCCAGTCATAAAAATGGAATTTACTGAATAACGAGGAATGTCCCGGAATTTGTCAAAGTTTGAATGAATTAATCAAAAGTAGGTCATTACACTTAGATCAAACCGCAATATGGACTAGTATCTGTAAATATATTATGCTGCAAAAGTACCATTTAAATGTGAGTCCTGCTTGTCTCTGTTTTAACAAATGGAGCAGACGAGTGGTTTTGTTTACTCCACACACTGAAGCGTGTGTGACGCTTGAGGTGATTTCAGCATTTCACCGTTCCATTTTAGGAAAACTAGTATTATATCATATACACAGAAATGTACAGGTAGACACGGCAACCCGTCAAAATAAACGTCTGGTTTAACTTGAAGACACTGCCAGGAATATATTACTACTACTACTTAAACGAAACTGAAATTTTTAGGGCATAATCACACAATATTTCTTCCATGTTTTAATTTTAATAGCAAATTCCCCTTTTTTGCCAAAAAAAAGAGTTTGCTTAATTTTCAATAATTAAAAGATAAATGAAATTAATGTTTTATGCCTTCGATAACCAGAACATTTTAAATACACAACAAAGAATTTCTGAGGGTAAAAAAACCTTTCATAAGGCTATTTTA
Organism: Labeo rohita; assembly: GCF_022985175.1. Classification (NCBI taxonomy): domain Eukaryota; kingdom Metazoa; phylum Chordata; class Actinopteri; order Cypriniformes; family Cyprinidae; genus Labeo; species Labeo rohita. The sequence continues at coordinate 28,587,207 of NC_066886.1, read as the reverse complement.
AGAATAAATTTGAATAAATTAACTATGCATGCAAATAATTAGACATGCTAAAACACAGAATTTGATAACAATAAAACATATGGTGAGAAAAAATAAAATATTTAATAGGGCCCTAAACATGTCATTTTTGTTAAACCTTTATTAAATTGATGTGAAATTGTATAAGTTTCATGGTTTTAATTCATTAGACATGCTCTTTGATTAATAATTAAATTTATTTTTACCATTAAAAAGGAGTTGATAAATATTAAAACGGGAAAAAATGGAATCCAGAAAAATTAAAACGGAAAAAACTGAATTTGGAAAAAAATAAAACAGATTTCATAGGGCCCTACAACTGTGCAAGTGATTCACAAACTATACACACAATGAGAGAAACATATACTGAGTGCAACAGAAAATAATAGTGCAGATGATCTTTATAAACTATATAAGAAGAATTGACATAATATAACAGCCAAATGGATCAGTCTGCTGGCTGTATTCCGCGTTTTACCAGGACAGCGCATAGCCACGTGAAAACATAAATTCCAGCGCTTTATCCGATACGTACTGCTGTTTCATCCTTGTTTTTGGTTTGTTTTATGTTAAAGTGCTCTGGCATGTGTTTTTCTATGCTTTTTCAGAGTGCTGTCATGCAAATTTGCTATTTTGTTTGTTTTCATGCACGCACAACGCATTTTTTCAAGTTCAAGAACGGTTCAAAAACTTTAAAAGTGTTATGAGCTCGTAGATGGATGTTTAAAGTCATATATACTTCAGGACAAACAGTGCTTTTTAATCTCTCTGTAGTGTCTACTAAACAATATAGTGACCTCTGCCCTCACGAGGCACCCAACGCTCTCACCCATAAAGCCGTTTAGGTCAATCATGGTTATTCCTTAAAGAGACCCTGGGGTGGAATAGAGCAATAGATCCAAGGAAGAGTGAATGACCATCCAGGGATACAGGAATTAATTATCCAGTACACTGATGGTTAACTACACCTCCAACAACACCAGAGAGACATTTAAACTAACAAAGTGATACTTCAGGTCAGGAAATATCTGAAAGGAACAACAAGAGAAAGCAAATAATAAAAGTGCCACATAGGGTGTGTTTATAATCGCATTCAGTCATACTACTGACTATTTATGCAGTCTGTACTACGCACTAGGACGGTATGATTTGGGGGAAAAAATCAAATACATTAACTAACATGGAATGGAACCTTATTGTAAAGTGTTGGCAATAAAGGTTACGGTAACACTTTACAATAAGGTGTCATTTGTTAACATTAGTTAATGTATTAACTAACATGAATGAACAATACATTTATTACACTATTTATTAATCTTTGTTAATGTTAGTTAATAAAAAATAGTCGTTCATTGTTAGTTCATGTTAGTTTACAGTGCATTAACTAATGTTAACAAACACAACTTGTGATTTTAATAATGCATTAGTAAATCCTGAAATTAACTGATTAATAAATGCAGTGTTGTTCATTCTTAGTTCGTTAACTAATGTAGTTAACTAATAAACCTTATTGTAAAGTGTTACCAAATTACTAACTAAAAACAAAATATTATTTCTTGTAATTCTGAAAAGTTGTGTGGAAAAATAATTTTTTAACTTGATTTTTGAAAAGTTGCAATTACCTTTTTATATGGCTTTTATATGGCTTGTTCATGTAAATGAACAACAATAATAATAATACCACTACTACTACTGTACTAATATTTCACACTGTAGTAATATTTCACTGACAAATAAAACAATAAAAACATCTGAAAACAAATGATTAATGATAATAATTTTATTTTACATTACAGCTGTAAAATCACAATGCTAATTATTTTTTTGACTGTTACAAAAATGGAATACTGGGTTGACTATCCAAAACAAATGAACTGGAATTAATGTCAGCTCTGATTTGTGACTTTTTAAAATATATCTTGTTATTAATCCATTTAGAATGCAAAGAGATGTTACACAAAACTGGATTAAAAATGCAAAACACAGTTTTATTTGTAGATGCTGAATTAAAAATGCAGGTCTAGTTAAAAGACAACAATGTTTAAAATGTTCACTGTTGCATGCATGCTCTGTTTCTGATACCATTTTGAAAAATAAAAACTCATATTTACTCACGCAATGTTTGAACGCATACTGTTTCATGCAGGATACTCCCTACGATTTATTATGTATTATGCAAAGACAAACATTTCAAAAGCTTTGTTGGGCTACATATGCTATGTTATCCAGAAATCAAAAGTCACATGATCTCGCTACATTGCATACTTCAGGGCTCCTTTACACTAGTATTTACACTGTGTCAGAGAAAGAAGGAGTGCAGAAATATAAACAGGTATTTACCATTGTTTATCCAAAAAAAAGATTGCACAATATATATACTATATTATATATAATATATACTAATTTCCATTCTTGAAATACAGTATACTGTTATAAATTAAAAAGACACTATGCTGTTCATAAACATTATGGTATTGCATACAATGCATTAGAGAAAGTGACTCAATGCACTAGGCCCATCTCTGATCATTGTGTTCTCAGTCTCCACACGTGTTTGACAGCTCTTAGTGAAGGCAGAGATCCGTCCTCAGGCCTGCAGTGAACACACACTCACACACACACTCACCCACACACTACTGAAGTTCCCTCTCTCTCGACTGAATAAGTGATGAGAAGACCTGCTAAATAATTGAGCATGAGAAGAGAAGAACAAGCAAAGCCTAAATAAACCTGCAGCTTTGGGCCACACTGGGAGCCTCCTACTGTACAACTGCTTTCACACGGCATTTACCCACAATGCTCGGCTGTTCAGAGTCATTTCAAGACACAAACTAAATGCCACGTGAACAATATGACTTATGTAAAACATGAGTAAGTCTTACCCGACTATACAAATGTTTTTCTACTGTAGCAAATAACTGAACAACCGATAGACCAGAGTACACAGATACCACAGATATGCACAGATTAAAAACAATACTTGTTATGGAAATAATATACTTTAAAAGAATATACTTGCGTGTGAATTAAATGTACTATTTTCAAATTATGGTTTACATTTCTATTAAATGCAGTTGAACTTAAAGGAGTAAACAAAAATTTACAGATAATGTACTCACCCCCTTGTCACCCAAGTCTTTCTTTCTTCAGTCGTGAAGAAATCATATTTCTTCAGGAAAACATTTCAGCATTTTTCTATGGTGCCCCGAGTTTGAACTTCCAAAATGCAGTTTAAATGCGGCTTCAAACGATCCCAAACGCGGTTGTAAATGATCCCAGCAGAGAAAGAAGGGACTTATCTAGCGAAACAATCGGTTATTTTCATAAAAATAATACAATTTATATACTCTTTAATTTCAAACGCTCGTCTTGTCTTGCCCTGCCTGATCTCTGTGTATTCTGGGTCATGACAGTTAGGGTATGTCGAAAAACTCCCATCTCATGTTCTCCCTCAACTTCAAAATCATCCTATATCGCTGTTTTGCCTTTTTTGTTAAGGGTGTTTGATCTTTTTTGCATGTTCACTTTGCAAAGATTGAGTCGGTACTTCTGCAGCGATGTTTAAGATTTGAGATTATAATGTATATAAATTGTATTATTTTTATGAAAATAATCAATTGTTTCGCTAGATAAGACCCTTCTTCCTCTGCTGGGATCATTTACAACCGCATTTGGGTCATTTGAAGCTGCATTTAAACTGCATTTTGAAAGTTGGGGTATGATAGCAGTCCTGAAATGTTTTCCTCTAAAAACATAATTTCTTTACGACTGAAGAAAGAAAGACATGAACATCTTGGATGACAAGGGGGTGAGTACATTTACATCTGTAAATTTTTGTTCTGGAAGTGGACTTCTTTAAGAGTGTTTTTTTTACCCACTTAAGGATGACTTAAGTATATCTTTAAATTTTGTTTCATCATATATATATATATATATGTGTGTGTGTGTGTATTATATATATATATATATATACATATATATATATATATAAAATACATGATATATGTATTTAATATACATATTCCGGTCAATGACAATTAAGGTATGTTGAAAAACACCCATCTAATTTTCTCCTCCAACTTCAAAATCATCCTACATTGCTGCAGAAGGACCGACCCAGTGTTTACAAAGTAAACATGCAAAGAAGATCAAATGCCCTTTACAAAAAAAAAAGGTAAATCAGTGATGTAGGATGATTTTGAAGTTGGATGAGAAAATGAGATGGGAGTTTTTCGACATACCCTAACTGTTATGAACCAGAATACAAAGAGTTCACGCAGAGCTAGACAAGACGTGCGTTCGAGGTTAAAAAGTTTATAAATTGTCATTTTTTTAAAGAAAATAACTGATCGTTTCACTAGATAAGACCCTTCTTCCTTGGATGGGATCATTTAGAGCCCTTTGAAGCTGCACTGAAACTGCATTTTGGAAGTTCAAACTCGGGGGGCACTATATGGAGAGAAATCCTGAAATGTTTTCCTCAAAAAACAAAACTTTCTTTACAACTGAGGACAGAAAGAAAGACATGAACAACTTGGACTGTGGTTAGTAAATTATCTGTAAATGTTTGTTTTAGAAGTGAACTTCTCCTTTAAGTGTGTTAAGAAACACAGTCATGAAAGTTACTTTCTTTAAGTGCACTTAAGTAGTCGGTAACGCTTTATTTTAACGATCAGTTGATACTAGCGTTTTCACTGCGTTTCAGAAACTATCTCTGTCTACACTACACAACTGAAAACGCATGACCATTCATGCAGGCACAACCATAGATATGTATAGGTTGATGCCCTATTATTTAGATGGTGGACGCGTCTACGTGCTTGGAGCAGTCAAAAAGTCTCCGTTTTTTCATCAGTTTACACTGAAACACAACCCCGGAGTTTTCAAACTGAAATGGGGTCTGCAGCTTTTTCAAAAGTCTCCATTTTCAAGAGTCGAAAACACCAGAGTAGTGTAAACAACAGCCGTAACTGTAGCAAAAGTTATGCGTTTTAAAACGAAAATGCACTAGTGTTATTTTTTTGTTAATATTATATTATCTTCAAGTTTATTTAAAAATATACTTTTAAGATCGTCAGTGCACATTGAATACTTTTATGCATACTTTTTCAAAAGGGTCAGCAAAGTTTCCTGCAACAATTTTCCACAATGAAACGCAAATTCTGTGTCAATCACAGTCGATCAAACATGTCTGATGTTTAATATACAATCGTATGGAGCAAAGTTTTGGACCAATGAGCTTTCACTGTGGGATTAACCAGAATGATGTCACTGTGATAACCAAATGACCACTAAAATGTTCTGCACTTGACTACGTAGGAAAACACATATCACTTTATTGCATTGCAGTTGATTAGGACACAGTAAGATAAATTTTCTATGCTATGTGAACAAAATGCTTTTTATAATATAAATGACAAAGTACAGGATAAACAAGACAACATGCAAAAACCTGCCTGCTGTCCACACTTACTGTAACTAATGCACCGATAAAGCTTGAGGTTCGCACAAGAACAAAGACAAAGCATGACACAGTTTTTATTGTTTGTGCTCAGCTGGCACTTATCCTACCTCATGGCAGTCTTGTAGAAACCTCTGGAGCTCCCACTGGTCATTGAGTTTGTGAAGCCACTGCTGAGCGTGTTGACGGTTCTGGTTCCCTCTGTGAGAAGCACATAAAATACATTAACAATCAGAAATTATTTGTGATTAAGCAGTAATAAACTCTCAGTTATTTGTAACAGTGTTTCATAGGGGAGTCTCCTTTTAAAACAGAAGGCAGAGTGGGACATAACAGATTCCATACGCAAAATGCGCTTCGAAATCCAATTTCACGCTCCTCACTGAGACTGCATTCAGATCAGTGACCGTGGATTCTCAGCGAGTTTCTTTGTTATGCCTCTATGGAAAAAACATTTTAAATTCAGTGTGTCTATAGGAGCAGCTGCACTTTCTGTGTCAATGAAATGGAGAGCAGATACAGATGTCAGGTGGCAGGACAACAGGACTGCTTTTACAATGAAAGTGCAGCACAGTTTTATTACCAGTGCTCTTTGATGACAGAATAGAGGTTTTGTTATGTTGAAGAATTAAAAACAGTTTAGCTGTTTTAACACAATTCAGCTTTTAGGTCATTTTTAGGAAAAGGTGCCATTTCTGCATCAGCTATGTCCCTATGACACACTTCGTATATAACTAACAGGATACTAATCTTAGTCATCTTATTTGATAAAGTCACAATGTTTTTTATTTGATGTGATCGTTTTTGTATTGGAATATTTACAACTTTTTCTACTCATCACCATTTAATTTAGTAAATACAGGACCCTAAAATGAACTTTTATTGAAATGAACATGCTTTTGTTGTCTATATTTCAGTCCTACAATCTCTTGTGCTAAGAAAGACACTTCAGCATACTTTTAAAATGAGTATTGCATTTATAATAAATGTACTTAGTTGAAATTTTGAGTGCTTTTCTGACCCACTTAAGTGGGATGTGTTTATAAATAATTTCATAATTACCTCTATTGTTTTTGAAATATGGTTAGTGTGCTGCTAAATGCACTGTCAAGCATTTGTAGTAAATTACTCTCTATAGTAATTTTCTGTTATATAAGTTTTTTTTTCTTTAGTGGCCTTTTATTTAATTAATATCATATATTATTTGCAAGTACAGTTTATTAAAAGCATACTTGATAGATCTGAAGTACATTACAAGTGCACATTCAATACAATTACAAGGGCTGTTCTACCCCAGAACACTTAAGTTGGTCAGGGTTGACATCTTTTCAACAAGAAATATCATGGAATATTAATATATTTTTTGTTTTAATTAAAATGTGTGATTTATAACAGGGCACACAAAGATGCACCTAAATTTCCTCAGCCATCTATCAGAATTATAAGCTTTTAGGATTTCAAACTAAATGTGAAGTGGTTGAAATAATGAAGCGCTTTTAACTAATCAACAACTATTGTTACTTTGCAAGACTGCAACTGTACTTCAGGGATCAAGGTTTATAGCTGCATTTGAAAAATATTACATATATAAATTTGTTGACCACTCATCTGAATATTAGGTGTTCCTGGACTTGATCAGACATGAAAAAATATGATTTCTTATGTAAAGCAATAACATTTTAAAATGAAATTATAAAACTTCTGGAAGTTTCAGGCACAAATGACTCTGTTTTCTGAGAATCAACCTATGGAAGGCCGTTTCTGCCACTGAATAAAAAAATTAAAAAGGTAATTCTGACTTTTTATCTCACAGTTAAGACTTTTTCTCACAATTTTTGCTGTATATAAGTACTATTCTGAGAAATAAAGTCTGAATTGCGAGAAATAAAGTCACTATTCTTTTTTTGTCAGAACTGTAAGTTTATATTGTATCTCACAACTGTGACTGTTTTTCAGAACTGCGAGTTTGTATCTCACAATTGTGATTTTTTCTCTTTATTACGAAATCATATTAATATTACTTTTTCTCGCAATTCTGACTTTACATAAAGTCACATTCTGAGAAATAAAAACTGAATTGCGAGAAATAAAGTCACTATTCTGACATTTTTTTCTCAGAATTACAAGTTTATATCTCACAATTGTAACTTTTTTTCTCAGAATTGCGAGTTTATATCGTACAACTCCGACTTACTTTCAGACCTGTACTTTTGTATCTCAAAATTGGGACTTTTTTTCAGAATTGCAAGTTCATATCTCACAATTGTGATTATTTTCTCAATGTTGTGAAATCATATTAACCAGACTTTTTCTCGCAATTATGACATAATATAAAGTCACTATTCTGAGAAATAAAGTCAGAATGGTGAGAAATAAAATCAGATTTGCAGGTTTGTACCTCACAATTGCAACTTTTTTTTCAGAATTGTGATTTTTTTTCCTCAATATTACGAGTTTGTATCTCACAACTGTGACTGTTTTTCAGAATTGCCAGTTTGTATCTCATAATTGCAAATTGTTTCTCAATATTGCAAGTTGGTATGTCACAATTGTGACTTTTTCTCAGAATTGCGAGTTTGTATCTCACAATTGTGATTTTTTTCTCAATATTGCAAGTTTGTATCTCACAACTGGGACTTTTTTTCAGAACTGAGTTTGTATCACAATTGTAATTTTTTTCTCAATATTGCGAAATTATATTAATATTACTTTTTCTTGCAATTCTGACTTTATATAAAGTCACATATAAATAATAAAGTGACTATTCTGACTTTTTTTATATATTTTATAATTGTGAGTTTATATCTCACAATTGTAACTTTTTTCTCAGAATTGCGAGTTTGTATCTCACAAGTCAGAACTGTGAGAAATAAAATCACTATTCTGACTTTTTTCTCAGATTTGCAGGTTTGTACCTCACAATTGTGACCTTTTTTTCAGAATTGTGAGTTTGTATATCACAATTGTGACTTTTTTCTCAAAACTGCAAGTTTGTATCTCACAATTGTGATTTTTTTCTCAATATTGTGAAATCATATTAACTTTTTCTCGCAGTTGACTTAAAGGGGTCATCGTTTAATTAAGGTGTGTTGGCAGTGTATGTACAAATCTACCCTATAATGATAAAAATCCATGCAGTGGTTTTTAATTAATCTGTAAAAATAATATCCCCTTCTTCAAATCGAGCCGTTCTCAGATGCCTGTCGGTGTGCCGTCACACCCACAGAGGCCGCTCACATAATAGATGATTGACATGAGCTTGTACCTTAGAGCAGCTGTCACAGTCCAGTAACTTTCCATGTTTTGATGCCGGAGCAGGGATGTAAGTTAGACAAGAATATCTCAGATTGAGTGATTGAGGTGTTGTGTTGCTGGATGTAATAATGAACATAGTGGTCGTCATTTACTCCCGACATCTGAGCCGCTGAAGATGCAGTAGATTACGTTTGTTTGTGAAAGGAATGCGCCTCCCGATCTACATATATCTGTCTATGTTCGCGCGAATCATTCATGATCCAGCTTCACTTACAGCAGAAGTGAGTATAAGCATTTTTTTATGAATCTTTGCGATTACCTTTCCTTATAACGTGGTAGTTAGGAAGTTTAGCGGCTAAATGCAGCTAAATGCAGCTAATGTAAACAAGACTGTCTTTCCACAGAGAGAAGAGAGGGGCGGGGTGAGCAGAGCTCATTTGCATTTAAAGGAACAACCCTTTAGAATGAGATGATTTTTGCAGAGCTGATTTTGACAAGGTAAAAAGGGTGTTGTTTTACAAAACCATTGAGAATTTTTAATCAAAGTATATTATAGACTTTTCATTAAGACCCTAAAGAATCTTATCAACTTGTGGAAAATGGGCATCCGATGACCCCTTTAATATAGTCACTATTCTGAGAAATAAAGTCAGAATTGTGAGAAATAAAATCACTATTCTCACTTTTTTTCTCAGATTTGCAGGTCTGTACCTCACAATTGTGACTTTTTTTTCAGAAATGTGAGTTTGTATCTCACAATTGTGAGTTTTTTCTTAATATTATGAGTTTGTATCTCACAATTTTGACTTTTCTCTCAAAATTGGAAGTTTATATCTCACAACTGTGACTTGTTTCTCAGAACTGCAAGTTTCTATCTTACAACTGTGATTTTTTTTCTCAGAATTGCATGTTTTTTTTCACACATAGGTGTAGCATATATAACTTTGTTCCCAACTGCGAGTTTCTATCATGCAATTCTGAAAAAATAAAAAGTCTCAATTACTTTTTAATTTTTTATTCAGTTGTGGAAACTAGCATACCAACTAGCTCTATGCTGCATAAATATTATTAAAAGTGTTTTGATTTTAACCTGTTAGCGAGCAGATCCACTCTCTCTCTGATGCGCTCTGAATAGATGTTGTTCTGACTGATGAGGCTCTCTCCTGCCTCTATGACAGCTTTAATGCGGTGCAGGTTGAGTTCCATTGTGGTGGTAAAGTCCTTGTGCTTTTTGATGGCGGCCTCAACTGTCTCTACTGTGGTGGGGAGCTCCACATGGGCAAGCGCTGACTCCTGAGGAGAGGAGAGAAAGACTGTGAAATACTGCATACAAAAAGCATCTAAAATGCGTCCAGATCAATTACACTAAAAGCAAATCCATAATCAGGGCAAATGGCAAGCCGTTGGTGGTACTGCAATAATACACACTCTGAAACAATATCAATGCTCACATATTCTTCTGTGATGATTCCACAAATGTTTTCTAACTCAAGATGCAAATACTTCAAACCATTTTTTCTGCAAACATTATTAAATGATGAAAGCAAAAACAGTACTGATAACAATACTGATAATTGTCAACTGTTGAAGCTCAAACAATCTTAAAGAAAAGTGGCTAATGAATGCCACTGCCATGTGTGCTTAGTGCAAAACTATTCACGCTCGATGACAGTGCGGATTCTTACTCTGAACCCGCAGGCAGCAAAAAGCGACTGGGCTTTTAGCAAAGCAGAAAAGACACAGCTTCTAACATACAGCCAGACGGGGTTGAGGAAATGCATGTCCTCTGACATTTAAACTGCATTTAAGATATTCTCATGAAGTGATGACCCAACATAAAAGCAGCAAATGTCTCTAAATACGAACTGAGCAATGACCTTAAACTGCCCCGACGCTCCTGACATTTACAGATGTGACCTGAAAAAGATCAGTCAGATCAGGTCCTGTCTCCTAATTGTCTGCTAACTCTAACCCGTAGAATAGAACAGTCAAACATGCAGTGTTTTAAATATCTCAATTGTTTTTCTTAGACAGGAATGACATCTAAAGGAGAGCAAATGGAACATTTTTTTTTATCATTTGAATTTTTTTCACTCAGGTTTTCTTCATTTCTGAGGGCAAACCGGGTTTGGACTAAATACACGTAGCAGTATTGCAATGTTGTGATGGTTCAGGCTATTTCAGCCTAGCTTCAGAAAAGATCTCAGTAATATCTCAAACTTGATAACACTTTACAATAAGGTTCATTAGTTAAGATTAGTTAACTTCATTAGTTAAAATGAACTAAGAATAAACACTACTTCTACAGCATTTATTAATCTTAGTTAATGTTAATTTCAGCATTTACTAATGCATTATTAAAATCACAAGTTGTGTTTGTTAACATTAGTTAATGCACTGTGAACTAACATGAACAAACAATGAATGACTGTATTTTTTATTAACTAACATTAACAATGATTAACAACTAGCGCAATAAATGAATTGTCCATTGTTCGTTCATGCCAGTTAATACATTAACTAATGTTAACAAATGACACCTTATTGTAAATTGTTACCAATTTCAATGTTTACATTTAAAACTTGACTTGTCATTTGTTAACATTAGTCAATGTATTAACTAACATGAATGAACAATGAACAATACATTTATTACAGTATTTATTAATATTTGTTAATATTAGTTAATAAAAATAGAGCCATTCAATGTTTGTTCGTGTTAGTTTACAGGGCATTAACTAATGTTAACAAACACAACTTGTGATTTTATTAGTGCATTAGTAAATCCTGGAATTACTAAGATTAATAAATGTTGTAGAAGTATTGTTCATTCTTAGTTCATATTTTTTATAGTGCTGTCAAACGACTAATCGTGATTAATCACATCCAAAATAATTTTTGTGTACATTATATACATCTGTGTACTGTGTATATTTATTATTTATATGTAAATACACATATATACAGTATATATATATATATATATATATATGAAACTATTTACATTTATTTACATGTATATATTTTTATTCATATAATTAATATTCTATATAAACATTTAATATATAAACATAACATATTTTTCTTAAATATAACTATGCGTGTGTGTGTATTTATATATACATAATAAATATACACAGTACATATATATTATGTACACAAAAACTTTTATTTTGGATATGATTAATCGTGATTAATTGTTTGACAGCACTAATTATTTAATGTAGTTAACTCATATTAACTAATGAACCTAAATGTAAAGTGTTAGCAAATGCAAGTGTTAAATCTAAGCATATGTTAAATATAACTGTAATACATTTAACCTCTCTTCTGCCCTGTCAATTTTCTAGCAATTTGTTCAATATAAAAAGCAAAGAGAATTTGAGCACCAAGGTTGCATTTATTTGATCAATAATAATGTAAAACAGCCATATTATGAAATACTATTACAATTATGAAAAATGGCTTTCTATTTTTTTCTTCTTTAATCTTTTCCACAAAACATTAAACAGCACAACTGTTATTAACATTTATAATAATATTAATACATGTTTTTTTTACAGCAAATCAGCATATTATAATGATTTCTGAAGGATCATGTGACACTGAAGACTGGAGTAATGATGCTGAAAATTCAGCTTTGATCACATGAATAAATTGCATTTTTAAATAGATTATAGTTATTTCAAATTGTAAAAAAAAAAATATTATAATGTTGCTGTTTTTATTGTACTTTTAATGAAATTAAATGAGCATGAAAGACACACAAACACTCACACACAAAAACCCAAAAATATTATTATTCATTGCCTGGTAATGTAACTACAAAATGAACATTCTGTCATCATTTACTTAGCCTCATGTAATTCCAAAGCTTAATAACTTTCTTTCTACTGTAAAACACAAAATAAGATATTTTGAAAAACTTTCTGTTTAAACAACATTGGACCCCATTGATTTTTAATGCATGAGACATCATGAGGAAATTATGACAAAATTTTCATTTTGGGTGAATATTCCTCTAAATTCTTTAAAACAATTCTTTAAGATTATTCAGCTATGGAAAAGCAACCTATGAGCAATAACATTTAGTAAACAAAAGATTTCAGAAATATCTTTTAAATGTAAACTGTGAAGCTGACATAAAAAGGTGTACGGAGCTTCACCTGGTTATTGAGGAAAGCCTCGGCCTGCTTGACATCCCTCAGGAAGAGATGGAAGATGTGGGCTTGCACCAGCACCTCCCTCCTGCTCTCCCACATCTCCAGCAGTTTGTTCCAGCCCACATCCAGCTTGTGCAGCCACTGCTGCAGAGCTCCATGAGGCAACGGCGCTTCCTCGGTCTCCAAGAGCTCATTCACAGCCTGGAGACGCTCGTAGTCCTCTTCATACCTTCCAATCTCCTCCTTGAGCGCGGCGTGTTGGTTTATCAGCCGTTCTGCATCCTCTAATGCATTGGGTAGCTCATCTGAAGCAGCAGCTGTCTGAGTCTGCACCAACCAGGTGAGGAATGAATCCAAATCTTGGATGAACTGTTGCAAGCGGCCAGCGACGGTTAAAGAGTCTTCACAGCCTTGCAGTGTACGCTTTAACTCTTCCCACTCCACGCTGATGCCCTCAAAGGGAACTAGGATGTCCACGGCCTTGTCCGGATGTGAGGTGGCGAGCTCCTCTGCTTCCTCCTGAAGGTGTAGGAGCTTGGGTTCGAGAACCGTCAGAGCTCCCTCCATGGTGGAGAGACGCCGCTGGAGCGCCAGCACGCTGCCCAGGTCACTGCCCACATACTGCGTGGCGTCTATGGCTTTCCGCTTGTCCTGGATCTGAGACTTGATTTCTGTGCATTCCAGTAAGTAGTTCTGGATGCGCAGGATCGAGTCCAGGTGATCTTTCCTCTGCTCGACCAGCTCCACAATGCGGTTCCACCTGTGATACGCAAAAAGAAAGCAATTTAGCCCTTTCTTGAGGGTTATTCTCTTGACTTCAGACACTTTTCTATTTAAGGACTCTTTGAACACTTTTTTTATTAACATTTCAAATCTTATTAAAGGAGTAGTTCACTTCCAGAACTAAAATTTACAGATAATGTACTCATCCTATTGTCATCCAAGATGTTCATGTTTTTCTTTCTTTCTTTTTTTGAGGAAAACATTATCTCCATATAGCGAACTTCTACGAGTTCCACAAGTTTGAATTTCCAAAATGCAGTTTAAATGCAGCTTCAAAGAGCTTTAAACAAACTCAGCTAAGAAATAAGGGTCTTACCTTTGCTGTTTTACCTTTTTTAGTAAAGGGCGTTTGACTTTCTTTGCACGTTCACTTTGTAAACACTGAGTCGGTACTTCTGCAGCAATGTAGGACGATTTTGAAGTTGGAGGAGAAAATGAGATGGTAGTTTTTCGACATACCCTAACTGTACTGAACCGGAGTACACACAGAGCTAGACAAGACAAGCATTTGAAGTTAAAAGTATATAAATTGTAATTTTTACAATTTTACAACTTTACAATTTAGAAAATTACCAATTGTTTTGCTAGATAAGACACTTTTTCCTTGGCTGGGGTTAGAACTATTTGAAGCTGCATTTAAACTGCATTTTGGAAGTTCAAACTTGTGGCCACCATAGAAGTCCACTATATGGAGATAATTCCTGAAATGTTTTCCTCAAAAAACATAAGAAGAAAGAAAGACATGAACATCTGGAATGACAATGGAGTGAGTACATTATCTGTAAATTTTTGTTCTGGAAGTGAACTGCTCCTTTAAGTGTGCCTTATGCAGTTGGTATGTTCCCTGATTTGCATTGTAAATGCACAAAATGTGTAATAAAAAATGAGTCTTTAAACACTGATGTCTGTTAGCTTTGAGGTCATCAATATGCTAGTGCTCCTCTAAAAATTGACAGCATTAGCTTTTTTTAATACCTAAGTGCATGTAAAATTTATAGCTTTTCTCTGCTGGGAAAATGGTCCAAAAATATTGATGACTCATTTGTTCATTGCAGGGTTTTTAGTCAACTGAAGCTAAAACTATTTTTTAAAAAATCACTTAAAATAAAATAAACATTATCTGAAATAATAATAATAATAATAATAATAATAATAATCATAATAATAATAGGGTACAACGGGGATAAAGGCACACCCTAAGAAAAAATGTACTTTTTACTGTGTCCAAAGTGTATGATTGCAAAAAAATACATACGTTTGTATTGAACATTTATGAAGCAACAGAATTTGTGTGAAAATAAATCATACAAGTTATTTATTTTGTTAAAAAATCTTATAAACATATGAGGTGGGCCTTTTATCCCACATAGCATGCCGTAAAAGGCACACAGTATTGATACAAATACTTTGGCTAAAATAGTGTTCTTTAAATGTTCTTTTAGTTAGTTCTTGTTCAAAACAATCACTTTAGCAAAGTTTGTACTATTTTCTGCTTATTTTGATAAATAAAAGAATTAATTTCAGTTAAGTAGACATACTGTCATTAAAATATGTTAATACAAAACATATATTTTAAAATACAGAAACAAAATTATTTTAAAATGTAAAGATTCTGAAAGCATAGATTTACAGTAATAACAACAAATTGGGATTTTCTCTAAAATGCACACCCAACATAATATATGATATTTACCATCTGAATCTAACAATGTCATGTCAGCAAATGGAAAAGTCAGCCTTCTATTAATTATCATGTTAATTACTGTGCCTTTAGCCCTGATGTACCCTAATAATAATAATAATGAAAATATATATTTTTTCATTTACTTGATGTACAAAAATAGCTAAAACTGAAATAAAAATTAACTAGATATTAATAAAACTTAAATACTCAAATCAAATGACAAAAACAAAAACAACTGAAAATGTTCACTAAAATTAAAATGAAAATGGAACATACAAAAATAAAAATTAATTTAAAATGCAAAAATCGATAATAGTATCTCAACGATAATAGAATAACACAGAAAAGTGTGTGTGCATTAGTAAATCCTGGAATTACTAAGATTAATAAATGTTGTAGAAGTATTGTTCATTCTTAGTTCATATTTTTTATAGTGCTGTCAAACGACTAATCGTGATTAATCGCATCCAAAATAATTTTTGTGTACATTATATACATCTGTGTACTGTGCATATTTATTATTTATATGTAAATACACACATATACAGTATATATATATATATATATATTATGAAACTATTTACATTTATTTACATGTATATATTTTTATTCATATAATTAATATTCTATATAAACACATTTAATATATAAACATAACAGATTTTTCTTAAATATAACTATGCGTGTGTGTGTATTTATATATACATAATAAATATACACAGTACATATATATTATGTACACAAATCTTTTATTTTGGATATGATTAATCGTGATTAATTGTTTGACAGCACTAATTATTTAATGTAGTTAACTCATATTAACTAATGAACCTAAATGTAAAGTGTTAGCAAAAATTCTTTTAAAGACCAAATTACCCCTATTAATTCTGTAATTTTGTAATGTCACAAGAAACAAGAGACAAAGCTGGTAATTAAATCTAAGCATGTTAAATATAACTGTAATACATTTAACCTCTCTTCTGCCCTGTCAATTTTCTAGCAATTTGTTCAATATAAAAAGCAAAGAGAATTTGAGCACCAAGGTTGCATTTATTTGATCAATAATAATGTAAAACAGCCATATTATGAAATACTATTACAATTATGAAAAATGGCTTTCTATTTTTTTCTTCTTTAATCTTTTCCACAAAACATTAAACAGCACAACTGTTATTAACATTTATAATAATATTAATACATGTTTTTTTTACAGCAAATCAGCATATTATAATGATTTCTGAAGGATCATGTGACACTGAAGACTGGAGTAATGATGCTGAAAATTCAGCTTTGATCACATGAATAAATTGCATTTTTAAATAGATTATAGTTATTTCAATTTGTAAAAAAAAAATATATTATAATGTTGCTGTTTTTATTGTACTTTTAATGAAATTAAATGAGCATGAAAGACACACAAACACTCACACACAAAAACCCAAAAATATTATTATTCATTGCCTGAAATAATAATAATAATAATAATAATAATAATAATAATCATAATAATAATAGGGTACAACGGGGATAAAGGCACACCCTAAGAAAAAATGTACTTTTTACTGTGTCCAAAGTGTATGATTGCAAAAAAATACATACGTTTGTATTGAACATTTATTCAAATCAAATGACAAAAACAAAAACAACTGAAAATGTTCACTAAAATTAAAATGAAAATGGAACATACAAAAATAAAAATTAATTTAAAATGCAAAAATCGGTAATAGTATCTCAACGATAATAGAATAACACAGAAAAGTGGTTTTTGACTTTTTTGACTTTTAGGCCAATATCTGGCTCTCTATTCAACAATAAGGCCCTCTAGTGATAGTTTTGTGTTCAAAATTTAATCTATGGGCAATCATAGTTTCTATAATTAAAAGTAAAAATAAAAATAAATATTAACAATAATTTTAGTCAGAATTTAAACCATGGGAATCCTGGTTTCTCCAAAAAAAAAAAAAAAAAAGCTGTTAAGGGGTTGGACTATAATAAGAATTAAAAACAGAATATAAAATAGAAATATTTTAATTTCTAACTATATTTGCTTATATTAAATAATTTCAAGTCCTCTTAAGGTTTATTAAGTTTGCTGAAGGATCACTGATCTAGAATGAGAAAGTCTTAAGATGATTTCACCAAGCAGCCCTTGCTTCTAGAACAAAATGTCTACAAACCACTCAGATTTTATTTTATATGATGGTATTACTAAGTGTGCACAGCAACTTACACTCTTAAAAAGCTGTTAGGTTTTAAAAATGCATCTTGTGTTAAATTTTAAAATATCCAATATACTACCAAATTAGAAAGATATTGGTAGATAACAGATATGGCGGCAATATGTGCATATGGATACAGCATATGTACAACACATTTAATATTTTTATATATAAATTAAGAATAACTTGATCAGAAATTTGTCAGGCATCCAATTGTTAAGATCATATTCATATTATTTATGATATTATCATTCTACTTGGCGATCTAGAGTAAGGCTTGGATGATGGATAATAAAAATGATTCGGTTCCAGAAAACATGACTCAGTCTGAATCATTCTCAGTTCATGAACACACACACACATCAAGGACCCACCCACACAAACGACAGTCCAAGGGCGCACCGGTGGGCCACAGCTCAAGCTCTGAGACACAATATCACGAATCAAACAGAGTAACTACAGGTCAAGCTTTAATGAAACATTCTTTTAAATAGACTGTGGCATTAAATTTGGAAGAGCACAATAGCTGTGAATGTGTGTGGGTTCGGCCCGTAGTGCTCTGTTTTGAGCCGGGTCAGGCGCGCCCTGTATGTGGCAGCCATAGCAGATGGCAGCACGCAGAGAGAGGCTATTTATGCCAAGGTCGGTCTAAAACGGATCACTGGAGTTTTTCACACATACGTCACAGCCTGCCAGCTTTAGTGAAAGCTTGTGAAAGCAGCAGCCCGTTTTCTAAAGACACCCATGTAGAGCCGCGTGTTAAAAGTGACAAACAACGGCAGCATCAGAAATGTGCATGGCTTTCTGAATGAAACCATCTCTAAATGAAAACAAATTAGATCAAGTGAAAACATATACATATCAGGGTAATGAAAGGATACACATAAGAGGATGAAAAAAATTACAATTCATAATAATGAATTAATGGTCACACTTTAGTTTGGGGACCAGTTCTCATTATTAAACTATTAACTACAACTTTTGCCTTAACTGCCTAATAAGCTGCATATTATTAGTAAGTAGTTGAGTTTAGGTATGTGGTAGGGCTAAGGGATTTAAAATATGGTGATGCAAAATAAGACATTAATATGTGCTAATAAATAGTCAATATGCTAGTAATATGCATGCAAATTTGCAACTAGTTAATAGTGTGTATAAAACAAGTATATATAACAAGTTAACAAGTTTCCAAGGCTTCATGTGAATAGGATTGTTGAATCGATGGAAGCTTATAAACCTCATGGTCTATATTGAAAGGTTTTTGTGCAGTAAATTTCTATGAAGAACATGAAAGGAAGTTTTACTTCTTCTTGCAATCTATTGGTATTTGCAGTTAAATATTCTGGAAAAAACTATATTTCACACAAACTGTACATGTGATGTGGAGTTACCTGCTGTTTAAGTGATCTTGACAGCCCCTGACTTCAGTGGAACTTGGGTGACCGCTGTCTAATAGCTGCTGGACGATCTGATTCACGTCTAGTATCCTTCCCATCAGGCTGTTCATCTCCTGGTCCAAGCTCTCAAACCTAAACGCAGAAAATTTACTTCACAGATGGAAGGATATTCACAGCTAACAAGCCAATTTATCCCCAAATTATGCTTCTGTGTTCATGAAAACACAACTTTATCTGTGAGCAACTGCAAAAATGCAACATGCTTCTGCCTACATATTTGTAAAATTCCAAAAAAGTACACTTTAAAAAATGCTGAGTTATTTTTTTTTTAACCCAAATACTGTGTTCAGCTTGTTGGGTCATTTTATTGGGTTGTTTTTAATATGTTTACCCAGGTGCTGAGTTGTTTTTTTGCACTCTAAAAAAAATCCTGGGTTATTTTTTTTCTTTTAACCAAATGCTGGGTTCAGCTTGTTGGGTCATTTTATTGCGTAATTTTTAAATATTTTTTTACCCAGGTGCTGGGTAGTTTTTCTGCACTCTAAAAATGCTGGGTTATTTTTTCTCTTAACCCAAATGCTGGGTTCAGCTTGTTGGGTCATTTGATTGTGGTATTTTTAATATTTTTTACCCATGTGCTAGGTAGTTTTTCTGCACTCTAAAAAAATGCTGGGTTATTTTTTTATTTTAACCCAAATGCTGGGTTCAGCTTGTTGGGTCATTTGTAATATTTTTTTCAACCAGATGCTGGGTAGCTTTTCTGCACTCTAAAAAATGCTGGGTTATTTTTTTTTTTTAACCCAAATGCTGGGTTCAGCTTGTTGGGTCATTTTATTGCGTTATTTTTAATATTTTTTACCCAGGTGCTGGGTAGTTTTTCTGCACTCTAAAAATGCTGGGTTCAGCTGGCTGGGTCATTTTATTGCGTTTTTTAAAATATTTTTTACCCAGGTGCTGGGTAGTTTTTTGCACTTTAGTTTTTTTTAGTTTTTTCACTGGGTAGTTTTTTTTGCAAATGCTAAAATGCTGGGTTCTAATTCTAGCAGGAATTAGAAAAAATTCTAACTTGGAGGCACCACTGAAGTCCACTATATGGAGATAATACCTGAATTTTTTTTCCTCAGGAAACATTATTTCTTATCGAATGAAGAAAGAAAGACACAAACATCTTGGATGACAAGAGGGTGAGTAAATTATCCGTAAATTTTTGTTCTGTAAGTGAACTTTTCCTTTAAATAAAACAACCCAGCATATTGGGTAAAAACACTTAACCCAACCAGAATGGGTCAAAATAACCCAGCATGTGTTCTGTCCAATATAACCAAAACCAATATTGCCAAATAACCCAAGCTGGGTTGTTTTTAACCCAGTATTTTTGAGAGTGCACCTATACATATACACTGAAGTTTCCAGATTAAATGAATGCTAGTGGCAGTAAAATGCCAACAACTTTTATTTCGTTTCTATTTCAGAAGGAGGTTATTATTAAATAAAGACTTATTTTCACACAGCTCCTGATTTGTAAAGTAATACATTTTGAGGTTTGCATCACATAACTATCTCCATATGACTTTTCTGACATAGTAAACTTACTCGATAGCGCACCCGGTACAGCACTGCACTTGCAATACAAAGCTCTTTTGTAATTACAAAAATTTAATTTCCAATGTAATGACATTTTTTTGAGATCAAAGCAGACCAGGTGCACCCTCCTACCTGTGTGCAATCACCTCCACGTCCTCTAGTCTCTCGGGAACATCCATCTTGTTCAGCCACTGCTCCTTCTCATCGATCCACACCTCACAGGCATTGACCTCACTAAACATGCGATACACAGCGAGTGCGTCATGCAGCCACTGCTGCCGCAAAACAGCAACTTCCGCCACCTCTGCGTAGAGCTGCTCCGTCTCAGCCATGCGTGCTCGCACCTCATCCAGCTCCCGATAATGCAACGGCAATGAAACCATGTGTTTCCGAAGGCCCACCACTTGTACGCGGTGTTTATCGATACTCTCTCTGACACCTCTGTGCTTTTTAAGGAGAGACTGCGTAGAGTACTCATCATGTCCGAAGTCCTCACTAGAAACGAGCCGGTAAGCGTCCTGTAGCCAAGCTAGTAGATCGTCCGTCTCGGTGCTGAACTGAAAAAAGTCCAGCGCCTCCTGTAGGTTACACAACCTCTGTGCGGCCTGGTCCTCCAGTCTCTTCCACTCCGCCTTGACCTCCATCAGTCGCTCTTGTATTCCTGCTGTACCGAAGCTCTTCTGGGTGAGGATCTGCTTGCCCTTCTTCATGGTCTGCTGTAGTAGCGCGCGTCGCGCCAACAGCTCTCCAGCCAAAGTTTTGTGCTTCTGCAGCAGTCGCAGGACGCTGCTCAGGTCTTTTCCACAGGTCTGCGTGGCCAGGATGGACGTCTTCTCTCGAATCCAATTCTCAGATTCCTCCACCTCCTGGAAGAAGGCCCACAGCTCGCGTGAATCCTCCAACTCCAAGTGCCGTTTTCCAGCCAGCTGCTTTAATTCCTCTAGGCAGGTGTTGACATGGTTGACCCGGTTACAAATTACCTGAGGGTCACATGGCTGGTAACCTGAGTGAGAAACAAAGACAAGAAGAAAAGCAGCCTCAATGATTTGTCACCAAGATAATGTTATTTCATTGGGTAACAAAGATGAGGTTTTGTCAAAAATGACTTGTGATAGTCTTGCAAGCGCCAATAAGAAAGTATGTTCTGCATCATCCGTTGAGATGGTTTATGAATTTATGGAATTACACTATAGCTGTACAATTTCCAGCTTGTTGCAAATTTTCTTTTTGTACGGGCTGCCACTAACGAGTATTTTTATAATGATTCATCTATAGATTAATTTATTGATTAATCAATTCATTGATTTCCCACAAAAAATGTAACAAATATATTTAGGAGAAAAACATAAATAAACACAGTATTTCTGAAAAAAGAAGAAGTAAACAAGTAATACAAGCATTAAAAAAAAAAGAAGGAAATCAATTAATTGGAGCTGCTTTTGATTATTAAAATTTAATGGAACCATTTAAAATGGAATCCAGAAAAATAATGGAAAACACAGAATTTGGTAAAATTAAAACTCTAAAGCCCAACATTAATAAGACAGGCTTTTTGAAGAATAAAATTTAATTTAACCATTAAAACAAAAAAAATTAAAATGGAAAAATAGGAAATAGGGCCCTGTAATTGTAGTTAATTTTTTGTTGTAATAAAAATAGATGACGTGAAGTGAACAGTAGCCTTTAAAATGACTTAAAATTTATTTAATATAGCAATGAGGCAACAATAATTATGTATCAAAAACAAGAAATCAAATGGTTTTACTGAACAAAATTATTAAAATACATAATGTATTATAAACAATAGAGTTATTACGCTTAGAGTTATTACCTTACAAAACTGATGAAATGGCACCAGTCGTGTTCCCAGATAAACGTTATAATAATAAACCCAAACTCACAGCAACATGCAGAGATGGAGTTTGAGACACTGCACACATGTAAATGATAACAGTTTGTGTAGCAGCGTTTAGCGTGAATGGAACCGCTCTGAGACGCACATACAAGCATGTAAATAATTAAAGCGCATACGTTAAACCTGCATCACATATATTTATTTAACGGAATAGCGTTTGTGAATTCACAATTATGCTAAATTATTTTTTTTAAATGGGTTTAATATATCATGCAGCCTTGGAAAACAGTCTAACAATGCGTTTTATGGATTCTCCTCTGTGACATGTGCTACTTCTGGTATTTTGCCGGTTATTCGATGCAGACAAAATGAGATCCAGGATTTTTTTTTTTTTAAATCGACTAGAATCTATGAATCGCGACAGCCCTATCCTTTAGTAATATATATATATATGGATGCTGTTTTTAAACATTCTATTCATCAAAAAATCCTGGAAAAAAATTTAAAGTAGCTCAACTGTTTCCAACACTGATAATAATAAGAAATGATTCTTGAGCAGCAAATCAGCATATTAGAATGATTTCTGAAGGATCATGTAGCACTGAAGACTGAAGTAGTGATACTTAAAATTCAGCTTTCATAACAGAAATAAATAACATTTTCAAATATATTAAAATAGAAAACACTCATCTTTAATTGTAACTAATTTTCTAATATATCTTTAATAATATATCTTTTTTAACTATGTATTTACTTTTTTTGTAAAGAAAGAATATCTCTTTTTAAAAGGAAACTTAACAGTTAACTTAGCAAATAAGAAAAAACATTGGTAAAGCAGAAAAATTCTCATAGTTGAGCTCTGAATCAACAAGGAGTAGTAGTGTGCACTGAATACAGAGCAAACTAGTTCCAGCCCTCTTGTGGCGAATTTTGCAAGTTCCTCATGTCATATTATTTTACACACTCTACCTGCAGAGGTCTCTGGACATCTCAGTGAAAGAAATGCATCCAATAACCTCTATATCACAATCTGCCATCACATCTTGACCCCAGACAGTGTCTCTGAATCAATATTCATCATCATATTTCAGTTTTAAGGCGCACTCACCTTCAATAGTGGTGAATTTGAGAGCTGCAGTGTTGAGGGTTTGAACTCTGTCTGCCTGTATAGAGATGTCAGCCTCTTGTAAACTCTGTTTCTGGAGCATGTCCTCCACTTCAAGAAGATGTTTGCCGTAGTCCTTAGACAGCAGCTTAACCTGGAGTCAAAAAAACATGTTTGATGGTGTCAACTTAACTATTGCATGAAAATAGTGGCAAGAAAGCAAAGTTAAAACACAATGTATGTATCAAACTGATACAGTCATCCCACCTGCATCTCCTCCATCCAGTCGATCATGTAGACCATCTCTTGAAAGGTTTTCTGCAAGGCCAGGTTCTTCTCCAGACGGGTTTTACGTCCCACCACCAGCTCCTTCAGAAGGCTCCACTGGCCGAGGATGTTTTCTTTGCGTGCCAAGATTCGTCGGATGTCATAGTATCCTTCTGACTCCATCTCGGTCGCCAGTTCCACTACGACAGTTATGCGTTCCTCGTATGACAAGATGTCTGCTTCAATCGCCTCGTGCTTCTTCATGGCAGCTTCTACCGCTGGCAGGTCATAGCCGAAGTTATCCTGGACAAAACGCAGCACCCGATTAAGTCAAAATGTCACCTGTTTTATTTTATACAGTACAAGTTTTATTCTTTCTGCACACCTGTGAAACGAGACGCTGGTTTTCATTCAACCAAGCCTGCCTCATGGTGGTCTTGTGATCGAATCGTTGAGCTAGAAGTTCTAGTTTTTCCTGACGAATCAGCTCTTTTCTAAGAGCCACGCCCCTCTCGTGCTCCGCCTTCTCCAGTCTCTCCCACGCCTTTCATGAGAAAAACAAAATATTAGGATTATTCTGTGGGACTGCAATCATACAATCATTTTAATGGATTCATTCAGTAATTTTTAATAAACAAAAATGTGAATAGCTTAGCTGAAAAAGGTAAATATTAGGTAAATAACTTCTTTTAATAATGTTAACCAAAATTGTCAAAGGATACACTCAATCAAATGTTTGACATAATTGAGTTTTTTTTTATATTTAAAAAAGAAAACAGTAAAAACAAAAATATTCTGAAATATTACTACAATTTAAAATAACTGTTTTTGTATTTGAATATATATAAAAATGAAATTTATTACTGTGTTGCAAATCTGAATTTTCAGCATTCATTACTCCAGTCTTCAGTGTCACATGACCCTTCAGAAATCATTCTAATATGCTGATTTGTTGTTTAAGAACATTTCTTCTTATTTGAAAATAGTTGTGCTGCTTCATACATTTTGTAGAAATAATGATACACTACCATTCAAATGTTTGGAGGAAGTATCATTAAAAAAAAAAAGAAAGAAATTAATCCTTTTTTCAACAAGGATGCATTAAAATCCATAAAAAGTGACGGCAGAGACATTTATAATGATGTAAATCTTTTCTATTTCAAAGAAATGTTGTTCTTTTGAACTTTCAATTTATCAGAGAGTAAGCACAACAACTATTTTCAATATAAAAAATATTAAACACTATTATTAATAATTGAGCATCAAAAATGATAATAACCGAGCAGCAAATGAGCATATTAGAATTATTTCTGGATCATTACTGAAGACTGAAATAATGATGCTGAAAATTCAGCTTTGATCAAAGGAATAAATTACATTTAAATATATTCAAATACAAAAACTTTTTAAAATTGTTTTTAAATTGTTATTATATTTTAGAATTTTACTGTTTTTACTGTGTTATAGTATATATTCAAACATATATTTTAAATTGTAAACATAAACACAACATTACTGTTCTACTGAATTTTTTTTTTTAAATAAATGCAGACTTGGTAAGCAGAAGAACTTTTTTACATTAAAAAACATGTTTAACTAGTCATGTACATTTCTTCTTAAGGTCATTAGTTAATATTTCATTCAAATGACATGACATGAAATTTATATTTATATATTTCCAAATGAATTAAATACATTAAGTCTGACATTTTAACCATTTTGAACCGTACATACCTTGTTGATGTCTGAGATGAGTTTCCCATCAAGAGGCACATATGGCTTCTGATTGTTAGCTCTGAGCTTACTTTGGATGGTAAAAAGCAGCACCTCCAGGTTCCCTTTCTCCTGGAATCTGTTAAAAGGGCAATCAACATTGTAAATAACCACATAAACTGTCATTCAAATCTCTTTCCTGAGACCTCCTGTGTGTTTACATTAAAAAACTACATATGAACTATGCACAGATACGTATTATTTCACACAACATAACATAACTGACAATAAAACTACAATAATACAGTCTATTTGCAGTCAGATATTGAATAACTACGACTAGCTGGACAATCCGCCAATAACCAGAGGAACCCTTGTTAAAACAAAAAACACTTTACAGGTAGCATACTTTTAAAAAGAGTACTTATATCAAAAATAATATACTTTAAAAGTATATACTTAAGCACAGACTGAATGTAATGTTCTAGCATGTTGTTTATAATTAAATGAAAATTATGTTAAATGCAATTAGCTGAACTTAAGAGTGATTTTTTAAGAAGATATTTTAACAAATGTTGTAACCAAAGCTACTTGTAGCCATTGGTTTCCATAGTATTTTTCCCCATAAATCCCAACAGGTCAGGTCAGGTCTTGTTACATTCTTTTCAGCAACATTCTTCAAAATAACATTTTAGAATATAATCTTCTTTTGTGTTCAACAGAGGAAACAAACTCATACATGTTTGGAACAATGGCAGAATTTTCATTTTTGGGTAAATTATTTGTTTATGTTATGAAAGTTTACTCTCTTTAAAGGAGAAGTTCACTTCCAGAACAAAAAATTACAGATAATGTTCCAAGATATTCATGTCTTTCTTTCTTCAGTTGTAAAAAAAATTATGTTTTTTGAGGAAAACATCTCAGGATTTTTCTCCATATAATGGACTGATATGGTGCCCCGAGTTCAAACGATCCCAAATGCGGTTGTAAATGATCCCAGCCGAGGAAGAAATGATCGGTTATTTTAATTGAAGAAAATACAATTTATATACTTTTTAATGTCAAATGCTCTGCCCTTCTTCCCGGTTTATGACAGTTAGGGTATGTCGAAAAACTCCCATCTCATGTTCTCCCTCAACTTCAAATTCGATGTTTTACCTTTTTTCTTTTTGTTCTTTGCATGTTCACTTTGCAAAGACTGGGTCGGTACGCCCGTAGCGATGTAGGATCATTTTGAAATGTTTTTTTATTTTAAATGATTTACGATGGGAGTTTTTCTACATAATTGTTTTGAACCAGAACACACAGAGTTCAGGCAGAGTTTTTAATGAAAATAACCAATCGTTTTGCTAGATAAGACCCTTCTTCCTTGGCTGGGATCATTTCCAACCGCATTTGGGATCGTTTGAAGCCGCATTTAAACTGCATTTTGGAAGTTCGTGGCACCAGAGAAAAATCCTGAAATGTTTTCCTCAAAAAAAAACATAATTTCTTTACAACTTAAGAAAGAAAGACATGAACATCATGGATGAAAATGGGGTGAGTACATTATCTGTAAATTTTTGTTCTGGAAGTGAACTTCTCCTTTAAGTGCACATAACTGGCCCTTTATTTCATTAATATATTATATTTGCAAGCACAGATTTTTTTATATACTTTAAGGATTTGAAGTACACTACAAGTGCACATTCAACATAACTAAGTGCACTTCTTTTTCACAAGGGTAGGAACGCCTCTGACCAACAAAACAGTAGTACTCTTAAACAGTAGAGTAAGAAAGGCCTGAAAGCACCAGATTCACAGTCATAGTTTGAGTATTTTCCTGCCAGTCATGGATCGACTGCCAACACTCAGACCTCTGTTTATTCTCTCTTACTTGATAGGCTTCTCAATGGTGCAGTAGGTTGTGAAGGCTTGAAGCTGTTGCTGAACACCCGATAGTGAGTTCGCAAACTTCTGGTTGCTAATAATGCTTATGGTTCTCTCAATCCACTCTAACAGGTCGGACGCTAAAGCCTCATAACGGCGAATTATCTTGTCAGCTTCTATAGCATTGTCCAGCACCTAGAAAGTGTACAAAGAGAAGAAAATTGTGCATCTGATAACACACTCAAGCTAAGTAATAATGTATTTAGCTTTATCAAACATGCACAAAAACACCTCCTACCTTTCCAATTCTCTTCCCTTCTACAATAAGTGCCTTCATTTTGGAGAAATAATGATAGTAGGATACTACATAAGTGATGATGGACTTCTCATCTGGATTCTCTGTGTTTACATCTGGGTGGGAGAAAATGGTTATTGTTTTGAGTGATCATTCAGCTATTTAGCTGAATCAAATATCAAATCTGTATCAGAACTAGGGCATTTAAACGTATACATTGTATTCATTGTACTTAGTGAGAGTAAAATGCTGCTTGTTACCCTCAGGGTCTAGTAGTTTGGTGAGTCCAAGACTCTGTTCAGCTATGTTAAAGGCTTGCTGGAGGTTGTGTGTTGCATTGGATCTGGTCAACTTGTGAAATTCAATTAAATCAGGCCTGTAAAAACATACAAGCAGATATCAGTTCACATAATAGCCTCTATCAATGATGTGAACGGCATAAAGCAAAGCCAAGTCAGTATGATGTGTGTCTGTCTGACCGCTAACCTGTGCCTGTGAATAAGAGCGTTGAAAGCCAGGCCGTCCCTCCAGCAGGTGGTGAAGTTGTGAATGTTGACCTCTGGGTACCTGCGGTAAAACACGGGAAACACATCGCAGCGTCATGAAAGACTTCTCATGTACAGGAAAATCATGTGCGTTTCTATAAAGGCCTAAAAGAAAACACACTACCAAACAATATCTAAATGTTGGAATAATTATGACTCCTTAAAATGTTATTGAAAAAAGTCTCTGATGTTCACCAAGGCTGCATTTATTTGATCAAAAATACAGTAAAAACAATGAAATTGTGAAATATTATTACAATTTGAAATAAGTGTTTTCTATTCGAATATATTTTAAAATGTAATTTATTCCTGTGATCAAAGCTGAATTTTCAGCATCATTACTCCAGTCACATGATCCTTTAGAAATCATTCTTATATGCTGATTTGCTGCTCAGGAAACATTTCTGTTTAATATTTTTGTGGAAACCATGATACACTATCATTCCAAAGTTTGGGGTAAGTACGATTTTAAAAATTAATTAATTAATATTCATCCAGCAAGAACACATTAAATTGATCAAAAGTTACAGTGAACACATTTATTATGTTACATTTTCTATCCATCAAAAAATACTGAAAAAAAAGATGTAGCATGGTTTCCACAAAAATGTGAAGTAGCACAACCGTTTTCAATATTTATATTAATATTGATAAATGTTTACAGCTTTGCATCACAGGAATAAACCACATTTTAAAATATATTCAAATATAAAGCAGCTATTTTAAATATTTTACAATATTACTGCTTTTGCTGTATTTTTGATCAAATAAAAGCAAATGTAGGCTTGGTAAGCACAACAGACTTCTTTCAAAAACATTAAAATACCTTAATTATTCAAAAACTTTTGACCAGTAGTGTATTTATAATATGAGTGTCCTTGGGTTGGTTGTGGGATAGATATGTAGATGTTACCCTGCTGTTTTCATCTGACACCACAGAAGAAGGGCATCTTTAGCTGAGCGTGTCTCTCTGTTGTCCTCCGTCTCAATCTTAATCACCTGGATCTGTTACAAATGAGAAACAACAATAAAAAAGTTACTGCAATGAAACTGATAGTACACCAAGAGAACCATAGAGTATCCCTTCTTAAGATTTCTGGATTACATTTGAATTTTTATAAAGACATTACCTAAGTAATATTTGTTAAAATTTGAGATTGATATCCATATATTTATATATTTATATATTCATATCTTTCTTTCTTTTTCTTTTCTTTTTTTGCCTTTATTATTATAGGACAGTATTAGGCCCGAAATTCTTCATGTTAGTGAATAAATGCATAGATACGCAATAAACATTCGTACTTTGACAGTCTAGAGGTAGAATTTGCGTTGGGTGTGTAGGATGTTTTGTGTTCTAATCCGCCCACATCTAATTTTCCCCCCTTATTAAAATCAGAGATGTTTATCAGTAATCGTATATGCAGAGCAGGGACACAATTTGTGTTTTATTTTGTGATTTAACCAGAATGAATAGATAGTATCTGCAACGTTTAAGCTATAGATGGAAGCGCTGGTGTGTGAGACTGTGCAAGAGCCACAAGAGAACGTTCTATCACTAAAAACATTGCAGCAAACATTCAGCATGATTTTAAAAAAACAGATCGCAGTTTATTTAACAGAAATGAATGTCATATATGTTTGCATCCGCATCAGGCACATCTGCATCAGGCATGTCCTTGCCGTGAGATGTTTCAAAAAAGTGATGGGGACAGTATCGACCATGGCAAAGAGTGGTGGGCACGTCTCATCCGCAAATTACACCTATGTATATAAATACATATATATATATATATATATATATAAACCGTATATTGCAGTAATGCTTATAGTCATCTAGTCATGTAATGCAATTCATTTCACAATCTCTCTCTCTCTGTTTGTTGTGTATAGGTGTGAACCTTTTACTCTGGTTGTTTTATAGTCTCACCGCTTCATTTTTGTGTGTGTTCATTCAACACTGTTGCTGATATATAGATTGTATTGAACACATTTTTAAAAAATTGCTTTATGTTATAAAAAAAGATAATTTCCTATGGTCACGCAATAAAAATCACTTTTTTATAACCACTTAGACTCAAGGTAGTCAAATAATTTGTTTTTTGTTTGTTTAGGCTTAAATAAATAAATAAATGTTCACCAAGTTTTGAACCACATTGAAACCATTTTTATATTTAAAAAAATGAAATCAGGCAAAAAACGCTGAAAATCTTATATCTTATAAACTAGATTTTCACATTTTCTAAAGAAAATGGTCAGTGCAAAAGTTGCTGTCATGGTGCTTAGGTGTTTGTGTGTTTTCTAGGACTAGAAGGATTTTTGTGGTTTGCTAGAAGGACGCTTGCGGTTTCCATCTTGATGATATTTAGGGCTCTGCTTCAATGAAAGTTTATGGGATTTTTTTCCCTTATCAATTATTCTATTACAATTTTGTGTGATTTTTTTTGAGGCCCAAATTGTCCAAATTTGCTTCAACTAAACTAAACAAAAGTTATGGTGATATTTACAGCATTTCTGTGTTGCTTTGCAGTGAAAACCCACTAATATTCATTAGTGACAGTAAAAGTATGATTACTTGTAAATACTTCCTTCAGTCATATAATGGTCCTTGGAATTGGTGGTTTGTTCAAATCCCTACCCTTAAGTACAAGTGATTCTGCATTCACGCCATCTCGTAATTCCGAGATGAAAACACGTGACATTATAATCAGAATTATGTGCCTCTATGGCAACACTATCAACGCCAAAGCCCTCACGTGCTCCTGAACTCGTAATTACAACTTGTAAACTCTGAATGTTCTGAGAGTTACAACTTGGACCAGTGGCAGATGTACCGCGTGACAGCCGCCAGACTCATTTTGGTGCTACTTAGGCGCTACCTCTGAGTCCGACAACATGGAAAGCTATGAGTAAAATGTCACGTGTTGTCATTTTGGAATTACGATAATTACGACATGGCGTGAAGGCAGCATGAGTCCAAGCAGCACTAACTAGTCATGCACTGATTTTACTTAAAAGACTGGGTAATGGCATGTAAAGAATTGCCATTTATCATATTTAATGTGACTGCATTAACCTAGTATCTGTGGTTTACTAACAGGCCTGTTCCATCATCAGGCCACGTATATCATATTGTGCTCAGTGTCATCTCAGCATCACATATGACAGCAATTGCACCAATTTTGTCATTTTGACATGACACACACTAATGAGTAGCACAAGGACACACTCTTACAATATCAGGCCTTTCAGTGTAGCATATGCGAACCAAACACAAACACACAAAAATCCCCAACACATCTGTGTAAGCATATTACGAAACTACAGTGTCCCAAGATCATTCGTCATATTGAATTTCTCGCATCATGCAGTCAATATATGATCGATATCTACAACCTTAAAAAACAGCACTGCAAAAATCTGTATTTTAGTCCAGTTTTCTAGTAAAAATATCCTTAAAACAAGACAAATTTACTTGAGAAGCAACATTAGGTTAGATAAAAAGACCTTTTATGTATTTTTTTTATTTATCCAGTTGGATGTGACTGTTTGATTTGTTTGAAGGATAAATTAAAACTAAAATTTACAAAGGTTTAAAATGTACAGAGGTTTATGCTTTAAACAAGCATAGCTAAGAACCTTAATTCTATAAAGGAATGACGGAAATGTAAAGACAGACTTATATTGAGTAATACACACCAAGAGAAAGCAAATATGAAACATTTATCGAACTATACAGTGTAGCCTAAGTTGTGATATATAGTTCTATATCTGTCCACAACATACTGAAGTTTGCATGTTTCTTTTGCCTTACTGCTTTCCCATCTGCCCTCTTCCTAATTCCTCCCCCTCTCTCTCTCTCTCTCTGTACGGCTGCTGCAGTGTTCGGCCTTACCTGCTGACTGGGCAGAGTGAACTCCAACAGAGATGGGGAGGGTAGAAAGGAGATAAATAGGGGAGCGGAGAGATATTCCGGCATATATGGAGACAGGATATAAAGAGGAATATCAAGGAGGGAGGCGGGAGAATAAATGAGAGACAGGGGAAGAGGAAGAATCATGAGAGGACAAGAGGTGAGCGTGAACAACAGCCCCACCCCGTGATCTCTACGGCACACTCGGTGGATCGAGTGACACTCCACCTCTCTCCGTCCCTGCGTCCAGATTCGCCACAGCATCAGCTTACCGGGTTGCAGTCAGACAGCATTCTGGGTAACCTGCCACTGCTTTACTGATGGAGCCAAGAGATGACAGGCAATACAAACCAGGAGCTGCTCTGCACTTTGTAGTTACATGGACACAAAGCGCTTTGAAAAATTCAGAGAGATGATGGGAGCGAGAAAATAAGACCCTGGTTTCCCTTGTGAAAATAGAGTACACTTTAGCATACTTCTAAAAAGCATTCATCGCCATCCTACTCATCATCATTTCATTTTATTTAAAAATGTAGAATAGGATAAACAAACAAAAAATGACCTAAATTTAGCTTTTAATGAAACTGAAATATCATGCTTTCATTGTCTGTGGTTTCTTCAATAGTATTAGTTTTTTCAGCCGTGCATCCTCTAAAAAAGAAGTACGCTTCAGCACACTTTACAAAAAGTACTTTTAAAAAATTACTTATTACAGAAATAATATATTTAAAAGAATATGCTTAAAGGGATAGTTCATCCAAAAAAAAATTTCTGTAATTAACGATGGATGTGTTGTGATGCTCTTATGAACACATGTTGAAGACTGACACGGAAGAGAAGAAATTTTTGAATACATTTTTGTCTTCTTTGCACACAAAAAAATATTCTTGTAGCTTCATAACATTATGGTTGAACCGCTGATGATGTCCTTACTACCTTTCAGGGCCAAACATGTATTAGTTGCACTGCTGTCTACGTAGGGTCAGAAAGCTCTCAGATTTCAATAAAAATATCTTAATTTTTGTTCTGAAGATGAAAGAAGGGTTTGGAACGACATGAGGGTGAATAATCAATGATAGAATTTTCATTTTAGGATGAACTATCTCTTTAAGTGTGAACTGAATGTAATGTTTTTGGACATTTAAGTGCATGTTATTTACAATAAAATTAAAATGTATAGTTTACATTTATATTAAGATTGACCCACTTACACAGGACTTAATTATATTTCTATGTAATTTCATAATTACTTCCGTTCTCTTTTAAAATATGGTTAAAGTGTATTGCTGAATGTACTAACAAGCATTTATGATAAACTAAAATATACAATAATGTCATTTTTATTTAATGTGTGTCAGGTATTTAAATATATTTGTAATTCTATTCATAATGATAAAGTTGAAATTTGCTTCATTTAAAATATATTAAATTATTAATATATTATATTATACGATCCCAAATGCAGATGTAAACGATCCCAGCCGAGGAAGAAGGGTCTTATCTAGTGAAACGATTGGTTATTTTCATAAAAATAATACAATTTATATACTTTTTTCAATGTCGAACAATCGTCATGTCTTGCTCTGCCTGAACTGTTTTTTTCCGGTTCATGACAGTTAGGGTCGAAAAAATCCCATCTCATGTTCTCCCTCAACTTCAAAATTGTCCTATATCGCTGTTTACTTTTTTTGTTAAGGGTGTTTGAAGATGAGCGTTTGAAATAGCATTTAAATCGTATTTTTTTTATAACCAATCGTTTTGCTAGATAAGACCCTTCTTCCTTGGCTGGGATCGTTTACAACCACATTTGTGAAGTGGACTTCTCCTTTAATGTAGTACATACAATATATATATTTGATAACTGTTTTAGGTCTTTAAAGACTCATTTTTTAATGGTGTCTATTGTCATTGATGATAGCTGCTCGCATCTCAACATGTCTAACATACATTCCTTGCTGGATGAAGGACCATCATTTTCAACCGAACCTTGACAAGACAGAACAGCTTGTGGTTTCAACAAACCCATCACTTCATCACAATTTCACCATCCAGCGAGTCACATCAACCATAACACCGTCCAGGACAGCAAGCAACCTTAGAGTTATGACTGATGATCACCTTAACTTCTCAGAAAACACTGTTAGAACGGCCCGGTCCTGCTATTTGTCTTATAAAACATTAAGAAGATCAGGTCCTTTCTATCGGAACATGCTACACAACTCCTTGTTCAAGCTCTTGTTCTGCCCAGGCTGTACTAATGCAATGCTCTTCTGGCAGGTCTTTCAGACATTTCTTTCAAACGTCTACAATAATCCAAAATGCGACAGCAAGAGTCATTTTAATACGCCGAAAAAAGCATGTCACACTTCTGTTCATCAGCTTGCACTGGCTACTAATAGCTGCTCAAGGCATTGATGTCTGCCTACAAAACAACCACTGGCTCTGCACCCCTTTACCTAAATTCACTACTTCAGACCTATGTGTATATATATATAACCTTACTACATATACTGCATTAGACTATCTTGGACTTGTCACAGCACAAACATATTATTGCTCTTTTGTTGGTTCGTCCATTGTCTTCATATGTAAGTAGCATTAAATAAAAGCATCTGCTAAATGATTAAATGTGACCCTGTACCACAAAACCAGTCTTAAGTACCACAGGTATATTTGTAGCAATAGCTAAAAATACATTGAATTGGTGAAAATTTTCGATTTTTCTTTTATGCCAAAAATCATTAGGATATTAAGTAAAGATCATGCTCCGTGAATATATTTTGTAAATGTCCTACCGATTATTATATTACCAATCAATTTTTGATTAGTAATATGCATTGCTAAGAACTTTATTTGGATTTTCTTTTTTTTTTTTTTTTGCACCCTCAGATTTCAGATATTCAAATAGTTGTATCTCAGCCAAATATTGTAACAGCCCATACATCAGTGAAAAACTTATTTATTCGTTTTCATTTATTCATTTAAAAAAACTGACCCTCAAGACTGGTTTTGTGGTCCAGGGTCACAAATGTAAATGTAATGTTAATGTAAATGTAAATATCAAATAATACTACATTTACACAACAATTACAATCAAGTACTTTACATGTACTGTTAGTCAAAAACATAAAATAAGTGCATTTTAAAACATTACCAAAGATTATTAAGACATGAATTAAAGACAATGAATTAAAATGTACTTTAAATGAACAATTTTAATTTAACATTTGACATTTAAGTGTGTTAAGAAACATGAAAGTCATGAAAGTGTCACTCTTTAAGTCCACTTAAGTGGCCTTATTTCATTAATATTACATTTTCTGCAAGAACAATTTTCAGAATATATATTTTTAACACTTGAATTAGACATTCGATACAATTAAGGACACTCTTTTTCACAGAGTTGCCCTTGATTGAAGTCAGATGAGAGCTTGGCAGAGTAAAGGAATGGTTTAACCAAAAAGGAAAACTCCGTTTATAAAATTCATAAACGAAATGCCATTTCAAACCACAAAAAGAAGAACTTTAGCACACTTCCCAAGCTGTTTTTCTTTATAAACAGCAAAACCCAAAATAACAGAAAAAAACACCATAAAAGTCATCATTTTGACTTAAAATAAAAAGAAATCAAAAATGAGAAGTTGGTCACAATGCGGTCTTGTGGACTTCTCAATCACACGTGTACTGCTGCTGTAAGTGCACATGAAATGAGCCTTTAGTACGGAGTCTTTCACTCAACTCTATTTTGCCAACTCCAGGTACATACGTAATGTAGGTATTGACAATCGGCCATACAGACACACAGGCACCACACAGACAGTGATCACACACTCAGCAGGGACCATAAAGGGCAGACAGGGATCAAACACCCCCACAGGATCCAAACATGCCCACCTCTTACAGATAAGACCGCATCAGATCACATAAATCCAGCGCTAGTCAATGATAGTGTACTGGATGAGACGACCCAGAGATCAGCACACAGAGCTTTCTCTTAAAGTCAGATGAGGCCCTCAAAAAGTCCCAAAACAGTCTGAAGAAATCCAAGCAACTCTTACCTGGAATCGGAGAATGATGGTCCAGATGAGGCCGAGAGTGAGGCGGTGGTTTCCATCAACTATATCATGAGAACCAACATTTTCTAGATGAACCCTCTGCTCTTTGAGAAACTGAAGAGCCTTATCTACATTCTCCAAACAGTGGATCCTCATCCTGCCTCTCGTGGGTCGAGGCTTAAAACAAGAACATATTAAAACAAAAACATGTTACAAACACGTGAGTCATTGAGTCAAATCATTTAAGCTATCATTCATTTGAGATGCTTTAATCCAAATAGTGCAGCAAAAGTGCTAGTGATACTAAACAACAATATGGACCTTAATAACAGACCTAGATAACAGGTTGTTCAGCTTGTGTTCTGGAAAACTAGAGAACTCACCAGCAGCTCTCCTGACAGCACCTCCAGCAGTCTGATGAGCATGTATCCGTCTCTCAGGTCATTATACAGGTCAGAGATACGGCAGGACACACGGGCCAAGTGAGAGTTTACCCACTTAGTAAAGGTCTTCTTCTGTACTGCGTCCCTCTCATCTGGTAGGATGACAGAAAGTCACAAATAGAAATGTATAATATTAAAATTAAGGATACACAATATCAGTACCATAGCAGTTATCAGACTGCTACAGGGCAAATCCTATTAAAAATTATGGATGTGACATTTTGCGTTTCGAATGTGACATATAAATGCTTAGAGAATGTATGCGTTACCAATATACCAAACCATATGTTTATATTTTAATAAACCCTTGTTGATAGAGTCTAAACATCAGCAAAATATCAGTCTAGGCACAACTTTTCTATGCTGAAAAGGGAAATAATAATATGGATGTGACACAAAAAAGGACACAGTTTTTAAGAGACTACATACTTTGTAGTATTTCTGCAAATTAAAATGCACAAGCCAGACGCAATAATACCCAACAAATAGAGAAGCGATGGCTCTTCACAGAACACATAATTGTTACAATTTTGATGTGTCTATTTATGAGGAATATGTACTGTTACAGATGGGATAAGCCTGAAAATACTACTTACCAAACTATAGAAAATGCACTAAAAATAAAAAAATGCTTTAAAAATTTTAAGAAAGACCTCACATGGGTATTTGAACCACCAAACGTTGACATCTGTGCTGTCAGTATAGTAAAAACCTTTGGTAAAAACCTTATTTTTTCATGGTAAGGTTGACTTTTATATGGAATTACCCTAGCGTTTTCTTTATTTATCAGTCAGTATTATAAATAGTATATACTCATTTCTCTTATTTTTACATTTTAATTATAGTTACCATAGTCTCATTTACTGTTAATCATTATAAAAAACACAAATTTAATAATAAACATTTATCTCAGAATTAATATTTATTTTGCATACTGTACATTATAATGTTGTTTTGCCTAAATCCATTACACAATTATTTTCAGTAATATTTTTGGAAATTATTATTATTCATATTAATTAATATTATTACAATATTATTCGAATTTAAAATGAAAATAAGTGTTTTCTATTTTAATATATTTTAAAACACAATTTATTCCTGTCATGAAAAGCTGAATAATTTCTTATTAGGGATTTAACAATATTATCAATATCATGATACCGTGACAGCAAAACTCTTGATATTATTGTGATCCCACGAAACCACAGGTCTTCCGGGCAAAAAGTGTAGTTTTTAAAATATACTACAACTTTTTATTCTAACATAAAAGATCTTCAAAGTTGTATTTTGGGCCATTATGCTTTGGCACAGTACCTGCCAAACAAAACTGAAAGCACAATATGGCTTAATCTCTACATCAAGTCTGTTTTTGCTGTGCGTTTCGAAGGCAAAGCGAAGCGCGCACTTCCTTTCAACTCGTGATCTGGTGTTTTCTGTGCCTCAGAACGATAGCTGTTTCATGTTTTTGTTGAAACTGAAAAAATGTCAGGATTCTTTGATAAATAGAAATGTTAAAAGAATGTTTTTTAAAATATCCATATTTTCTAACATTATTAATGTTTTTAATATCAGTTTTGATTAATTTAGTTCATACCCGCTGAATAAATGTATTAATTTCTTCAAGAAAAACCCCAAACTTTTGAATGTTAGTGTATACAGTACATGCTCAAAATATAGACACACACACAACCACAGATCTATCAGATCTTCTGCTCACCTGCTAGTGCTTTGATGCGGGAGCACTCAAATAGTTTGGCACTGGTGGTCTCTGTTTCCCAGAATCCTGTGCTTGCAGGCCTGTTGTTGTTGTTGAGCTGTCTCTGGGCCTCAGCATTGTCCAGGTCTGTTGAGGCATTGGCCATCGCGCCTGCTTCCTCAAGCAGCCCTGCATATAGTACAGTAAAGGTCAGTTTACACAGTACCACCCAAAGAGATAAGCAGCCAAACCTACTGTAGAAACTGTACCACTGTACAACCACAAACCTAATAGAATCCAAATCACAATTCATAAAATGCACACAAATAGATATTGATTTTAAAAATACAATTTAGAGTAGATACAGACAGGGAGACAAGGCACTCTGAGAAAAATGAATGGGAGAAACGGCAACTCGACAAATGCATTTTTGACATTCACTGCTTTTGTTTTCTCTGATTTATTGCTGATTTGACAAGTTGTTGA
This sequence comes from Labeo rohita, assembly GCF_022985175.1. NCBI lineage: Eukaryota > Metazoa > Chordata > Actinopteri > Cypriniformes > Cyprinidae > Labeo > Labeo rohita. The sequence continues at coordinate 28,548,398 of NC_066886.1, read as the reverse complement.
ACTGTAAATTTGGCAAGCAGTTTCAGACTTTTCTCACTGAAGTAGAAAGACATTGTTCTAACATAACTAGGAAGTACCTGCCCAGGGGGTGTTACCAAGATGGCCACCATGTGAACTAACTTTAGTTCACATAAATAATGAAAAACATTTACTCAACCTCATTTTGTTCTAAATTTACAAGACATTTGTCAGCCAAAGCTCATTGGGGGGAAAGTGCATTTGACAACAATTCTGCAAATAATATTATGCTGCTTCTTACATATTTTACACTGTCAAAGAAAAATTTCTATGAAGTGTAGGGCTGCCACTAACGGCTTTTTAATATTGATTAACCTATTGACTAATTTATCAATTAATCGATTAATCTAAACGATTAATTTCCCACAAAAAATCAACAAATTTATTTAGAAGAAAAATGTGACACAGCATTTCTGAGGGGAAAATGTAAAAATACATTCATTTATGTTTTATGTTTATTTACTTTTTAATATTAAAAATTAAAATGGAATCCAGAAAAGTAATGGAAAACACAGAATTTGGTAAAAATAAAACTGTAGAACTCTTTTTTAATAATAAAATTTAATTTAACCATGAAAACAGAGTATAGAAAAATTTAAATGGGAAAAAAACTGAATTTGGAAATAAAACAGATTTTATAGGGCCCTATAATTGTAATTAATTTTGTGATAATAAAAATAGATGTAAGTGACCAGTAGGCTTTAAAATTACTTAAAAATTCATACATAATAGCAATGGGGCAATAATAATTCGTTTTAATGAAGTATCAAAAGCAAGAAGTCATATAGTTTTATTGAACAAAATGGTTAAAACATATAATGTATTATAAACAATAGAGCTAATGTACATTACGCATTACAACAAAGGCCTGCGGAGAGCGCCAACAACCTGATAATTGTTTTTACACTTTACTGCGCGATCTAATCCTGGTTGAATATTGACTAAACATCATTTAATTCAAATTTCCACTTAATCTTTAATATGCAGCCACTTATTTACGACAGAAATGATATAGCCACAGTAATTTAAAGAATATGTGGACATCAAAACGTGTAAACTCAGAGTGAGGGTAAGAGCTTTTATTTTGAAATCGTGATGAACAGTTAGCATACTGAGATATTAATGATTATAAATGATTTACCTTACAAATCTGATGAAATGGCACCCGTTGTGTTCCCAGATAAACGTTAATATGTTTAAACGTAATAATAAATCTCAAGCAACAAGCAGAAATTGAGTTTGAGACGCAAACCACACATGTAAATGGTAACAGTTTGAGTAGCAGTGTTTAGCGTCAACGGAGCCGCTCTGAGACGTACGTAACGTACACACATGTAAATAATTAAAGCGCATATATTAAACCTGCATGGCATATATTTATTTAACTGAATCATAGAGTTTGTGAGTTCACAATTATGCTTAATTATTTTTAAATGGGTTTAATATATCATGCAGCCTTGGAAAACAATCTAATAATGCGTTTCATGGATTATCGTCCGTGAAATGCGCCACTTCCGGTATTTTGCCGGTTATTCAACGCGGGCAAAATTAAATCGAGGATTTTTTTAGTCTACTAGGATTGATGAATCGCGACAGCCCTAATTAAGTGTCACTAAAAGTTTGTTCAGTTCTGAAACAAACTTGAATCTGGCAATGTTTTGTTATTTTGGTTCTTGTACATATCACATCAATTTGGATATATATCCAGCGAGTAGTTCTAAAAGGTTAATCGCATATGAATACTACAAATAACTGATAGTGTTAACAAAATCAAACATGAAATAAAAGACATTTACAACCATGCTATTTTAGCTTGTTTCTACAAGTGTTTGACCTTCACTTCACAGCACCTGAAGTGTAATGCTGTACCGGGGGCGCTATCAAGCAACTATGTCTATGTCAGAAAAGCCATACATATGAAAATGTTATGAGATGCAAACAAAAATTTATTAGTTTACAAAATTTGCACTATGGTAAAAGCTAAATTAAAGCTGTTCATCATATGAAGCAATTGTGTCTGTTCAGAAAGTTTGGATTATACAACTCAATTCATGTGGATTATTTTTACTAACCCTTGAAAGTGACTTTATACACATAAAGCTACACATAGTTAAAGTTTCACTGAAAATACACCTATATTTTATATAAATTACTGTTGCTATCTTTAATATGAAAATAAATGTGATTTGTATTGTTGGGTTATAATAATTTTGTTTGATCACATGTGGTGCACTTTATGTTCACAAAAAAGTGATCAATTTAAGATGATGAAAATGTTCCTTCATACAATTTAAGATGGATTAATACCAAGTCTATTTTGTAAGGAACTACAGAGTCATTGGAACACAGCCATGCTTCCTGACATGTAAACTAATGTAAGGCCTATATGTGCAGCGCAAGCTAGCTTAACAGGTGTTTCGCGTCACAGTTATTAGCCTACTATGTTATCTAACAAAGCTCAGAAATGCTGCGTTGGCTATTCAGCAGGACCAGAACAATTAATTTTATGATTCAGATATTCTGGTGAAACCAAAACAAATAACTGTCCCATTTCTTCTCAAGCTGATGTACGGTAGCTTCATGATGTCAAGTGACCTTTTTATAGGAATACGGAACAACTGGGTCAATTCACCTACCAATGAGAGAGAGCAGCCCCCTTTTTTCTTCAGGGTCTTGATAAGTGAATTTAATATGAATGAATTTCTAATAGATTTAGGAGGCTAATCCTTCACCCCATCCCCCTTCCAGAACCCTTTCCACTGTCTGCCAGTGAACAACCACACCAACACTGGTGTACTGTGTGTCAAATGTGCTGTTTCATGAATTTGCATCCATACAGTCACTGTCCTTATGGTTATAAACAAACACAGAGAGTCTTTGACAGGTGTGACCTGCGCATTCACCTCACACGTTCATTGAGATTTCAGTCATTATTGTCTTAAGAGAATGTAGCACACAAATGCAGAGCGCTCCCCTCCCCCAGTACTCATAAACCCAAAATCTCAACAGACCCATCCCCCATAATAACACACACACACACACACACACATATGTGCACACACACACTGGTTTTGGGTTTGGACAGATATTCCAACTGGCACATCAAGAGATAGAAAAGGATACGCTGAATTTATGCTTTGTGTGACAGTTTTATGCCATTCATTCTTATTCTTATATATATTTGCATTAATATATTTACATATTTCACTTCTACATATATAAACATATGTATATACATACAAAAAGTGTATTTAGTAGGTATTTTAAAATGGCATGACAAGATAAAGAAAAACATACACTGAATGCATGTTTTGTGTGACAGATTTATGCCATTCTTTCTAATTTTTCATATATATATACATATTTGTATTATATGCATTTTCATATTTCACTTTTTTAATTTGACTATATATATTTTCATTACATTTTCATATTTCACCTTTCTTATTTCAAATATATATTTGCATTAAATACATTAACGTACTTGTACATATATAAATGTATGCATAAACAAAATAATATTTAGTAGGTATTTTAAATGACATGTCAAGAGACGTATGCTTTGTGTGACGATTTATGCCATTATTTCTCATTTCAAATATATATTTGCTTTATATGTATTTTCATATTTCACTTGTACATATATAAATGTATGTATATATACAAAAAAAGTACATTTAGCTCGAGAAGGAAACACGATGCATTAAAAGCTGGGAGGTGAAAACTTTTTGAATTTGAAGATTAAGGTAAATTGTACTTAATTTGTCTTCTGGGAAACATGCAAGTATCTTCTGTTGCTTCGGAAGAGCAGTACTAAATGGGAAAAAATTATATTTAAACAAAATAAGAAAAATCTGGACATCTTCATCATGTTCAAAAGTTTTCACCCCCCCGGCTCTTAATGCATCGTGTTTCCTTCAGTGAATGTTTGAACCTTTTTTAATAGTTGTGTTTGAGTCCCTCAATTGTCCTCATTGAAAATGAAAAGATGGATGTCAAAATCATACAGTCACTACTGGAAAGGGTTCAAATATGCAAAAGATGCTGGGAAACTGAAGAATCTGCAGGACCTGGAGGATTTTTCTAAAGAACAGTGCTCAGTTTAACTATTCAGAACAAACAAGGGAAAACAACTAAAAACAAAAACAAAAAAACATTCGTAGATCATCCAGGTAACCACACACAGTATTAAAAACCAAGGGCTCCCAAACTTTTAAAGGGGGTTATTTTAATAATTTCAGCTATTTTTTTGTCTTGTGGACTAAATGTAAACATCTTTTATGTAAAATATCTACTCAGGGCAGTACTAAATAAAAAATAACATGCATTTTGTATGATCTCTCTTATTTTGTTAAAATTATTCACATTTTCACAGATTCTGCAAGGGGTTCCCAAACTTTCACATACCACTGTACATATATTTAAATGTGTGTACACACACACACACACACACACACACACAAATTTGTGCTAGTTAAACATCTTTTATTTTTTTAAAACCTCACCAGCTCATATATAAAAGTGTTTCAGATGTTTCTCAGTTGGCCTAATTTCTCAAATTCTTCAAAAATTGTGAGATATATTGGTGAAGTATATGGGCCATGTGTTTTATGCAAAAAGGAATTTATCTCTTTAAGCCGCGCTGACATTTTCCCTTTTGTCATTGAGTAAAATTCACAATCACAATCCACTCTGCACATTCTTTTGTAATTTCATTTGATTTATCAATGTATTAATAACACAAACATACCCAAAATAGACTCTAGAGAGCTTGCAAATATAATTTTAAGTTCACAAATACTCTCTACCAATCAGGAGAAGGGGCCTTTGAGATACCCAGGAGACAGTAAACGTTATTTCAAAATGAATGCGAGATAGATACCTAAGATAATTTTAAAGGAATGGGTTATTGTGACATGTTTTCTTATCATACGGATAAGAAGATATGTATCTTGCTAAAATGGTACCAAACACATAATATTAAAATGCAACCGTGACCTAGAAATATTACTCCCACTTTTGAGAAAATACACCCACAAAGTCTATGAGCTGCTCATAAGTGAGATCTCTGGTGAGACATCAGGTTGCTCATTCTAATTCGTCTTAAGATGGTGTTCCACAATCTCTTCCTTTATTTGCAGCCTCATTATAAGTTTGGAATCACTGAGGATCAGATTCATCAGCAAGTCCATAAACATTTTTTTCAGAAACAGGTTTTCCAAATGTCTTGACAAACATAATGTTTCCTCATATGTTGAAATATCTCCTACTGAAGGAAGTTTGGGCAGGGCTTATCAAAATAGCTAACAGTTTTAAGTTAGTACATCAAATCACGTCAATAGGACATCTCAGTGGGCTCAACATTTTTATATAGCCAGGACACTTTATATCACAGCCTCGCAAAACCTCAATTGACAGCTTTTGCAATGGATGAAAGCAATGAACACATTTTCCCTTCACAATCAGTGGATGTCTGAGAGAGGAAATTATATTAATAATAAATGGCAGAACTATTGTGACAATTGTGATTTTTTTTCCTACTTACTATTGCTAACTGGTTCATTTGCCAGGATACAAAGACTGTCATTCAAGTGTGTATTTCTGATAAATACTAATTTAGTTAACTTTCAACTCTTTTGAACTCTCAACTATTACTATTCTTTAATATTTCATTGTGAAAAAACAAGTACACTAGCATGCTTTTAAAAATAGTACTCTTTTACGGAAATAATAGGATATACTTTTAGGCGCAAACTAAATGTGATGTGTTTTCTGACATTTAAGTGAATGTTTACAACTTAAGTTAATATGTGTTATGGTTTAAATTATTAAATGCAATTAGCTGAAATATTGTCTTTGAAATATGGTTAAAATGTACTGATAAGCATTTGTGGTTAACTAAAATATACTTTAATGTTTAAACTTGTATGTCATGTATTTAAATTAGTGCTGTCAAACGATTAATTGCGATTAATCGCATACAAAATAAAAGTCTGAGTTTGCCTAATATATGTGTGTGTGCTGTGTGTAATTATTATGTATATATATATATAAACACACATAAATTCATGTATATATTTAAGAGATATTTAAGTATATGTATTTATTATAATTTATATGTAATTTACATAATATATAAATAAAAATATGTTGTACATTAATAACATTTCTCTTAAAACATTAATTTGTGTGTATTTACATATACATAATTACACACAGTACACACACATATTAGGCAAACTCAAACTTTATTTTGTATGCGAATAATCGCGATTAATCATTTGACAGCCCTAATTCAAATATATTTGTAATAACACATTTTTAATGGTGAAGTTGCACTTTAGTACATGTAAAACATTATCAAAACATAATATTTATTAAAGTAAAACTTCTTAATTTGACATTTTTAAAGGGGTCATCGGATGCCCATTTTCCACAAGTTGATATGATACTTTAGAGTTTTAATGAAAAGTCTATAATATACTTTGGTTAAAAATTCCTAATGGTGGTGTAAAACAACACCCTTTTTACCTTGTCAAAATGAGCTCTGCAAAAATCACCCTATTCTGGTCGAGGTTGCTTTAAATGTTAATGAGCTCTGCTCGCCCCGCCCCTCTCTCCTCTCTGTGGAGTGACGAGCCTGTTTACTTTAGCCGCTAAACTTGCTAACTAGCACGTTATTATGAAAGGTGATTGCAGAGATTCATAAAAAAACCTTATACTCACTTCTGCTGTAAGTGAAGCTGGATCACGAATGATTTGTGCGAACATAGACGGATATATGTAGATCGGGAGGCGCATTCCCTTCACAATCAAACATAATCCACTGCATCTTCAGCGGCTCAGATGTTGGGAGTAAATGACGACCACTATGTTCATTATTACATCCAGCAACACAACACCTCAATCGCTCAATCTGAGATATCCTTGTCTAACTTACATCCCTGCTCCAACATCGAAACAATGGAGGTCGGACTGTTACAGCTGATTTAAGGCGGGTCTGAGGTAAGACGCTCATGTCAATCAACTATCATGGGAGCAGTCGATGGTTGGCTCGATTTGAAAAAGGGAATATTATTTTTACCAATTAATTAAAAACCACTGCATGGATTTTTACCATTATAGGATAGATGTGTACATACACTGCCAACACACATTAATGTTCATGCAACATTTAAAAGTGAACTTTGCATCCGATGACCCCTTTAAAAGTGTACTTAAGTGCACACTTAATGTGCACTTTCAATACAATTTAGCATACTTCTTTCTCACAAGGGTTCACATATTAATAATACACAAACAACATCCAGACACGCACGGAAATTTATCTAGTAAGAAAACTAATTTGCAATGTATCTCTTACACAACCTCTGTATTGAATAACATTGTGAGTCAGTATAATGTATCAAGGGTTTCCCTCCCCACTTCTCTGATACCAGAACAGTTTGACCTCATGTCAGGCTCTCTTGTCCTTAAACTAGACCTGTTGGGGCTTTATTCCTCCCCAGCACCTGGTGTCCACGGACATGACAGGCCTCTAACTGCAGGATCTGACTGACATGTGTTTCTTCTCGACAAACAAACACAGCTGTGAGAGGAGCACAAGACTTCAGGCGTTCACACGTTCACAATTAACTCCACTCCTCACAAGCCGTCTCAAGAATCAGACTCGACCGCACCGCGCACACACAGTGACTGCATTTGATTCAGGTCATTTATCTTCTGAGGTTTAAGGCAAAATCAGTAGTTCTGGTTGATGGATTGTGGATTCTAGCGAGTAAATGTGTCGAAAAGACCTGTTTTTTTTTTTTTTTAAAGGTGGGTAAATCAAAGAGCTGAAGCCTTATTCTACTGCTGTCCCTTGCAGAGTATTGCTGATTATTATATGGCTTTGCTCTGGACCTTCCTCCGAGTACCGGCCAGTCGATAAATCTTATCCTCTCTTACAGAGCTGACAAACGTAAACTCTGCTCAGCCTTTCACTTCTGTAGTGATACACAGTTTCACTAAGAAATGATGTAGGGACAATGATGTAATCGAAAGGACACTAGAACTCCACAGCTGACCATAATTCACACACTGAAAAAAATGTGAAACGACTGTCAACTGGTCTCATGGAAATTCATGGTTTTGTTTAGTTCGTCTATAAGGAAATAACATTTTCAACATAGAAAAAAATCAAAAGAAATTGTTTAAACAGTATTTTTCCTTGTGCAGTGCAGAACATATACTAGCTTCACTCACTTCAGTTATTATTTATACTAATTTTTTTTTTTTTATATTAATTTAATTATTAATTTAATATTTAAAAAATGTAATCCTCTAAATTAACTGGTATTATATTGTTAAAAATGTATTTAATTTATTAGTACTAAATTTATTTAAATTCTTTAAGATAAATTACGATTCTTTAAGACAGTACTTAAACTATGATGCATATTTTCATATATTAATGAAAATTCTACTTTCATATTAATGCTGAAATTAAGTTCAAAAAGCCAAAATATTATATTGACCAACATTAAGTCACATTTATGTATATATATATATATATATATGCATACTAATATTCAGATTTTTTTTTTTTTAAGTTTAGGTAAGGTAGTAAACAGCTAATATGCTAGCAATAGGTATTCTAATAAGCAACTAGTTAATAGTGAGAATTAGTCCTTAAAATAAAGTGTTACTGTTTTTTCTGGCATGAAATAAATCGTTTTGATTAATATTTAATCAAAATTTAAGGTTTGAATGAAACTAGAACTAGGATTTTTGAAAAAGTAATAAATTATTGGCTGTAACTTTTACAATTTACATTGTTTTAAGTAAGTCAAAAATATATTTTTTTAGTGCATGTGAAATATGTGCATAACAAGATCCCTAGTTTTTCACAGCACTGGAATGCATCGAGTTTTGGACATGTCCTACAGCTAGTTTGTTTATTTATTAAATATTTGAGCTAATGTAAAAGATTGTTGTTATTTCAGCTCATTTGAACACATGCTAAAATCCATTTCTCAGAATTCCATGAACTTCCGGCCCAGAAAATGCAATATGATTTGATCTGGGACTGCTTATATTAATTAGCTATCTCTTTTTAATTAATCAAAGCAGCAGGTACCATCCACCCTGTCTCCTCACAATCAAGAAATTAGCATTAGGATAAACCTGCTTTAATATTATAATGACATCATGTTCCTAAATCAGTTTCCATCTTCTCAAGCAAAAGGGGCAGACGGGCTGGACGTAGATAATCTGACAGAAGAATCTGCCTCAACAAAAACAGCGACTGCCCTTTAAAAAGGACATTCTACATTTAAACTCAAATAGGTCAGATATAGATCAGGAGCTGGAGCTTCTTCTCAGACTGTAATGTTGCTTTAAGGGGAATAAAAAAGTGATCCAGTCCTCAAAGAGTCGAGGAGGACCTGAGGGAGATCATGCCATGCTGCATTAACATGAAGGCCGTCAGTCCCCGGGCAGAGGACTTCTCTCTCTCTGTCTCTCTCCGCTAGCTGCCACCTTTCTTCATTTCTTGATTGAATCAAGCAGATGTAGACATAATGATGAATTTATACCACTGAAAATCTGCTTGGGGATCAATGACATCAATAAAACCGGACTACACACTGAACATTTTCACTTATACACAGAGCTGTGTGTATTGGGTTTCAGAAACCGAATATGATTTAATTTTTATTTCACCAATTTATTTTAAAAAACAACCAACTGAAATTGGAATAGTAAACGTCAACACTACAGACAGCATTAGGGCTATGACATCACACACTATGCTTCTTTGTAGTTCCAACATTTGTTATGAAATCCATTGCTAGTAAAGCAAACCTTCAATCTAGTCACTTCGAAAGGTAAGTGTAGATTATTTTTTTTAAAATGCATTTGCACTAAATCAACTGGCTGCAGAAGTAAAAAAAACTACATAAAACATGCTTGTTGCTCTGTAGTCAAAAATATATTGTGTGGGTTAAAATTAACAATTTTTCTTTTGTGCCAAAAATCATTATGATATTAAGTAAAGATCATGTTCCATGAAGATATTTAGTAAATTTCCTACCATAAATATATCAAACATAGTTTTTGATTAGTAACATGCATTGCTAAGAACTTCATTTGGACAACTTTAAACGTGATTTTCACAATATTTAGATTTTTTCGCACACTCAGATTGCAGATTTTCTAAGAGCTGTATCTCGGCCAAATATTGTCCTATCCAAACTAACCATATGTTTTTTATGTAAATTCTCAACCTCAAAGTAGTCTGTGAATTTCTAGTTAAATAATCTAATATATTTTTATATTTATATATTATTTGCAATAAACATAAAATGACACATCACATGGTTTTACAAAGAAATGAGATTTGAAAATTAAAGTCACTGAAGTGTCAATTTAAGGTGGCTCGAAGGTAGAATTTTTAAAAGGTAAAATTTAATATTACTTAATATGAATGTTATTTAATATAAAAAATATAAATAACATTTCAAAAATGTTCATTTTCCATTTTATTTTTAAAATTTTATCTAAATCTTTTGCATTTAAATTTTAATTATTTACTAATTTACATTTTATCAGTACATTTTAATACATTATTATATTCCGTACATTTTAGTACATTTATTAATTACATCTTTGTTTATAAATATATTTTTTATATTTTTATTTCATAACATTTTTTGCTGTTATAATTCCTGTGCAATTCCTGTTCCAGCTGCTGTATATATGTGCAGGATTTAACAGTCTATCTAAACAAACATTTCTGTCCCATATATGCTGCTTTTGGTGCAGCTTCTGCACCTCCTTATACAGTAAGGTTATAATACAAACAGAAGCAATGCAGACACCAACATATGCACCCTATGGTTTGCATTTAACCTTACTATGACTCATATGTCCTGCCTCTTGTTTCAAATAACTAACATCTATAAATTAGACACCCTCACATCACACTGCAAAACAGGTCATGAATGGCAGCAAGTGTTCACGTTTTACGCAAAAAAGTCCACTGCTGCTGCTAATTTCTGACACATGATTGGAGCTGTGGGTGCAGCCAGCATGGATGATGTATTTCTTCAATGCATTTACCGCATTGTTGACCACTATTCCCATCACCGTTTACACCCATCGCTGTTTATTCTCGTCAGCTTACATATCTAATGTTCACGCCACCTATCAAACGTTTTCTTCCATTCAGGCCTGTGACTTTACATTGACACTTATTGGGCTTACAAGCAACTTTCCTCATTGTGGTCCAACGGCCAGTGTGTTGCACAATGCAGCAGCGTGCGATTAGAGATACAAGGCCTGGCTTTCTTAAACACCAAACAAGCGGTTGACATTTACAAGAAGCACAATATCAGCTCAAGACACGGCCCAGAAATGACTGCAGTATGTGGCCAGCACAGGCCGGTCGCTGCATTCACCATACGGGGATCAGCGGACGTTATAACAACGTACGTGAATCACTGTTCTCCAGTACGGACATATGCGATACACTGCGTCCTTACCTGCACACCCACTCCTAAGGATGAATGATTATGGCACAGATCAGCGAGGTAAGATGCTTCTCATGCGGTGTATGAATAATCCCGGATGGATTCAGCGATGTCTCTTTTCTCTGGCATACTTCAGTCAGGTACGCGGCGCGCCGATGCGATGAGCAGGAGAAGGGGATGCGTGGCGCAAAACGACACTCGGTACATTCGATGACACCGGTCAGTACGCGGCTTCTTCAAGGGTCATATCACACGCATCACATTAAAAATGTGTCTGAGGCCAGATTTGCTTGCTCGGTCAGATCGCCGGTGTGCTCGGATATCCCGTGCACCGGATACGCGCACGCTCTCTCTCTCCCTGCGCTCTCAATAACGCGGAGGATACAGCAGCAGTGTGATGGGGAAGCCACGCGCACACACACACACACACACACACACACACACACACATAGACACACTAGTACATTTATGACCCTGGACCACAAAACCAGTCATAAGGGTCAATTTAAAAAAAAAAAATTAAATTAAATACATCACCTGAAAGCTGAATAAATAAGCTTTTCATTTAATTATTTGTTGGGATAGTACAATATTTGGCCGAGATACAACTATTTAAATATCTGGAATCTGAGGGTGGAAAAAAACAAAATATTGAGAAAATCACCTTTAAAGTTGTCCAAATGAAGCTCTTAGCAATGCATATTACTAATCAAAAATTAAGTTTTGATATATTTACGGTAGAAAATTACAAAATATATTCATGGAACATGACCTTAATGTCCTAATGATTTTTGGGATAAAAGACAAATCGTTAATTTTGACACATGCAATGTATTGTTGGCTATTGCTACAAATATACCCGTGCTACCCGACTGGTTTTGTGGTCCAGGCCAGGGTCACATTTATGCTTGTGAGGACCTCATATAGGGTAGCTTTCTGTTTTCATGCAGTCAAGCTTACAATTAGACTACTACCCTTCTAGAAACTAAATAAATAAAAAACTAGTCTAAACTGGTTTTCTGTGTTAGTCTTGAAGCCTGGCTAGATAAAAATGCCCCAAACCCTGGACCGGTGAGGTAAGACCAAGCAACCTATTTGTCTATTATTATTAGACTTGTTTATGAACCTCTTTTCATTTTCATCTATTTTAACTACTAAGACAATCATACCTAAAAACAAATAAAATAAAATGGATAAACGATAAATTATTAAACTAAAATATAGTAGCTATATTTATATATATTATAAAATTTTGTAATATTATATTTAAAAATAAAATGATCACATTTATAATAAAAAGTATTATCAATTATCAAGTAAATTTATTTAAATGTTCGTTAACACATCTAAATAAATAAGTGAACATCTTTAAAGCATGACAAAATATTATTCAAACAATACAAAACAACAATTTAGAAGTAAAAAAAATGTTCATTTGATATTATTATTAAGTGCAGAGAAGTAAGAGAAATAGTCATGCAGGTTTTTTTTTTTTTTTTTGTGTACTTTTTTTTTTAACTACACTTAATTTTTTTTTTTTTTTTTGTACTTTTTTTTTTTTGAAGTACACAATTTTATTTAATTAATATTATAGCCTATATACAAGTATTATTATTATACTTAAGGTTAAGGTCCAGTCATCTTAACATATACTCCTCAGTTTTATCACCTACATTAATATAGGGGTAAAAAGAATATTTATGGTACAAAGCATATTTTTCTATAGGTTTGTATACATTAGTTCATGAAATATACATTTATGAACTGTGAAATATAGGCTAATTTACCAGGATGTTATTTTGAGGGAGGTTCACATTTTATATTAGGTGGCCTTAAATACTATGTACCTACATCAAAAAAATAATGTTATTGTCATATTGTATTGCAAAATACTTTTGCTTCTATTAAGGTGGGATATGGGTAAGGTTAGGGACAGGTTTGGTGGAATGGATAGGTTTAAGGGTGGGTTAAGGTGTAAGGGATGAGTCAACAGTGTAATTATAAATGTAATTACAGATGATGTAATAGGTATTTTTTAAAATATAAGTGCAATGTAAAAACATGTACACAATAAGTGCATTGTACCAAATGATTAATTTAAATATAAGTACATAGTAGTTAAGGCCACCTAATATAAAGTGGGACCCAAAGTCATTCTCTATAGCAGGTGGATGCCAAAGATGCACTGTAATTTACTAACCCACCTTTGTTTGACAGTAAACAACACATAATCATGGAAACCCATAGTTATAAATTATGGTATTAAAATGAAATTATAATACATTTAATGATTGATCATAACTCTTTATATTCTAAAAGGGAGTCAAAATACGAAAGTGAGCAGTTTTGCAGATATTTAGTTGTCGTTTCACCTTTAAAAACGTTTTAGGAGGAGCTATAATCGTGTTACATTCATCCACAGACAAGCTCCGCCCTTGACCCGAGCATTCTTTGCGGTGATTGGTTAGCGCTATTTACACGAAAGCAGCGATTGGCCAGTTGAACAGTCATTCATGTAGTCGTAGCAACAACAGCAAACAGAGATCAGATCAAAGGCGGAGCTTGTCACAATACTATAGGGATCAAAAAACCCTCCCTAGTTTCCTGAAGGAGGCGTTACCCACATAACAGCAGTGACATAAGCGTTCAAGATCAGGATTGCAGCTACACATAGAGCTTGGGTTTTTACAGTAAAATCTCTCTTTACACGTGGAACTGACCTAGGGACTCGCCAGTATGTCTGATGCTGTAAAAAATGTGGCGATATTCGGCAGCACGGGGATGACGGGGTTAGCGACCTTACCTATTGCAGTGGCCGCAGGTACAGTTACACAATGACACTTGAAGTATAAATAAGCTGTTTAAACATTTAAAATGTTTCATCTTCTTATGCGCTTACCGATATTTCAATGCAGAGGTTGTGTTTGACCTAGCAAAGATGTGACTTAGTTTAAAAATAGAAACTCGTGTGGAAAGTTGGATCGTTCATATTTACTAAATGAATGCAGGATTAACATAGTCGTTGAGTTGTTTATTAATAACACAAACCCAACAAATGTTGTTGAACTTGCGTTTTTCTGTGGGTTCAGTCGTTTTTAAAATGTTATTTTTGTTTTAGTTGTTATGTTTTGTTACTTTGTGATCACGAGACTTGTGAAACTTCTTAGTCATGCATAATAACTAACTTGCTGAGTCATAGTACGCATGTTAAAGATAAGCATAAACGGACAGTTTTTATCTGAACACTGCAGAGGTCTTGATCAGCTTGCCTACATTTTTTAGATGGATTCATTGTCATTGTCATTGTCATATTTATACATGAATATAAAATGAATATGTAAAGGTAGACAAGACTAGAGAAAAATAAATATACTAAAATGTATTTAAAATACTTTTATTTCATGCTAAGTATACTAGAAATACATTTACATGCATTATGTACTTAATAAAAATACTCTGCAATTGTACTTTTAGTATACTAAACTGGCATATTTAAAGTCTGCTAAATTTGAGCAACTAATTTTGTACTTAACGCCCTTTAATTGTGCAGAGGTATTGTTGAAAGCCAACTAAAGATATACGTAAGTGTATTTGATTGTGCTAAAGTGAAACTATTGCAAGTGTACTCTAAATATTTTGTATTTAAACCAATATTATTTAAATATCAAACATATTTTAGGCTTAATATTAAGAAATGCGCATTGTGCACAAGTAGTTCTCCAAATAAAGTTTAATTACAATTTTTATATACTTGGTATAAAAATATATAGAATTATTACTGTATATACTTGGTATAAAATGAATGCATTTTAAATCTATTAATTTTTTACTAGGGGATATACAAATTAGTACCAAAATAGTGCTCACTTTGGCTTCTTTTTAAATAAATTGACATTAAAATAAAAAAGTAGGTCGTTAACTTTTAGTAAATGATAATTTTCTTAATTTCTTATGAGATATTTTCAAAATTACTTTGGCTGTAGGCTGTGCTTGGTTGTGGTATTTTATGTGACCAAACAAGCACTTGCATGATCTTTCATTTTCTTGTTTTACTGAGTTTCACTTAGAAATTTGGCTTTTCTAGGTTACAATGTGACTGTCCTGGTGAGAGACGCTGCAAGGCTTCCTCCAGACCACAAGGCCTCCAGAGTGGTGGTAGGAGACGTTCTGAACAAAGAAGATGTGAAGAAGACCCTGGAGGGACAAGATGCAGTCATCATCATTCTAGGGACAAGAAATGATCTCAGTGAGTTCACTTAAAACTCGAAACAACTTCACTTAGTAATTACATTTTTTGTTCTTGGTCATGCATCATTCTTACTAGATATGAATTCAATTTCACTCAAAATTCTAAATGAAATCAGCATGAAAAACCTGTTTTACTTTCGTGTTGTGACATAATTCAGAGTAAAAAATGAAATTAGTGGGTGAAAATCAAAAGGGCTTGATGTTACTAATAATTTTAAACAAGTATTATCCATCTAGCAGTGAACTAAGTGCACTTCATTTACTTACTTCTCTGAAATTTTGTCTGCTGGTCCCACAACGATGATGTCTGAGGGAACCCGGAACATTCTGGAGGTCATGAAAGCCCGTGGAATCCGCAAAGTTATTGCATGCATGTCAGGTATCGATGTCTGCATTTCTACTTCATTAGCGTGCAAGCACTTACTGATATATGAAGAAACTGCTTTATCTGTCTCTTTTACTTTGCCCAGCGTTCCTCCTGTGGGATCGTGCCAAAGTTCCTCCTCGCCTGGTGCCGGTCACTGAAGATCATGACCGAATGTACACTGTCTTGAAGGAGTCAGGATTGGACTATGTAGCGGTCATGCCTCCACATATCGCAAGTAATGAGAACTAAAACATCCCTAAAAATATGGATTTCATTTCTGCTTTGATTATTTTTCGACCAGGACTTTTACTGTATGTTTAAGAAATTATGTCATTGTTTTCTTTCTAGGTGACAAACCACTGACAGAAAAATACACTGTGACTGAGAACATGCTGAAAGGAAGAGTTATCTCCAAATATGACCTGGGCCATTTCTTTGTCAAGTGCCTTTCCATTTCTGATTGGGATGGAAAGACAGTTGGAGTTTGTGGAGAATATAGTTAATCTACTCAGGGACATTTAGTAATTGTTGCTTTATTCTGCACTGGACAAAATGACTTTATTTTTTGCTGCTCATGCCATTGTAGAAATGCTTTACTCATGATGAGTTCTGCAACCAGAAGTGTCAAATAACAATTTTTTAAGATTACTGATTTTAATTTTTTTTTTTTCATAAAAACACCTATAGTTAATCATAGTTTAGATTAGATTGTTGGACTGATGAACTCCTCACAGTTTTGTTTTGCCTTAAGAATCATTGAACAAAAAACGATGTAATTTGCCTAATAATGTAATCATTTTATTTTCCGTTTTTAAATAAAGATGTGAGTTTACAAAGTTCTAGTTTCTCGTTTACATGGGTAGTATATTATATGGTGTAAAACCTATTTTGTACCCTGTTTAACTGTTATTTTTTGGATACAAAAACTAGTAGGTACTTATTTGCAACTACAATACCCGGCATTCCTCTCGCGCCTGACGTCAGAACTGATTGAATCACTGGCGGGACAAAAAAATTCCAGCAAACGATTCTAGTCACCCGGCGCTTCGGCAGCGTTATTTGATTTATACAAGTCGAATGAATATATAAGCTTACAAGAGTTACGTCGAGTTTGGAGGTAGTTTACATACTTTACAGGTGAGTAAAACATGTAATTCGTGAAGTAATTGTGAATCGTTAACATGCTAAGCTAGCGCACTGATTTCTGCTCACACAAACTTGTGGATACATTGTATACTTGTTTTTGTGTCGATTTATAATGTTACTTTAGTAGTCAGTTGCTGTTCTAGAAGCCTGATACAGTAAGTATGCGTAGTTTAATTCGAACTAAGGACTTTTTCTGTGTTAAAAATGATTATCAAGTTGTCGCAATTCATACAGGCCGATTTCGTCTTCGAAATAGATACAATATAAGCTTTCGACATATTAAACATGATACATTAAGTCCTAACTAGAGTTTGCAAAACAATTGGCCTCATTTCTATCAATTAGTTATAGTCGTTTATTTAAGTAATTCTATTAAATATTGCTATTCCTACTACCTTTTTTTCCTCTTGATGAAATATGGCAAAATCCGATCTCAAAACTTTTAACGAATTTACTCTTCTTATTTTTTTTTATTTGATGTGAATATCAACATGTGTGAGATTTAGTCAGTCAAAGAACTGAGCTATTTTTGTGTCTCTAGAAAATAGTGATTTGTGACATTGAAATGCTGAATATCATTTTTTGAGTTCGTTGATACTGTTTTATGTTTATTTTTAATCAGGAATTGTGGAGTCAAAAACATTTTTTAAAAGTAAAAAGGTAAAATTAGACCCTTGGGGTGAGATGCTGTTTTTTATAGTTTTAAAATGTAATGTTTTTGTACTTCATGGGGTTATTGAGTCATTCAGTGAGTACATTGTACATTTCTGATATCTGATCTGTTTATTAAAGTCTTTAGGTTAATTGAGAGAAATTATTCAATTTGCATTCATAGTGTTGTTCTGACATACACTATCAGTCAAAAGTTTTAATTTTTTTTTTTTTTTTTTACTAGTTAAAATAACTGTTTTCTATTTGAATATATTTTTAACCCTCTATGGTTCCGTGTTGCCTCCAGGCAACACAGCCTATTTTTGTTTTTTTAAATAAAATGAGCCACCCATTTAATGATTCAGTGCTATCTTAGTAAAGAAGAAGTCAAATACTAACAAATGAAATTGCAAAAAAGTGGTCACATGGCCCATAGGGGTCTATTTTGCTCCCTCTTTCAGGACATGTGCGCATGACTCCATATTTTGTCCAGAGAAAGGTGCAGTTTTCATAAATTTTCATTCATATAATTGCCAACAAAAAATCTGAATCACCTTCACTGATTAGTAAAGAAGTATTTTCAAAAACCTTTCATAATATATCATCAGATATATCATAGGAAATTACAAAAAACTGCATGTTGCCTCAAGGCAACATTGTACCGTAATGGAATCACATATGGCCATACCAGGCATATAGCATAGCATACATGTATATGATATTTGTAAGAAGAAAAAAAAAGTTAGAATTATCTAACTGTATTTGCATTTTTGCATGATATTGTAATGCATTTATAAGAATTGTAATTGATATACAATATCTGCACATATTCTGTTGAGAGGAAGTGTTTTCTTAGCTTTCACAAGCAGTGAGAAGTCATTAGTGAGGAAGGAGATTTTACATGCATGTGCTTGTGTGTGTATGTGCATGCTTGTAAGGAAAAGTTATATATTAGCATAAGGTTATGATAATTTTATTTATTTTTTTACTTTGAAACAACAGTAATTATAATTTTTGGTATGAGAACAGATATGATAGTTTGGTGATACTTGTGATCCACGATGGTACAGTGTTGCCTGAAAGCAACATGTGGGTATGAAATCTTACTTTTTGTTAAATATGAGATGTGCAAAACATCAAAAGTGTGATAAATCTATTTGTTCAAATGTTTGATTAAAGAAACTGGTGTTTTAAATAAATTGATTATTTTTTTCTGCATGAAAATATCAAATGTTTAATTTTGTCCGTTGTGGTACAAAAATAAATAAATAGAAAAAATTATAAAAATGTTTATTGATATTGTTATAGTGTCCAATTTTAAGCAGGAAAAACATCACAAATAATTTTTTCGTCATTGATATCATATTGCGTACCGTAGAGGGTTAAATATATTAATTTATTCCTGTGATTTCAAAGCTGAATTTTTAGCATCATTACTCCAGTCACATGATCCTTCAGAAATCATTCTAATATTCTGAATTGCTAATCAAAAATCAATTTTTTTTCAGGTTTCTTTGATGAATAGAAAGTTCAGAAGAACAGCTTTTATCTCAAATACAAATCTTTTGTAATATAAATGTCTTTGTCATCACTTTTGAACAATTTAAAGCGTCCTTGCTAAATAAAAGTATTAATTTTTGTAATTTCTTTCCAAAAAATAAAAAATAAACTCTGATTCCAAGCTTTTGAATGTAATAGTGTATCATGTTACAAAAGCTTTTTATTTCAGATAAATGCTGATCTTTGGGTCTTTTTATTAATCAAAGAATCCTGATGATAATAATAATACATGTTTATTGAGCAGGAAATCAACATATTAGAATGATTTCTGAAGGATCATGTGACACTGAAGATTGGAGTAATGATGCTGAAAATTTAGTTTTGATCACAAGAATAAATTACATTTTAAAATATTTTTTAAATAGAAAGCAGTTATTTCAAATAGTAAAAATATTTCACAACAGTACTGCTTTTTCTTTTTATTGAATCAAATAAATGGAGGCTTACTGAGCAGAAGAGACTTCTTTAAAAAAAAAAAAAAAAAATCTTACTGTTCAAAAACTTTTGACTGGTAGCGTATATTCAGTTAAAATATGGAAAATTAAATATTTATATATTCATATCACTGTATAAAAGTCATATAATAAATTTACATTCAGATTAATGTCTTTTACTGGGATTTTATATGAATTATATAATTTAAAAATCAGTAATACATTCTGTAAAGCTTCAGCAAATAGTGTGGTAAGATGGCTTTTTAAATCATTTTCCATCATTCTTACCCTACTGTGTGAAGTGTGTGTTTTGTTTTGGAAATACCAAAACATTTCCTCATAAGAGCCGTCTTAACTCAAACTCACTGTTGTTTTGCAGTGTGAGAAATGGTGGCCAAGGGACAGAAGCGCAAACTCCGCAGGGAGGACGAGGGAGGAGGATCTGCTTGGGAAAGTCAGCTCCAGTCCGTGTTGGACATCTCCATGGAGAAGTTCCACCGTGACCAGGCTCTTGTGGAGCCCTGCTTATTACGGTCGGTTCTGATCAACAACACACTGCGGCAGGTTCAGTCCGAGGTGCGGGCGCAGGTCGAATCGCTGTCCGCTGTAAAAATTCCCACACAAACAAAAAATCAAACCGGGTTGCATCCACAGCCCAATTTTCCCCGATTGTCCCCTCCAACCGAACCTCTTTCACCTCAGTTCTCACTGAACACTGAAAATATGGAGGACGATTTCATGGCCTGGACTTCAGAGGAGGATTTCTCCTTATCTTCAGCCATTTCTGCCATTCTCAAAGATCTAGATACAGTCATCGACGCCGGTCAAGGGCATTGTGCATCTCAACGGGCTCCGCTCAGCTCTGTAGAGAATCTAACTCAATATTCTCAGAGGACTGAAAGAACGTCCGACATGGCATCGTCCATCAAAACAGAGGCCATGTGTCCAGGTTTTTCTCAGGATGTAGCTCTAGACAAACTTCTTCTAGACATCGACACGTCTGTGTTCGAGCCGGAGGTGAACCTTCTGCAAGGTTTTTCCGTCACGACCGACGATCTAGTGAAGTATCTTCCATCCCTGTCCAGATCGCCATCAGCGTCCTCTTCGTCATCTTTCGTCTCTCACGGTCAGGCCACATGGGAAATCCAGGAGATAGAGCATGTCATGGACATCCTCATGCGAACGTACCCGCAAAGCTGATTTAGATATCATCATGTTCCTGACATTGAGGTTGTAAACAGTTTTTATGAAGGTGCACTGAAGAAATTTCCACTAGCACAAGGGATTGAACAAGACTGATTATGATTTGCTACCTCGTGTCTAACAACTTGTCATGTTCAAAGTAGTTGATCTTAGAGTCAGCTGATGGTTCAAGAAATTGGCGTTCATGCAGAATTATTTAACAAAGCACCTGTTGTTATGAATCAAGTCCTTCCAAATGTGCCATTTTGTGTTTTTTTTTGTATTACTTTATGAAATGATTTTCCCTAAAATATGCACTTTTCATTGAGTCCAATCCTTAAATTTTATAATGTATCTTTATATAGTTTGCAGGTTGTCATTAACAGCGTCATTTAAAGGTCATTAAAATGAGATTGTGTATATTATAATGTGCAGTAAATGTTACATGAGCATTATGAATATACTGGTGCTGTTTCAGCAGATGAACATGTAGATGCCTATGCAAAATATTTACTATGTCAGTATGAAATTATGAATATTAATCACTCTTTGTATTCTATTGTTGTACTTTAAATAAAGTGGTACTTGGTGACATCAAGTGGCTAAAAGAGGAATTATGTTTAAAAGGGGGTGTCAAATGGCTGTTTGGACAGAATGCCATAAATGGGGACAATGATTTCATATATGGGCCATTCTACAGTACTACTGTCCCACAACCAAAAAAATATTTAAACATTTAGGTATTCACATCTTAGATGTTTACTAAAATTATTTTATTATCTATTGAAACCTACAGTAATATTTAACACATCAGTAAGCCAAATATATATAGAGTATCTCACAAAAGTGAGTACACCCTTCACATTTCAGCAATCATTTTAGTATATCTTCTCAAGGGACAATACTATAGAAATGAAACTTGGATATATTTTAGAGTAGTCAATGTGCAGCTTGTATAGCGGTGTATATTTACCGCCCCCTAAAAATAACTCAACATACAGCCATTTTTGTCAAAACAGCTGGCAACAAAAGTGGGTACACCCTAAGTGAACTTCTCAAAACTGTGTCCAAAGTGTCAATATTTTGTGTCAAACCATTGTTGTCTAGCACTGCCTAAATCATTCTGTGCATGGAATTCACCAGAGCTGCATAGGTTGTTGCTGGGATCCTCTTCAAATCCTCTATAATCACATCATGGAGCTGCTGGATGTTCGACACATGGTGCTTCTCCAGGATGCCCCATAGGTGCTCAATAGGGTTCAGGTCAGATCACCTTCATCTGGACCTTCCTTAGTAAGGCAACTGTCATCTTGGTGTTGTGTTTGGGATCATTTTCATGTTGGAAAACTGCCGTTCGGCCCAGTTTCTGAAGGGAAGGCATCATGTTCTGCTTCAGAAATGTCCCTCAATGAAACGCAGCTCCCCAGTTCAGAGTATCTAAGTATCTAAAATTTGTTGTTTGTTTTGGTAGTGATATCTTTGGTTTTTTGGGGGGTGTTATCCCATAAAATTGTCACTAACGTAACAGTCACGACTGAAACATGTCATCATTGTTTTGGTAGTGACAAAAGGAAACACATAATCCTCATATTTGAGGACTGGGTTGGGAAATACTTTTAGTACAGTTATGCAAAGTTTTAGTATTTCAGTATGCTTTAGTAGTGTTTTAATATGTGGCTTAAAATTCTGTAATGTGATGTGGTCGCTACCACTATCGAAAATGTGCAGTCGCAAACTGAAATGTAGATGTTTTGTCAAAAATAAAGTATACTAAATTATCATCTAAGATGTTAGATGGTATAATAGGTAAGATGTTATAATAGTGTTTGGTTCAATGTATATTCAGTTTTTAACTCATTAAAATTTTATTCAAACAAATCTCATAAATCACACTTGAAATGTTAAGATCATAATTGTTATTTTTTAATAAAACAAATATATATTTACAAGGAAAATGTAAGCAAAATCTTAATGGGTCAATTTACCTTCATATTAAATTATATATTACTGTGTTTTGGTAGTGACAAATTTGGGAAAAGGACAAATATTCCAAAACTTTCTCTTTCACTTACTAGAAATGTGTACCTTGGATATTATACAATTTGTATACATACAAAATTTGTGGAAAAAGACATTTTTTTCAAGATGTTTCCAACTCTGACTTAGCACCAATTCTGTAGAATGTTAAAAGGATAGACATCCAAGAGATTACAAAACAAGACCAAACCATAAAAAAGGATAAGCCTTTAAAAAGTCTATAGGAAAAATTACTTATTTTGAACTTTTGTCACTACAATATTGATTTATTTTTCATGTACACTAGTCCTAAAATGTACAGAAGCAAAATGGGTGACAGGAAACTTGTTTATTCCGCTTATGGGAGAGATTTTTTTGTTTTGTTTTTTGTGGTAGGTTCTTTAAACTTATCTATGTACTGACAAGTTTATTGCAGGTATTTTTAAACCTACTTAAAGAGAGAGATAAAACAGGATGTGTAAAGTACAACCTTCTTTTGAAGGGGTCATGAACTGAGAAACCAAATTTCTGAACGATAGGGCTGAAACGATTCCTCGAGTAACTCGAATACAAAAAATCATTGAGGCAAATTATTATAAAAATACATGTAAATATTATTATTCAATGTTTTATTTAAAATAACAAAATATTATTTATGCATTTGTAACTGCAAGTTAAATGCATTCATGTCCCTCTGAGCTGAATTAAATAGTGTGTAAATAGGCCTACATCTAAATGCCTTAATTTCTTGACTTATGCCTTCATTTTAGGTTGTAATGTTTACCTTTTTCTAAAGTAATGTAAAATTGATTTTTGTATTTTTATTTATTGTATATATATATATATATATATATATATATATGTATATGTATATGTATATTAATAAATTGAATAATCGGTAGAATACTCGATTACTAAAATAATCGATAGCTACAGCCCTACTGTGCCAGTAATGTTGCACCACAAAAGTGTGTTTTTATTATGTGCTCACTATTGCTTTGTCTGTTATTACAGATATTTAGTACAGATACAATTTAGACAGAGTTTGATATGTACTGAGTATTTATGCATTTTTAACCTAAATCACAGCAGCGTCCATCTATGAAGGATGTACAGTAGGCTGTCAAACATACAAAGTGTTAGCCAGTCATAGCAGTGGGTGTTTACTTCCAAGTTAAACACCAGAAGACAGAAAACAACCTATTACCTGTACTTCTAAATTGTTTTTTTTTTTTTTAATTTAAAAATCTTAACATTATAAATGGACTTCAGAGAACAGTACATAATTTAAAACAGGTAGATCATGACCCCTTTTACTCCACAGCTACACAGACTTGTATTTTAATCGCACCTGTCCATGCAAATGCATCAAGTCACAAAGTACCACAACAATTTTTATTTTATTTTTCTGTGCATGCATTTCTTAAAACACCTTTTGTTTCTCTGACAGTAAATACCAGGCACCTTTTTGTTCCCTACCATCCAACATTGAATATACAATTGCAATGATACAAAGAATATTTAAATGAATGTACAGTACTACAATAAAGACAAAACGATTGTGTCGAGCATAACCGCTGGCTGTCCAACCTAAGTAAAAAGCCAATTATAAAGTGCATCTGAAGTTCTCCACATGTCTGGACATCAAGAACCACCATTAACTAGTTATAAAAAAATGATTCAATTCATTTCACACTATAACAGTATTGGACAAGTGGCAAGCAGCAGCATTATCTTCCTGATTCCAGAGCAGTCTTGGTTCATGCAAAAAAAGGCATTTAATAATCTGACAATACATCTGAATATGAAAACAGTCATCAGTTACCAATCCTACACAAAACAACATTACAGAAAGTTCACACTTAGGACACAATAAGAAAGTTTTCTATTTCCTACAGCAATGGCAATATCCCTATAGACTTGAAGATCAGATTTGGCATTTCCAAAAAGAGCAACAACAACAAAACATCATTTGGTAAATGAAAATGTTGTGCCCAGATGCTTCATTTTTACTAAACATCTGCAGCAGTGTACTGTATTGCACATGTTCATACTTCATTGTCTTGACCTTTGAGGTGTTAAACTGCAACGTGTTGGTGTTACATGTCCAGACAATTTACAAGCTCAGGACACTTTGAAAATAAGTGGCCTTATCTAAATGTGGAGAGATCTGGTGTTTTATCTATTGATGGAGTTGTAGGACACTTGAGAGCTGGGATTCTGAGGCTTAATAGAGGCCTTCTCAGCCTCAGGTGATTCATCATCAGGCTCTCGTTCTACTATTGGCTCTTTATCCTCATGTTCCTCCTCGTAGCTTGGCAGCTGGAAGAAAGCAGTCCAGCCGTGCACATCTGCAAGCTTGTGGAAAGTACGAAGGACCAGGAACATGACCATCAAACCCACAAACAGGTAGACTGTATGAGAAAAGAATGAAACTGTTGTTACCAAACAATTTGGACAACAATTAGGGGTAAAAAATGAATTACAGTAAGTACATTCTACATTCCTTGCAAAAGCATTCATTTATGATGTTTTGTTATGTTGCAGCCTTACGTTAAACTTTCCCACATCAGTCTACACTCCATAAACCATAATGACAAAGCACAAAACAGATTTGTGACAGCTTTGCAAATTTATTAAAAACAAAACACTGAAATAAAGTACATTGCATAAGTATTCATACCCTTAACTCAGTATTTAGATGAAGCACTATTACAGCCTCAAGTCTTTTAGAGTATGATGAGACAAGTTTTGCACATCTGCATTTAGCAATTATCTGCCATCCTTCACCTCACTTCATCCTCTGTCAGCTTGGATGGGGGCTAGCAGACATTTTTAGGTTTCTCTAGAAATGCTTGATTGTCCCACTCAAGGACATTCACAGAGTTGTCTATAAGCCACTTTTGCTGTGTGTTTAGGGCCATTGTCATGTTGGAA
This sequence comes from Labeo rohita, assembly GCF_022985175.1. NCBI lineage: Eukaryota > Metazoa > Chordata > Actinopteri > Cypriniformes > Cyprinidae > Labeo > Labeo rohita. The sequence goes on along the minus strand of NC_066886.1, from coordinate 28,522,329 downwards.
GGTGAACCCTCTGCCCAGTCTGAGGTTCTGAATGCTCTGGAATGGGTTTTCATTAAGGCCATCTCAATATTTTGCTGTGTTGAGATTTCCTTCTACTCTGATGAGGACCTTGCTGATGAAAAACAGCATGAGGCTGCTACCACCACACTTTACTGTTGGGATGCTACTGTGTAGGTGATGAGCAGTGCCTGGTTTTCTTTAAACCTGATGCTTGGAATCAGAAATTCATCAGACCAGAGAATCTTGTTTCTCACAATCTGAGAGTTCTTTAGGTGCTTTGTTGCAAATTTCAAGTTGTTTTTTTCATGTGTCTTCACTGAGGAGAGGATTGAGTTTGACCACAATGCTATAAAGCCCAGATTGGTGGAGTGTTGCAGTGACGTTTGTCCTTCTGTAAGTTTCTCCCATCTGCATTTATGATCATGAAGCTCAACGAGAGTGACCATCAGTTTCTTGGTCACCAGTCTAACCAAGGCCCTTCTCCATCAATTGCTCAGTTCGGCTAAGAGGCCAGCTCTAGGAAGAGTCCTAGTTGTTCCAAGCGTCTTCCATTAGGGGTAATGGAGACTGCATGCTTCTGTGAACCTTCAATGCTGCAAAACTTTTTTGTTTGGGGTATGAATACTTTTGCAAGGCACTGTATACATATATACATATATATTTGGGTTTTACCATCTAAAACATGAGACACATTATTATTACATGGGATTTTGATCACCTAAAATTATTTTAAAAAAAAACCAAAAACCAAAAACTTATTTCATTTATTTTTTGTTTGTTGTTGCTGTTTTGTAGACATTTTGTATTTTTTTATATAACAGTAAGTGACTTCATAAAACTATGAATGACATAACTAAAAAAAGTGGACATGTCATGACCGTTTAGGTCATAAAAGGCCTTCATAACTTCAGCTCTAATCCTATTAAGAGATGAAAATTACTGTACAGGTCATGCTGAAACTAGAAGCTGATAAATGTAAAAATATGTATTATACACTTTAAATAAATACATAAATATAATTTTAAATATTAAATATAATATTTTATTTTAGAGTTTATATTTTATGGTTAGTTTATAAAGAAACAATTATGCAATTTTCTAGGTTATTCTTTAGAAACTAATCAATCCTGAAAAAAAAAGTGTGTGTGTGTATATTTATTATTTATTTAAAACACACACACACACACATACATACATACATACATACATACATACATACACATATTATATATATATAGTGTATATATATATATAGTGTGTGTTTGTATGTGTGTGTATTTAACTGTAAGCCACTTTAACCCTATACACCCTGATCATTCCTTATGCACAAGCAAAACTTCTCTAAAAGAAACCCTCATTACCGAAACTGTAAAGTTGCTTCTCTTACCCATGACTGATATCTTGTACAAAGCTCTGAGTCTCTGTCCGGGCTTTTCCGCTGGCACAAAGTCCCCCAGTCCTATAGTGCAGAGGGATATAAAACAAAAGTAGAAGGAGTCTAAGAAAGACCAGGTCTCTTCTATGGTGCTGAACACCAACGCAGGCACCACAAAGAAGAAGAGCACCACCAGGACCAGCAGTACGATAAAGTGCACCACGCTGGCGGCACGTGGCTGCAGGCCTGCCCTCCGCTGGCACATGGAGATCGGCCCATAGGTCAGTGGGTGCATGAGGCGCTGGACGCAGGCGGTGAGCACTAGCATGGTGAAGGGTACTCCGATTAAAGCATACACGATGGAGAAGGCTTTACCCCCATCTGAGAGCGGTGTAGTGTGGCCGTATCCTAGAAGAGAGGTAAAGAAGAAAATACTTTCTTTTCTTTTCTTTTCTTTTCACAATGTTATGTCTATAATGCATATGCATGGCAGGCTAGTATGTGGTGATGTCACGTTGTAACAAAACACTATGCATCTGCGCACATATGCATTATATATACATATATATCTCCAGTTTCACAAATTTGTGTTTTTATAGTTGAAATGGAGATAACAGCAAAATTTCCAAAAAAAAAAAAAAAGTACACTCTGAAAGCCATTTTAAAAAACACTGTTGTAACGTAAATGTACAGCCAAAACACATAAAAAGTTTTTTCAGTTGAAAATGGTGTAATGTAAACCCCCCTCTATTAAGAGATATTGATGTTGGTCAGTTTTGTTCCAAGAAAAAAAAAAAGTTGTTGAAGTTGTTGCAGGTGAAAAGTCTGATGGCTTTAAAAGTACTCTTAAAAATAATTGTTCTTTATTGATAATTATGTTTCCTTTAAGAAGAATTCTTCACACCAAGAAAAAAAAAAAAAAAAAAAAAAAAAAGATTCTTTGAAGAACTGTTCACTGAAAGGTTCTTTGGAGAACCAAAAATAGTTCTTCTATATAATCACTGTGAAATCCCCTTTTCAGAACTGGATTTAGATAAAGGTCAGTTTTGTTCTAAGTAAAGCTCTTCTCAAAAAATAAAGAAGATATGAACAGTAGCCTGTCAAAAATTTTGATGTGAGTTTAGTTTTTTTCCCAAATCAAATTAGCAGTCATTTAAGCAAATGTAAACAAATATAGCATATGGATTTAATTTCTTACTATGGTTAAAAATAACTTACTGTATACTGTATCACAGTAAACATTTAGGCTGAAAATTGCTTATATCTTCTTGGTAAAGATTTTGCATTTTAATGCGTTTTCGTGTGACATTACATCAGGGATAGATGGATTCTCACAGATGAAGTCTCATTTCATTTCAAACCTGTATGACTTGCTTTCTTCAGTGGAACAGAAAAGATATTTTGAAATATGGATATTCATACAATGATAGTTAATGAAGTCCACACCAACTTTGGATCCCACTGACTTTCACTGTATTAATAAAATAATTATTTAAAAAAAATCTTATGTGTATTCCACAGAAGGAAGTTGTATAGGTTTGGAATGACACAAGGGTCAGTAAATGATGACAGAATCTTTATTTTTGGCTGAGAAAAAAATATCTGACCAATTATACAATGCACATGATTTCCTGAGAGCATAATGCTTTTAGTGTAATCTAATACAGAGCAGCGGTCAGATACACAGGTTTACATGCTCACAGAAAGGAAAGCTTTATACAGATAGTCAGGTCAAAGGATTGATTTCCCATGATACTGTTTGCAGGACCTAAACTGAGAAACACACTTCAAGCAAACAAAGCTTACACTATGCCTATATTCAAAAGAGTAAAAGAGTAATATGTGGGTTTGACAAAACAAATTTAATCAAATAACCTTAAAATAACTTTTACGAACAAGAGCTGTAATCCATAACTCAGACACACTACAATTTGAATGTTACCACACTCATTTGCATTGCATGCAATTTTTTTTTCATATTTTCCCCATATATGACAAGGAAAAACTCATTACTCGAAAAGAAACGGTTGTTTATAACCTTACAAAATAATCAGTTTTTCTCAATCACTTTGGCTCATTTGGCTCAGTGCAAATGTCTGAACAATTAGTTTCTTCTCCATTGACATTCTTATATAGTATAGAAAGCAGCCACTGTCCAAAAAAAAACAAAAACAAACAAACAAAAAAAAAAAGTAAAAAACCCATCAAATTAGCATATAACATATTTCCATGGTGAAAAAAACATCTAAACATTTTAACCAGTGTGGCTCACACCACAACAAAAACACTATTTTGGTGGCCAATTTACTGATACAATAATTAGGTTTTGAAGCATGAATTAAATGTTTTGGGGAACTACATTTTGTGGACCTGCAACAGAGTTCCATGTTCCAGCAAACAGTTTTGACAACTGCACTTACAGTTTAGAGAATGTTAAGACTTTTGAAGAACGTTCCAAATCAACAGAGAAACTGTATGAGGTCTGTTTTTAAACTTCTGCTAGCTGCAAATGAAAGCTAAAATTAAATTCTAATTAAGCACTTCACAAGTACATAAAAACTATTTTAACTATGTACACACTGTACTCCAAATACTGCCTAGCTTAATTACATTAGCAGTACAATCATGTGCATTGATCTAAACACAGCTGACCTTAAATGTCACTAAAACAATAATATTCAAAACAATCGCCAATTACTGGACAAAGTCCTGCTGTTTGTAAGGCTTGGATGCAATATATCACTTCCGTACATATCCATCACATTGTAAATCAGGTTGGGTAGAAACAAAGCCCTACGTTCACTCAAAATTGGACCTTGAAAAAATTAGTTTGACTGCGATGTTCCTTTATGGGAAACAAATGACTGAACTTCTCATTTGAAATCATACTCTAAACTACTCTACTTGCTATCATTTGTGACCCTGGACCACAAAACCAATTATAAGGGTCAATTTTTTAAAATTGGGACTTATTCATCATCTGAAAGCTGAAAAATATGCTTTCCAGTGACGTATGGTTTGTTAGAATGGACAATATTTGGCCGAGATATGCAACTATTTGAAAATCTGTAATAAAAAAATTTAATTAAAAAAAAATAAATAAATAAAAATATAGAGAAAATCGCCTTTGAAGTTGTCCAAATGAAGTTCTTAGCAATGCATATTAATAATCAAAAATTAAGTTCTGATATATTTATGATAGGAAATTTACACAATATCACCATGAAACATGATCTTCACTTAATATCCTAAAGATTTTTGGCATAAAAGAAAAATCAATCATTTTGACCCATACAATGCATTATTGGCTATTGCTACAAATATACCCGTGCTGCTTATGACTGGTTTTATGGCCCAGGGTCACAATTATAGGTGATTTCTCTTATGCAGCACATTTTTAATCACAATTAAGTGAGCAAAGGGATGAATCCGATATATTTTTAATACTTACATGATATTAGAAGACAAAATATTTTACTTGTTCGCCTACATGTTATGACAACTGACGTCAGACAGCCAAGAACACGTAATTCAATGTATTAAAATACTAACCTTAAATCTTTAAGTAAATATTTAAGGTCAAAACATGTCAGCTGACATAAATTTGATGATCCCTGATCTGAGGTTTTTATTGTGCTATTTAAGCAGAAATCATGAGATTAATCAATTTTGTTTTAATGAACAGTCTAGTTTTTAGTATACAATTTTTATACATAAAAATATGCATCTGCCTTTATATTTTAGAAAGTGTTCCTCAACACAAATAGGAATCAAACCGTTTGAAACAGCCCTGCTTGTCAACATTTCCCTCATGCTGAACATCCTGTTTATCTTGCCATTATGCAAATAGATTTATAGGCCTAAGTGATAAAATGCAACTAAAAAGATTTCTGAAAGTCTGCTACATCCTTTTATTAAGCATGTTTATAAGATATTCAAGTTGAAATGCACTGCATAACAGAAATAAACCCTACTCCACTCTTAAGTGTTTACACTTGCTTACAGTAGCTACTAGTTTGTTCAGTTCCGAACTTTGGAACTTCGTTACTTTGTTACTTTGTTTTGCAGCACTTGTAATGTTTGTACAGTTCTCTGAGAGGAACTGAGTGCATTTTAAAGATAAAACTGGCTACTAAACGTATAAATGTCAGACAACGAGCAGCATCAAACAAACAGACATCCGTTCAACTTCGTTCCTGTGAAACTCACCCACTGTCGTCACCATAGTGTTTGCAAAAAAGAGCGAAGACGCCAAGTCCCAGTTTGTATGGAGTGTGCCATTTTCAAGAACCGACACGCCGTATTTATTCGCTTTTAAAACTTTTTCCAAGAACGCTTCAAGAGCCGTGGCGTTGATGCAGCTCAGGTTGAGGAACTCAGCTTTCAGGGAGTCCAGGTTTGATTTCAGGGTCTCTTCCACGGGCCGCTCGATAGCAGAGAAAACAAGCGCTCCCAATAACAAATAAGTGAAGTACGCCAATATGAAGCCGCTGAGCACAAAACAGGACCTGAAGGCAGTGGACATGGTGAATTTTGGGAGCAGCACGATAACAGCGATTCTTAATTTGCTGCAGTGATGTCTTCGACTGATTGAACTCCACCCTCTAACAAAAGTTGGCCACGGTGGCCAGGAAATAACCCGTTTACTCAGTCACATGGGTGATACTTTGAGTTGTAAAGTGCAGCACAACTTTTTCGTTCCTCATACGTGCGCTTTCATTTACACTTACCTGAGAAATGCATTATACTTAAAGTGTGATTACTATCAAAAGCTCTCATTGCAGTGCCAAAGGTCTTAAAGGTGTACTCTGTCCTTAAAAAAGTTTTACACCTACAGAAAAGAATCGTATTTTTGGGGAGATATCATTAAATGATGTACTTAAGGCTTTTAGGTGAAGTTGTTTTTGTTCCACATGGTGAGCTCCACCATGGTGTGTGGGAGCCTGTTTCCACCACACAATAAAAATAAAATGAAATAAAGGCAATTGTGACTTTATTTTACAGTTCGGACTTTTTCAGTTTCTCACAATTCCAGTTGTGAGATGTAAACACAGAATTGTGAAATACATTTTGACCCTGGACCACAAAACCAGTCATGAGTCAGTTTTTTATAAAATTGAGATTTATACATCATCTGAAAGCTGAAAAATAAGCTTTGCATTGACGTATGGTTTGTTAGGACAGGACAATATTTGGCCGGGATACAACTATTTGAAAATCTGGAATCTGAGGGTGCAAAAAAAAAAAAAAAAAAAAAATATATATATATATATATATATATATATATATATATGTATATATATATTGAGAAAATCACTTTTGAAGTTCTCAGCAATGCATATTACTAATCAAAATATACAAAATTTACAAAATATCATCATGGAATATGAGCTTCACTTAATATCATAAAGATTTTTGGCATAAAAGAAAAATCGATAATTTGACCCATACAGTGTATTATTGGCTATTGCTACAAATATACCCGTGCTGCTTAAGACTGGTTTTGTGGTCCAGGGTCACAGTTATAGGTGATTTCTGTTATGCAGCACATTTCCTCGCAATTCCAGTTGTGAGATGTAAAACACAGAATTGTGAAATAAATTTTGACCCTGGACCACAAAACCAGTCATGAGTCAGTTTTTTATAAAATTGAGATTTATACATAATCTGAAAGCAGCTGAATAAATGAGCTTTCCACTGATGATTTATTAGGATAGGACAATATTTGAAAATCTGGTGCAAAAAAAAAAAAATTCCAAATATTGAGAAAATTGTCTTTAAAGTTGTCCTAATTTAGTTCTTAGCAATGCATATTCATAATTAAAAAATAATTTTTGATATATTTACAGTAGGAAATTTACAAAATATCTTAATGGAACATGATGTTTATTTTATATCCTAATGACTTTTGGAATAAAAGAAAAATTGATAATTTTGACAAACACAATGTACTTTTGACTATTGCTACAAATATCCCCGTGCTACTTAAGATTGGTTTTGTGGTCAAGGGTCACAATTAGGAATTCCGAGAAAAAAAGTCACTTAGAATTCATAATTAGAATTCTGACTTTTTTTTTTTCTCACAATTCCGAATTTACATCAAATCAAATCAAATCAAATTTACATCTCACAAGTCTGACTGCGTTCTTTTTTACATTATGGAGTAAAAAATAAATAAAAAAAAAGGCAACTGGGACCTTTACTGACTTTTTTTTTTTTAATTTTATCTTTTAAAATTCTTTTCTCAGAATTGCAAATTTATATCATACAATTTTGAGTTTACACCTCACAGTGAGTGAAAAAAGTCACAGGTAAATTTAGTTCACTAGTTTTACACTTAAGTTGTACATGTGTATTAATGTACCATACTGTATGTACTGATGCAGTGATTTGGGTTAATTTACATACTGTATATATTACAGTAATATTAGATGATTTTTGCACTGCAGCTGTGGCTCAACCACACTTTGTTCAGATTAATTAAAAAAATAAAATGATCACATTAGTCCTACATCATGTCCCCTCACTTTGAAGTTTTCTAGTGAAATACAACAAACACAGAAAAAAACCCCTCAAACTCGTGATGGAGTTGTGAAGATGAAGTGAGGGAGAGAGTCACATGTCACTGAGGGGATAGAAATAGCTGCAGTCTCTGTCAAAACAGTTTATTGCTTTTCTCTTCACATTGTCCGCTCTAAGTAAACAGTCCTCACTGCCATATACACTCATGATGAGGGTGTGTGAGGACAGCAGTGTGAACAGCTGGAGACGGTGAACTGTTATCTTGGTAAACAAGCAGCCAATTCACTCAGATTAGGCAAGTTAACCAATTCATAGCCAAGGTTTTTTCAAATGTTTTAACGGCATATCTGGAACTAAATATTTTTTATTGTGCAATATTAAAAACATCACGTAGATTTGTTTAGATAGTTGAATTGTACCTGAAGTCATTTTGTGCTTATAAATCATGAGCTTTTAGCACTTCTGCTTAGGTCTCTTATGAAACGTTAAATGGTTGAACCCTCACTTGTCCACTTCAATCAGTCTTTCAAAGATGTTTTAATTACGTCAATCAACAAACAAGCGTACAGGTTCAGTTTAAAATGTTAACATTCATTTAAAACACTTCTGAAAATATGGTCTCTATTCGTCAGGAGTTAAAAATGGCACACTACAGTGTCATATTTAGTACTTCAAACACAGGGAAAAAAAGACATGGAAACAAGAAAATGGATTTCTCTGTGTGGTGGTGTATGAAAATACATTTTGTGGACATTTGCTTGCTTTTGACAATTTTCAGGCGAAAGAGAGCTTTCAGGGAGCAGAAAATCATCCTAATCCGCCCTAAACAATAAATAACTGTTTCTTTAATTTTATTTTTTTTTTTTTTTTTTTTTTTTTTTTGCTATCATCATGTGAGATAGTATGAAGGAAAGTTAGGGGCCATATTTGAATCTACATCCTTGTGAGAACGTGCACTAACCAATTTGCTATGGCTGCAAAAAAATTATCTTATTTCAACAAATATAATCCATAGCAATAATTAAAAGTAAAACACCAATGCATATTGACATATTCTTATCTGATTAGCACAATGTCAAATGGGTCCAATAACCAGACTCATTCCTTACACCTAAACAATTTGCCAAAGGGTTTTTTAACTTGACATTTCAGTACATTTGTCCTAATTCAACCCCAGATTTCTGAAATACTGAAAAACATACATTTGGTTAAACATAGGTCTTGTGTGTCTTGATACATAGCTGAATGAGAAACAGAATCTACCAGACACTGAATGAGAACAGACACTAAAAGAAGAAATACACTTTAAATAAACCTTGAATAGAAGTCAATTCAGTTTTTCAGCATGTATTATTCTTCTGCCCTGTATTTCCTGTTTTCAAGGAAGCATAGGTCAATGGTGTTTCAACAGATATAGAGACTAGGTTGTGATATTTCTGTTGAAGTCATATGACAGTCTTCTCTTAGCACTTGCAGCTAACTGCAGGTTGGACGTTGGGAGATTTGGAGAAAATCTGGCACTGGTCTTCAGTCGAACTGTCGCGCGTTCCTGAGGTAGAAAAGGATGATTGGTTATTGTGAAACATATGCTTAGAGGAGTAGTTCACTTCCAGAACAAAAATTTACAGATGATGTACTCATCCCCTTGTCATCCAAGATGTTCATGTCTTTCTTTCTTCAGGTGTAGTGAAATTATATTTTTCGAGGAAAACATTTCAGGATTTTTCTCCATGTAATGGACTTCTATGGTGCCCTCAAATTTGAACTTCCAAAATGTAGTTTAAATGCAGCTTCAAAGGGCTCTAAACGATCCCAACCGAGGAATAAGGGTCTTATCTAGTGAAACTATCAGTTATTATCGGTTAAAAAAATTACAGTTTATATACTTTTATTAACCTCAAACACTTGTCTAGCTCTGTGTGAACTGTTTTTTTCAGGTTAAGACAATTAGGGTATGTCTAAAAACTCCTGTGCCATTTTCTCCTCCAACTTCAAAATCGCCCTACATTGCTGTTTTACCTTTTTTTTGTAAAGGGTGTTTGATCTTCTTTGTATGTTCAGTTTGTAAACTCTGGGTTGGTACTTCTGCTGCGATGTAGGACGATTTTGAAGTTAAAGAAGAAAAAGAGATGGGAGTTTTTAGACGTTCCCTAACTGTCATGACTGGAAAAAAAATTCACACAGAGCTAGAAGGGGAAAAACGTTTGAGGTTAAAAAGTATATAAATTGTAATAAAAAATAACCGATCGTTTTGCTAAGATCGTCTGTGATCGTTTAGAGCCCTTTGAAGCTGCATTTAAACTGCATTTTGGAAGTTCAAATTTGGGGGCACCATAGATGTCCATTACATGGAGAGAAATCCTGAAATATTTTCCTCAAAAAACATAATTTCTTCACGACTGAAGAAAGACATGAACATCTTGGATGACAAGGGGGTGAGTACATTATCTGTAAATTTTTGTTCTGGAAGAGAACTAATCCTTTTTTTTATTGCGAGTACCAAGCTCTATGTATGGTAAATATATTGCATATAAATAAATTTGCCAAATCAAATAATATTGCAAGTTTTAATATCAAGGAAGTTTCACTATATATCATTGTGGTGGTTTCCTATTTCATTACAGCAAACTCACAGAGCTGGGACGTTCCAAATGCAGTGACTGAAGGAGAAGTTTACAGGACAGAGACTCCGCCCTCTTATATTTCACATCAATCATCCTGTCCAGATCCTGGAGGCCATCAAGTAAGCTCTGCTTCCTTTGAGCCAAAACAAAATGATTAGCACTGAATTTTATAGCATGTAACAAGAAAAACAAATACCGTTATTGTACATTAAATTATGAAAGAAAGATTTATTCTTTCAATTTCAGTCAGTTCAAGAGGATGAAATACAGAATTTCATGCAAATCAGTCAGCCCTTTGTGCTTTTTGTGATGCAATGCAGTAGTATTTTCTATCACCACAAGGTGGCAGTAAAAGATATATAATATATGGCAAGAGTTTTCAAACTGTTCGCTGCACATTTTGGATGTTTTCCTTATTAGCTGACAAGTTAATTCAGCTGTGATAAAAGGAAGGCATCCAAAACGTGGATTCGTTGAAAGGCTCCAGCAACAGCTTGAAACCCCTGAAGTATGTCTTTAAATAAACATATTCTATAAATTCATAAAAGTAATGCTAAGTCATAATTAATGCAGCCCAAATACAATGCAACATACTTGTGCTCCCCTGTATTGCTGTTTTCAGCTGGTCCTTGCAGAAGCTGCTTTAGTGTAGGAATGTATTCAGGATCTTCACAGGGGGACTTTTCTGAGGGAAAGGCCCCTAGAAACACATTTGACTACACAAACACACATACAGTAAGGATCACTAATCATCAGAGCATCAACAGTAATGAAAAGTTTTATAACAGAGCATAAACCTTTACCACATTATGGAGAGGAGAGAGGGGAAGGTTTGGCTTTTCATTAGAAGGCCACCACTGACCACCAGGTATTATCTTCTGCTCCAGAGTCTCTTGGCTGAAGGCAGTCCATGTGCTCTCTGACTGCTGGAATGACTGGACTGCCGTCCAATCGGATGCCCAGGATGTGGCTTCATTTGCATCAGCAGAACTTGTGTGTTCCTCTGAGAGGAGATGAAGGTTCATGTAAGTCTTTACAGTTTCATTTACAAGGCTGTAATACAAAAACTCTTCATCAGGTGCTATGTTATTGGAAAGATGTTCTGCTTTCTGTGGTGGAAAGGTTTCACACACTCTAAAATATGTGCAGTAACTGTCAAGTGGTGAAAGTGTTTAACCAAACTTCAGTTCTGTTTGTGCACTCTGTAACAAAAAAAACAAAACAAACCCTAGTGTGTTATTTATAGAACATGATGGAAAGGTACAAAATAGGCTTATTAGATGTGCCTCTACCTACAGTATATTTTTGCAAAACGTGCTAATACATTCAATTCACTAGAGCAGTAAAACTTTTCTTTTCACACAAATTATGATTACTGGGCCAGATTATTAATTAATAAAGACTTATTTTGTGTGGCTACTTGTTATTACCTCAGAACACTTTGTAAATGAATTAACTAGCTTAATACAGTTGAGGTCAAAAGTTTACATCCCCCTTTCAAAATAATTAAAAATGTTAATTATTTTACCAAAATAAGAGGGATCATACAAAATGCATGTTATTGTTTATTTAGTACTGACCTGAATAAGATATTTCAGATAAAAGATGTTTCAAGAGAAAATAATATAAAAATGACCCCATTCAAAAGTTTACATAGACTTGATTCGTAATACTGTGTTGTTACCTGAATGATCCACAGTTTTTTTTGTTTGTTTGTTTGTTTTGTTTTGTTTAGTGATTTCATGAGTCTCTTGTTTGTCTGCTCGCTGTTCTTCAGAAAAATCCTTCAGATCCCACAAATTCTGTTTTTTATCAGCATTTTTGTGTATTTGAACACTTTTTAACAATGACTGTATGACTTTGAGATGCGTCTTTTCACACTGAGGACAACTGAGGGACTCATATGCAACTATTACAGAAGGTTCAAACACTCACTGATGCCCCAGAAGGAAACGCAATGCATTAAGAGCCGGGGGGTGAAAACTTTTGACCAGAATGGAGATGTGTACATTTTTTTTATTTTGCCTAAATATTATGTTTTTCAATTTAGTACTGCCCTTCAGAAGCTACAGAAGGTACTTACATGTTTCCCAGAAGACAAAATAAGTTAAATTTGCCCTGATCTTCAAATTCAAAAAGTTTTCACCCCTCGGCTCTTAATGCATTGCGTTTCCTTCTGAAGCATCAGTGAGCGCTTGAACCTTCTGTAATAGCTGCATACAAGTCCTTCAGTTGTCCTTGTGCGAAAAGATGGATCTCAAAATCATACATTAATTGTTGGAAAGGGTTCAAATACACAAAAATGCTGAAAAACCAAAGAATTTGTGGGACTTGATTGACTTGGATTTTTCTGAAGAACAGCAGGCAGTTGTTCAGGACAAACAAGGGACTCATGAACAACTATCACTACTCAAAAGGAAATCACAGCTGTGGATCATTCAGAAGAATCAAACGTATATAAACTTTTGAATGGGGTCATTTTTATAAATTCACTTTCATTTTTAGGTGAACTATCCCTTTAACTTTAAAAGTGTTGTGAAATGTGCAAGAAACAACGCAATATAATTTTGAAGAAATGTTGCAACAGGAAAACCATAAACAAATGTTAAATGGCTTCCAGAAATAACTATTTTAATTGAAAAAGAAAAAGACTTGTGTGATGTAATTTCAAAATTAAAAACTATATAAAAGTAGGTTAAACCTGTTTATGCTCACTGCCTAAATCACCTGGTGTTCACCTTTATAGAGAACAGGATTAATCCTGTGGATTAGAATTACGCAGTGACTGCCAAAAATGGAATTAAATCCATAAAATTATGTGGAAAAGTGTTTTTTGATCAAAAATTATAGTCAGAAGATGTACTAGATGAATAAACAATAGCGTTTTTGTCTTCTATTTTGATCAAGCCATTCCGTGGCCTCTCCTCTTGTCCCAATGGCCTTGTGTTTGCATGTCTTTTTAATGTTGCCTCCTGCCTTAGGCTGCTACACAGCAACAGGAGGAGTGAGTGGATGGAGGGGGGTGTAGAAATTCCAAGCAGTGCTTTAAATAATTAATATCTTCACATGAGGTCGGGGGAAGCGAGGGGGTCTGCAGGAATCCAGGTCAATCCAGACAGACTATTTAGTACATTGGGACTGCGTGTTTGTCTGCTCACTCAAACCCAAACAAAGCCAGGTTCCTGCTTCAGAAGAGAACTTACTGTTCTTTCCGACTTATGTGACAAAATGTATTACCCTGCTACTTTCAAGACAGCGTACTTACCACAATTGTATTCCTCTCCAGCAGCCAACTGTTGGAACCCGTCCGTCCACAGCTGCTCTCCACCTGCCTGCATGAAAGCCCCAAACTCATCCTCCTCCTCCTCGTCGCCCACATCAAGAGACCCCTCGTCAGCGGCCACCTTGTCCTTGTCGTCAACTCTTGCCGGCTCTGATAGCAACTCTGAGTTCACCAGAGGCAGCAAGTCTCCACCTCTAGTTCCCACCTCCCCTTTGCTTAATGCTGGGATGGCTGTTGCTATGGCTGCGGTGGTGGTAGGGGCAGGATTAGGCAGGGAGTGAATAGTGGTTACAGTTATATTGGCTGTTGGTGCGCTAAAGCCTCGTGAAGAGGATTTGTCAGACTGCTGAACTTCAAGTTCTCCATGCTCTGTGATTAATTCCTCCCAGTGCTGAGGTGAGCACATGGACGGCCTCCTCTTCTTTTCTGTAGTGCTACATTCAACACCCACTGGAGTGCGGGCCTCTGGCACAACTCTATTCTTTGTGTCTGGAGTCCCATCTCTCTCTGTTGTAAGATCACTGGGCTCCACCGAATTTAGATTCTCACGGTCCAGTAAATGCTCGTCTGGCCTGGATTCTTGATTTTTCCGAATGCTGACAGGGACTTCAGAGGGAGTTATCATGGGAGAATAATCAATGCTTGGCTCAGTATTGCAGTTTGTTGTGGTCAATTTGGTTCCTAGGCTATCAAAGTTAGTCTCAGATGCTACAGATGATCCTAGGTTTGGCACATCAGCAATAATGTCCTGGCGATCATTTGCATCAAGGTCAATGTCACATTTAGTAACCTCAGCATTGGCACAACTAGATTCTTTTTCAGAACAGTTATCGGATTGATTAATACTCATCTCAGCTTCAACCTGCTCACCTGGTTTGGCACATGGTTTGGCAGAAGAGGAGCAGGTTTGTGGATCCGTGCTCTCGGCTGTGACAGATTTTACCGATAGGGAGGAATGAGCCCTTTCGTCTTTGCCCAACTCTAAGTCGTCCTGATTTGGATAGCTGGCACTGCTACCCTTCCGGCATTGTGTTATTGTGTTATCTGGTGTTACGTTAACTGGTTGTGCATTTTTTTGATAACCATGTTCCCCTTTGCCATGAGCTGCTGCTCTTTTCTCCACCGAGCCTGTTGTTTTACCACACTTCCTCCATTTTCGTATGGCCCTGGGCTTGGCCTTGAACAGTCCACCATCGTCTGTCCCATCCTGGCTCAGCTTCGGCCCTTTACTGGAACATCTATGCTCTTCCTTCGTCCCCTCAAGAATGACAGTGTGAGTCCGTGGACCCGTGACTCTCGCCCCAGTCCCGCGGTTTCCAACAGCACAGATGTAGCTGCCCCTTCCCTGGGCTTTGAGAAACAGGCAGCGTGTCTGAGTCTGCCTGCCACCCGCCTCAGTGCCTTTCAAAGTTGCCACAGTTACGAGAGCCCCAAGACCGCCTGGCCTGACCCCTGGAGTTCTCGTTGCACTAATTGTGCTGTCCAGCGTGTGCCCGTAGCCGCTGCTGACCTGACCTGACCAGCTTCTCTGCCCCACCCTGGTTTCAGGAGGCTGTTGGCATGTGCCCTGTGCCCGTGGCCCATTAGCAGCCTTTCTCCTGGCTTTAGAGTAGCCGCCACTCACAGCCCATGCTCTCAGGCCTTTAATCAGGGGTATGGCTCCAAACTCAAGGGCACTGGCGAATGAGACGTTGGTTCTTCGGCATTCATGCAGTAGCTCCCGATGGGCCATGTCCAAGCAATTATTGTTGTTGTTCTGTTGCAGCATTCTTCTTGGGGGGATAATATCAGATGCTGTGGTGGGTAAGAATGACATTTAGGATGTCATAATTTTGAAATTCATCTGTTAGAGCACAGCATTTATCAGTCATTTATAGAATGCAAAAAGCATGTATCTTTGAGTCCAATACCTGATTAAAGGTCAATACAAAACAAGTATATAAATGATAAATAATTCAGTAAGTAAATAAATAAATAGTTAATCCATTCACTATTTAATTTTAATTTTATATATATATATATATATATATATATAGGCTTTGTGTACATATTATATGTGTGTGTACTGTGTATATTTATTATGTATATATAAATACACACATGCATGTATATATTTAAGAAAAAAATGTTTTTATAATTTTAAATATTATATCAATATAAATGTATGCACATAAATATTTATTATTAAATATTTTTTGTATGTTTGTGTCTTAATTATACATAATAAATATAAACAGTACACACACATATATAAACAAAAACTTTTATTTTGGATACGATTAATCATGATATATATATATATATATATATATATATATATATATATGAATTTATAATGAAATTGACAGTGAATGTGTGTACATACAATATTATATACATAATATTACATATTACACACACATGACTTGCAAATATTAAATTCTCTTGCATTTCTTAAAGCTGTAATATGTATTGTAATGTTTTTATACTGTAATATACTTCAATTTGCATATAATTACTTGTAAATACTATAATTTTGTTGTAGTTTAATGTATTTTATAATTATGTACAAGCTGTGATAACTATGAAATACAATGATTTTTGACAAAATACATTTTCAGTATTTATAATGTATTTTAATTTTATAAATTTATTGAAACTATAATAAAAAGCGGGATACTGTCATATCAAACCACCAAAAGATAGTTCTTTCTTCGTTCTATTTTATTTTATATGACTTATATTTTATTATATGTAGTTAACTACTTCATAATGTATATACATGATTGTTTTATTTGTTAATGGGTAAATAGTATATTTAATATTTAAAGTTACTGTATAATGTATGTTGTATAATTCTTTTTCCCCGTCATGTTTTATTTCGCGTGTCACAAACTGTGTCATGATGATCAGAGGACGCCGCGTTACGTAGTCTACACACACAATACGTGATCACATCACTTGCACCAAATCGGGAGTCTATCATTAACTAATACTTGCCCACACAGATGTATCTTACATGAGGTAACCTCGGGGAGGGAAAAATTTTCTGCATCGACTCTTTTCGTGGTTTGACAAGATAATATCCGTCTTTTTGTATCCTAAACAGACCATCTTTGTTTCTTTGTATCCTCTTACCTTTACACTGTGCCAGTCATTTTCCTCATACCGATGCGATGTCACGAATCACACAATTCCAGCTGTCGTACGTTGTGAAGATGCTGCTGGGCTGAAGGATTTTGGCTTTAACCTTCATGAGGATTTTGGACCGTCTAGAAATTATGATATCCATCCTACCACTTCGTTTTAAGACAGCATATCCGAATACAGAGCGCCGAAGGTTTCTAGTGTAGCCTATTACGTTCCATGTACATCTCATGTGCTCCGTTGAAGTGAACGTCACGCTACACCTCCGTGTCTCCTCACAGCGCAGGCTGCTTTCACTGGCAATGCAACGCAGAGCCTCCGCAATCTAGTGCGTGCACTCAGCTGACCAATAGCCGAGCGTGCAGAGCTTTTACGCTTACGCACGGAGGACGCGCACAGGCGCGAAACATTACTTCATTATAGCCGTTTCATTTAGACCTACATTCAGTTCTGACAAATGCAAATGTATGAAGACAAAACATTATTTTTCTGTTTTTAAAAAAGACTTTCTTTATAATTACTTTCCGTCTTTAGAATATATGCAGTGTTGGGGAGTAACTAGTTACATGTAACGGAATTACGTAATTTAATTACAAAATAAATGTAATTGTAATTAGTTACAGTTACTGAGAAAAAATATGTAATTAAATTACAGTTACCTTTGAAAAATGCTAGTGATTGCAACTTGATTACATCTGAATTTTTTCACACCCCCACCCCCACTTACAGATTTAATTGACTTCTTTGATAA
Source organism: Labeo rohita (assembly GCF_022985175.1). NCBI lineage: Eukaryota > Metazoa > Chordata > Actinopteri > Cypriniformes > Cyprinidae > Labeo > Labeo rohita. Next base: position 28,504,648 of record NC_066886.1, on the reverse strand, counting down.
ATTGCATTGACTGCTCTAAAATGAGACACCAATGTTTCAGGAGTTTAGGACACAGAATAGGACACATGCTTATTCGATAACTGTTTTATTTCCTATTTGGGTTTATGCATAAACTTTATTTTTTAAGACTGTTTTTTCCAAGGCATTGTTAGATGCTAGTGTTTTCTGTCATAACTGTGCAAACATTTAATTTCAAACCCAGTATCATAGCTATTAAACTATTTCTTGTTATGATGTTATTTATGTTATGATCTTGTTATGACATATAGTGCAACTGCGCTCACGGTGACCCGAGTTCGATTCCCGTCTCGAGGTCTTTTGTCGATCCCGCTCCCCTCTCTCCTCCCAGCTCTTTCCTGTCCTCTCTCTACTGTCCTATCACAATAAAAGGCATAAAAAGCCCCAAAATATAAGTAAAAAAAAAAAAAGTCTGAATTTGTGGTGGCTGTGCTTTAAATTAAATTATTACACAGCTCAGACTCATTCGGGGCGACTTAAGTCAATGCTATATGCTTGATAATTTTTCTTGGCGGAAGCTTTGAGTTTGGTTAGCTAATAAAATATTAAAGCTTAATTTAATATTATGTGGACAATTTCTTAATTCTGTCATCCTGATATCGTGGACTTGCTCTATTGTTTTATACAAATGCAGCTGCTGCCATTTTTATTTTTATTTTTGTACATTTTAATGGATTATAAGATAAGTAGCAAACTAGTACTACTACTTAATTATTTATGCAGTGAAATGTTGTGTAAGAAAAGTGGTTTGACTGCACTGTGTCCCTAAAATGTCTAGTTTGAACTTGCCGTTTGCTAGCAACTGATTTCTTCATGGAAGCTTTGCGTTGAAATATTTCAACTCAGATCAGTGTTTCGTGACTAATAATTTTGACGCGAAACATCTAAATAATCTATCAAGCAGCTGTGTAATAAGTGAGATAATTTACATTCAGCCAGTTGTTATCGCAAAATAAAGATGTATATTATCCCTTACTTATTATAACCTTAATTCAAGTGATGAAGGATTTTGAAAGTCTGACAGTAATCAGTGTTGAGTGCTACTGTAAGGTTAACTCTGCCTGATTTAAATGTTTCAAAATGATTAACAGTTGAAAATATTAGACATTTAGAAAAGTAATCAAAAAGTAATTAAAAGTAATAAGTTACATTACTTCAATAAAGTAATTAAAAAGTTGCACTACTTATTACATTTTAAATCAAGTAACTTGTAATCTGTAACCTATTACATTTCCAAAGTAACCTTCCCAACACTGAATATATGAAAGGTAAAAAGGCCCAGAAACTTGTTGAAATAATAAGAAAACTTGATTTACATGAAGAGGGATGAAAAGACCCCTATTTACACTTTTTTATTTTTATTTTTATTATTTATTTATTTATTTTTCCTTTTCCTTTCTTTTTGATCCTTTTCACAGAATATATGTATTTTTACTGGTACTCTGTATCTGTTTTGTTAGATATGTGCCTTGCTAGGTATCTGTTTGCTTATTTGTTAATGCCACTGTATATGTATATTATATTCAATATGTTCAATAAAAAAAATAAATAAATAAAAAACAGTTCTGGTGAGTATGTTAACTTGTGTTGTCACCCTCTGAAACCCTCTTGCACAGTATTTTTGCTAGACTTCGTTTAGCCATATAATTGGTAGTAAAAACTCAATACAAAGAGAATTTTGTGTCAGTAACATTGTTTTATGTTTATACAGTACAGTAGGCACTTTAATTCTAATGAGAATGGAACCTTTTCACAAGCCTGTGATCAGGGGCGTTTCTAGGATTTTAAAACATCTGGGGCTGGTGCCAAAACATCAGGGGCTAGTGGTAGTGGGTGGGAGCTCACATCATGCTTACATAAGATTTTGTTAGACACAAGTGGTTGAACCTAGATCCTTTTAGGTGGGTCCGGGGGCATTAAACCGGGGGTTAAAGACCTTGTCACACTATTAACAATAGTAATCACTGCAAATAGCAAACATATCAAAGTATTATAACAAAATTATAACATTACAAAAATATGTTAGACAAATAAAATAATACATTTGAAAATGTATTTATAACTGTAACAAATATATAGTTGCATACAAAAATGGGGCCCTATTTTTTTCAAATTCTGTTTACTGTTTTCATTTTTCTGGTCTTCTTTTTAATGGTTAAATTTAATTTTATTAATCATGTGTAATTAATTAAAACCATGAATCTTATACAATTTGCGGTCAATTTATCAAAAGTTTAAAAAAATGACATGTTTGGGACCCTGTAAAATGTTTTTTTTTTTTTTTTTTTTTTTTTACTTTACGTTTTATTGTTACCAAATATGTTTTAGCATGTCTCTTTATTTGAATGCATAAAAACAGCTTTTATTTATTTTTACAATAGCCTTATGGAATTCTGTGTTGTGTATTTTTCTGGTTATCAGATGAAGGTATGAAATATTGATTTAATTGATCTTTTAATGAAAATTATATTTTATTTTTGTCAACAGGGATTGGAAAATGTAAAACATGGAAGAAATATTGTGTGAAAAAAAATGTATACATTTTTATTAATTGATAGTAGTAGTAGTACTAGGCACATGCATTATACTGAATGATTAATGAAGTTAAACCTGAACTTTTATTTTGACGGGTTGCCGACTTGCCGTGAATACCATTAAATTTCTGTGTATATATTTGACGCTTGTTTTACTCAAATCAGTGAAATGCTTATGAAGTGACTTTTATGCCCTCATTTAGTGAAACGGCAGACGCTAAAATCACTGCGCGTGTCAGTATTACATGTGTAGAAAACGAAACCGCGCATCCGCGCCGTTCATTCATAAAAAGACACGCAGAACATGTAGGATTCATATTTAAATAGTCTTTTGCGGCATAATATTAACAGATACTAGTCCATATCGCGACTTGATTTAAGTTTAATGACCAACTTTTGATTAACTAATTCAAACTTTGACAAATTCCGTGGAAATCATAGAGCCATACAAAATTTTAACAGTCATCATCATCATAAATCCTTTAAACTTTTTTATATTTTGATTTTTAAAAATATGTATGTTCATTTATAACACTATATTTTGTATTATACCACCTTTTCATCAAAAACTAGTTAACGCTATGCAAGGGTGTTTCTAATGCCGCGTCTATGGGAGGGACGGTAAATTTGACATTGTTCTCTCTCTCAATTTTTTCCTCTGAATGAAAGCCGTGAAAACACTTTCGTGTAGTTTTTCTTTTCTTTAGCAAATAGGAATGCAAAAAATATATTTGTGGTAACTTACTTTCCCATTCACTGCTATCGGATTTTACCCAACTATGACGACTTCCGCTATGAGAAACCCGGAAATGTGAGAAAGGTCCATCATTCATATGCTAACTATATTATTTTCACTTTTGTATAATACACATTTCACTAGAAAAATGAAATTTGTCATAATTGACTCAATGAGAAATGGCCTTTATTTTTCAGAGGACTAATGTGTACACTCTAAAAACGATGGGTTATGTTTTTTAACCCAATTGCTGGCTTATGCCTGTGTTGGGTAAAGTACGTTTTAGTGTAATCCAGCCGTTAACAATACAACCTCCCCCTCCCTCCCAGCTGAACAGTTGAGTTCAGAGCGCGGGCTTTTCTTCCTCTTCAGGAGAGAAGCAAGTCCTCAGCGCCGCCGATTTGGTGGATGTCTTCAGAGAAATTAAGGTTTGTATACGTTTTATTTAATCTATAAAGTCTTTACTGTGCTGTAAATTATTTTATTTTAGCCAACACAATCAAGGGACAAGATGTCAGTCAGCTACGTCAGCAACGGTCGTTTCACATGATGGAAACGCCTTGCATAACTGATTTTATTCGTTGTAACACTGATTCTAATTAATTCAGATATTAAAATATGCTCTTTGTAACTCTGTACACTGTAAAAAACAATTTGTTGAGTCAACTTAAAATAATTTGTTACCTGGCTGCCTTAAAATTTTAAGTTCAGTCAACTCAAAAAAAAAATTATT